>NC_042618.1:111563298-111876423 GCF_901001135.1 Rhinatrema bivittatum | reverse complement strand
GACCTGGAGAGCAGAAGACCTGATATAGGAATCAAAGGGAGGACCTTCTACATGGAAGTGCATAAAACTGCCACTGAGCCAGACCCATGACTTAATTTCTAACAATTTGCAGACATGTTACAAAACCATTCAACTTCAAACAATTTGATTCAGTAACTGCACAAAGAGAACAGATCTTTTTTTCTACATCCATTCCTAAAAATTTCAAGCTTTAGATATCCTACCAATAAAATAAAACTCTGCCTAGAATGACAATAAGACACAGAAAAGCTTTTTGCCGGGTTTACAATTTTTAACAAAATTAAACAGGGCACAGGGAATCCAGGTCAAAGGAAAGATAAATATTTAATTTAATAAAGATTCTGTTATTTAACATGCACTAAGTTATTTTGTAAGTACATAATATTGGACAATTGGTATTGCACAAAGATAGTGGAATTAGCAGGAGTTTGAATCTTGTGAGCAGTAATACTATTGCCAAGGCTTCAGGTCTTGCTACTGTTTATTCACTCACCTTTCATAAGCATCTGTTCTCCATACCCTGTTCACAATCCAATGAGTGAAGGCAGTGAAGGAGCTGCCAGATAAAATGAAGGCTATTTTAAAAGATACAGCTCCATTGCTCTAAAGAAGAAAATTATTCCTTACCTGCTAATTTTCGTTCCTGTAGTACCATGGATCAGTCCAGACGGTGGGTTATGTCCCCCGTCCAGCAGATGGAGTCAGAAGAGAGCTCGAGGGCACCGCCTCCTGTACCAGCGCACCCTCTACTGGAGCTCAGTATCATGCATAACAAAGCCCAAAAGAGCCAAAAACAGAACAATTTGGATCAAAAACCCTGACGTAAACCAACATCAAGAACAATGGATAGGCAGACCCAGAACGAGGTCGCCCTAGTCAACTTGTGAGGAGCTGTACAACTCTGAGAGGGAACCAGAGAGGAAGAGAAGATGAGACAGAGACACGTACAGAAGACCGAGCAGGGGAGCAGTATCCCAGAGTGGTGGGCGTCTGGACTGATCCATGGTACTACAGGAACGAAAATTAGCAGGTAAGGAATAATTTTCTTTTCCCTGTACATACCAGGATCAGTCCAGACGGTGGAATGTACCCAAGCTTCCCTAAACCGGGTGGGCCCCTGAGAGCCCTGCTCGGAGAACCTGATCGCCAAAAAGCCCAGGGGCTGAAAGCGGCAGGTGTAACTGATAATGCCAAGCAAAGGTATGCAACGACTTCCATGTCGCTGCCCGGCAGATTTCCAGTGGCGAGACGGACCGAGATTCCGCCCAAGACGCGGCTTGCGAGCGTGTAGAATGAGCTCTGACGCCTGTAGGCGGATCACGACCAGCCCCGATATAAGACGCCGAGATGGCATCCTTGATCCAGCGGGCAATCGTTGTCTTCGATGCGGCGGAGCCCTTCTTAGGTCCCGACCAGAGCACAAACAGGTGATCGGAAACCCGGAACTCATTGGTAGCCTCCAGGTAACGGAGCAGAGCCCGTTTGACGTCCAAATGACGAAGGGACCTCTCTTCCCCTGGCGAGAACGCCGGAAGTTCCACCGTCTGGTTCAAGTGGAAGTGAGAAACCACCTTCGGAAGGAAGGATGGTACGGTACGTAGAGAAACCCCCGCATCAGAAAGGCGGAGGTACGGTTCCCTGCAGGAAAGCGCCTGTAGCTCCGAGATGCGACGAGCCGAAGAAATCGCCACAAGGAAAACCGTCTTCATAGTGAGGTCCTTGAGGGAAGCCTCCTGCAGTGGCTCGAAAGGAGCGCCCGCCAGAGCCCGGAGAACTAGGTTAAGGCTCCACGACGGGCAGGGATCTCGAACTGGAGGCCAAAGATGCTTAACCCCCTTCAGGAAACGAGCGATATCCGCTTGGAGAGGTAGAGAAACCTCTGTCTGTACCAGGGCATTCAGGGCCGCCACTTGTACTCGGAGAGAATTGTATGCCAGGCCCTTATCCAATCCGTCTTGCAAAAACTGAAGGATTAGGGGAACCGTTGCTTCCGTCGGGCGGGTCCCATGACCGACACACCAGGACTCGAAGACCTTCCACACTCGCCCGTAGGCAACAGAGGTCGAGGGCTTACGAGCCCGGAGCATCATTGAAATCACCGCCTCCGGATAGCCTCGGCGGCGGAGTCGGCGCCGTTCAAAAGCCAGGCCGCAAGACAAAAGAGTGCCGCCTGCTCGAAAAATACCGGACCCTGATGCAGGAGCCGAGGAAGATGACTCAGCCGGACCGGGCCGTCCACCGCCATGTGGAGTAGATCCGCGAACCAAGGCCAACGCGGCCATTCCGGGGCCACTAGGATTACGGGACCGCAGTGGTTTTCGATTCTTCGAAGGATCTTGCCCACCAATGGCCAGGGAGGAAACACACAGAGGAGCTGACCTGTCGGCCACGGTAATACTAGAGCATCCATCCCCTCCGCGCCGCGTTCCCTTCTGTGGCTGAAGAAGCGCGGGGCCTTGGCGTTGAGGGCTGTAGCCATCAAGTCCAACCGTGGCGGTCCCCAGCGTTGAACCAGGAGGTCCATCGCCTCGGCGGAAAGAGACCATTTGCCGGGGTCCAACCGCTGACGACTCAGGTAATCCGCCTGAATGTTGTCTACCCCGGCGATGTGGGAGGCTGCGAGACGTACAAGATGGAGTTCCGCCCATGCCATCAGGAGCGTGGTTTCCGCGGAGACCTGCTCGCTCCGCGTCCCGCCTTGACGATTGATGTAAGCCACTGTCGTCGCGTTGTCCGAGAGAATTCGTACCTCCCTGCCCCGAACCAGGGGGAGGAAACGCTGAAGCGCCAAACGTACCGCCCTGGTCTCCAGACGATTGATCGGCCACCTTGCCTCCTCCGGGGACCACATCCCCTGTGTGGCGCTTCTGCCGCAGACGGCGCCCCAACCCACGAGACTGGCGTCGGTCGTCACTACCACCCAGGAGGGGACTTCGAGCGAGACGCCGCGGGCCAGATGAGCCGGAACCAGCCACCAGTTCAGACTGTCCCGAGCCGACTGAGGGAGGGGCAGAACTACCTGATACTCCTGCGACACAGGTTTCCAGCGAGACAGCAGGGACGCCTGCAGTGGACGTAGGTGTGCAAAAGCCCAGGGCACCATGTCGATGGTGGAAGCCATCACTCCCAGAAGCTGAAGATAATTCCACGCTGTAGGGTCCGACAAGGCCGCAAAACGATGGATGTGTTCCCTCAGGGAGATAGCCTTGTCCGGACGCAGGAACACCATGCCCAGATGTGTGTCGAAGGTTGCTCCCAGGAAATCCAAGCGTTGAGATGGAACGAGGGAACTCTTGGGGAGGTTCACCACCCAGCCCAGGGAGCGGAGCACCTCCAAGACCCTGGCCACCGAGTCCTGACCATGCGAGAAAGACTTTGCCCGCACCAGCCAGTCGTCCAGGTAGGGATGCACTAGTATACCCTCCTTCCGAAGGGCCGCCGCCACTACCACCATGATCTTGGTGAACGTCCGGGGAGCCGTTGCGAGTCCGAAGGGTAGGGCCCGGAACTGAAGGTGTTGACCGAGAATCTTGGAGCGTAGGTAACGCCTGTGGTCCGGATGTATCAGGATGTGCAGGTACGCCTCCGTCAGATCCAGGGAAGCCAGGAACTCGCCCTGATGAACTGCGGCAATCACGGATCGCAGCGTTTCCATGCGGAACCGGTTGACCCGCAGCGAGCGGTTCACCTCCTTCAAATCCAGTATGGGCCGGAACGAACCGTCTTTCTTGGGCACCACGAAGTAGATGGAATAATGGCCCGAGCCCACCTCGCCGAAGGGAACGGGTACAATAGCCTCTATGGCCTGCAGCCGGTCTAGAGTCTGTTGAACCGCCACCCTCTTGAGGTCGGAGCCGCAAGGAGAGAAGAGAAACCTGTCCCGAGGGGGGCGGACAAACTCCAAGGCGTAACCATATTGGATGGTGTCCAGGACCCACTGGTCTGAAGTAACCTTTGCCCACTCCTCTGCGAATTGTGTGAGTAGGCCTCCGATGGTCGGGCAGGAGGAGTGGGCCGGTCTGGCATCATTGAGCAGATTTGGCGGGGGGGTTCCCCTGCCCCGAGCCCTCCCTCGAGGGTCTCCGCCCTCGAAAGGAGCGCGACCACGGCTGCGGTCTACTCGAAGTTGTGCGAGAACTTGGCTGCCGGTACGACCTGTAGCGCCGCTGCGCCCGAGCCCTGGTTCTGGTGGAAGCAAAGGCTCGGTAAGGTCTCTGCCGATCCTCGGGTAGACGATGCACCGAGTTTTCCCCCAGAGACTTGATGATCTGATCCAGGTCATTTCCGAAGAGGAATTTCCCCCGAAATGGAAGGGACCCCAGGCTCGACTTGGAGGTGTCCGCAGACCAATTTCGGAGCCACAGGAGTCTACGAGCCGCCACCACCGACACCATGGACCGGGCCAGGACGCAAAAGAGGTCATACAGAGCATCCGCCCCGTAAGCGATGGCCGATTCCAGGCTGTCGGCCTGAGCGGCTTCATCCGGCGGCAACTGCTGCGACGTTAGGAGCTGCTGGACCCAGAGAAGACTGGCCCTCTGGGTCAAAGAAGTGCACATGACGGCGTGCATCCCCAAGGCGGAAACCTCAAAAACCTTCTTGAGGAACGTCTCCAACTTGCGGTCTTGCGTGTCCCGTAGGGCCGTTCCGCCAGTAACTGGGATCGTAGTCCGCTTAGTCACCGCCGAGACCGCCGAGTCCACCTTTGGGAACCGAACGAGATCCAGGAAATCCTCCGGCAGCGGGTACAATTTCTCCATGGCCCGGGCGACCTTCAAGGATGCCTCCGGGACGTCCCATTCCCCGGTGAGGAGCTGAAGAAACGACTCATGGACCGGGAAAGCCTTAGCCCTAGGCCTGAGGGCCGCCAGAACCGGGTCCCCTTTTTTGGAGCACGTCGCAACCGCTGGGGCCACAGGTGCCGGGGGATCTGGCGGAGGGTCCAGATCGAGCTCTTGCAAGGTCCGTTGTAGTAAGTCCTCCAATTCTGCTTGTGGAAAATGCGCAGGGCTCGCGGATCGTCGCCTTCGGCCTGCCCCTCCGAATGCGCAGGATCCGGAGGGTCCGAGGGGTCAGGGCCCGAAGGGAAAGCCGCTCCCACCACAAGCGACGGGATGGCAAAGCTGAGAATCCTGTGGCCGTCCCAGGTGGAACCAGGGACCCGGGGGCGGGGACCGCGAGCTTGGCAATCTTGGGCGCAGGAGGTCCCGCGGGAGCACCCCCCGGATCCGCCAGGCCTTGTAAATAGGCCGTGTGCATCTTCAGGATGAAGTCCGGTGAAAAAAACGGCAGGCCAGGCGAAGGCGCAGCAGCAGGATCCCCTTATGGGAGCCGGGCAGACAGGCCCTCCTCGGGGCCCCGGTGCAGGCGGGGGGCTCCCCGAACTGCGTCCTGCTCATCCGGAGCGCGGTCCGCGCTGAAATCTTCATCCAAAATGGCCGCCGTTCCCGCCATTGCCGAGAACGTGGCCGGCCCGCGGTTCCCTGGCTGTGGAGAGGGGGGCGCTGGGCGCGAACCCGAGCCGTGCACAGCGCCTTCCCCGTTGGGGAGGCAGCGTGGGCAGACTCCCTCGTTAGAAAAACGAGTCCCCGCCTCGCCGCAGGTCTCGCAACGAGACCCGCACGGCATAAGGAGAAAAAAAAACCACCGCCGGAAGAAGCCTCGGGGGGGGCCGATTCGAAAACGCAGCGCGGGGGGGGGCCTGAAGGCCGACACAACCCGCCCGAGTGGTCCCCAGGCGCCGGCAGGAAGAACCGCTGCCGGCGCGCCCAGGCCCGAGGTAGAAGTCGCCGGGCCGAGGGACCGCTGAAAAATGTGTGCAGGAGCCGGCAGTCCCGGCAAACGCCGAGAACAAGCAGCTGAAAGGCAAATAAAACACACTTACCCCAGACGCAAGTGAAACAAGCTGCAGGAGGAGACAGAACACAGAAAAAGCACGCCTCCTCAAAATTACTGACAGGAAGATTTTCTCTACTAATTTTTTTTTTTTTTTTTTTGAACAAACTTGATCCAAATTGTTAATATCAAAGGAAATGACAGGAGAGAGACTCAAAAGAGCAAAATAAAAACTCAGAACCTGTCACCTTGGGGAAGCACTGATTCCCCAACTCACATCTGCTGGAGTCAGAAAGATACTGAGCTCCAGTAGAGGGTGCGCTGGTACAGGAGGCGGTGCCCTCGAGCTCTGTTCTGACTCCATCTGCTGGACGGGGGACATAACCCACTGTCTGGACTGATCCTGGTACGTACAGGGAATGCAGATTTGAATTTCAGTGGGATAGTACCACAATCAAGGACAAGGCAAGGAATCTAAGAGGAAATAGCTGAACAACAAAATAAACCTAGAAACGTGTTTAACCAAATATATAGGAAGATAATAAAGTATGTAATGCATTTTTTTTAAAATCCATTCATTACCTGTGTATCACTTCCTCACCTCAGACAGCATGATGTTTACACCTGCCAGCCTCCAGAGCTAGAAGGATGGCTCCTGAATGATAAACCCCAAATGTGGCTCCATGGTTAGCAGGGGTCACCCACAGTAGTAGTAGCTATCTTCCTTCCCTTCCCTGGCATGGGCTTATCATTTAAGAAGCATGCCCAACTTTTGCTAATCCCTTCACAGTATGTAGCGCTACAGCCGGAACCCTGGGGCCATTCGACTGATTGTATTAACTGAATGCTTACCTGCTTAACCAGTCATTTTTCAAAATTTATATAGGAAGATGATGTGGCAATTTATGATTTTCCCGACATATTGTATTTTTAACTCTGTTCCAATCATCTCCTCTAACTTTTTCTCCCACATTCACAGTGGAATACGCTTCTTTTTTCAGCTTCCCCTCTCACACCCAGAAAGCAGAAATACTCCAATAGAAATTAATTGTTTCTACCTTATAATAGTCTTTAAAATAGTTTCCATCTTACCTAGATCAATGTAGGGATTTAATGAAACAAAATCAAGAAGAATGGCAGTTTTGAAAATAGTGTTACAGCTCACAAGTTTCGGAAGTGGGTCAATTCAACCATCATTCTTTAAGCAAATTATGTTCATTATAGATAAAGTATAAGATATAGATATATGTATGTATGTGGGTGAAGGGAAGGCTATTTTAAATTAAAAACAGGGAAAAAAGTGATGAAGAATATATAATGGTTATCCATTAGTTTAAGGTCTTATCCTCACTGTTCATGAATGAAAGTCTGGATTTCATAACTTAGGAGTAGCAAATGTACAAGCTCAACAAGATTTTTTTCCTTTTAGGTGAGCAATAGCTTTTTTCTTAATTAAAATGAAAATAATAAGTTACTTAGCTGATAAAAGGGGTAATGCATCTTGTAACATTATCAAATATAATGGAAAAAGACTCTACCTGCAGCATTATGATATCTTTATCAAACATCTCCTCCCTGCATTTTACATCTTGGTAGTAAAACACCTGGTGAAAACAGAAAAAAACAAACTATATAGAGCATTTGTTAGGCTTTTTAAAAAAAATTTTATTAATAGTTATTAATAAAGGAGACATAGGTTATCAATTGTTCACTAAAAACAAGTTTACACATTTATCAACATTTTTTTTTTTTTACCACAAAGAAAAGAAAAGAAAAAATGTATCTCTATAGCATACTATTATTGGAATGCCCCAGGGTTTGTACTGGGACCTGTGCTAAATAGCATATTCATAAATAATTTGAAAAAAGGAACAAGTGAGGTGACCAAATTTTCAGATGACACAAATTGTTTCAAGTTGTCAAAACAGCAGTGGATTGTGAGGAATTGCAAAAGGACCTTTTCAGACTAGGAGACAGGGCATCTAAATGGTGGATGCAATTTAATGTCAACAAGTACAATGTAATGAACATAGGAAAAAATAAACCCAATTACACTCTCCATGCCCTCACTGTGATCACTCATGAAAAAGTTGGTAGAAAAGTCGCACCTTTGTATAAGATGCACTTGTTTGTACAGAGAGTGTATTGGCTCACTGAGGGCATGCAGGATACACTGGCTGCGAGTCTGCCAGCGTTGTGGAGGAGCAGGCATAGTAAGGGCATGTAGAGTGTATCGGCAGCGTAACGGCATGGAGACTGATTCGGCGCACTACGGACTTGCAGTCTATATCGGCGCACTGAGGGCACGCAGGATGTGAGTCTGTTTACCAAGGTTATGGAAAGTAAATGCACACAGAGAGAGAGAAAGGGAGAATATGAATATATGTCAGTAGATAAGTGGCACTGGTGTATAAGTCGCAGTCACTGAAATTGTTGAAAAAAAAGTGACATATGCTGAAAAATATGTTAATTCTGGTTGTTCCATCTAAAAAAAAAAAAAAAAAAAAGAGATAGCGTACATAGAAAAGATACAGAGAAGAGCAACAAAAATGATAAAGGGGATGAAAAGCTCCCTTATGGAGAAAGACTAAACAGATTTGGGATCTTTAGTTTGGAAAAGAGAGGACAGAGAGGGGTTATGATTGAGATTTATAAAATCATGAGTCTAGTAGAACAGGTAAATAGGGAACAGTTAGTTACCCTTTCAAACACTAGGACTAAGGGCCATGCCATAAAACTAGTAAACAGCAGGCCTAGAGCGGTCAAATTTCATGGAGGCCAGTTTAAGATTTGCTGTCTCTCAGCTGTGCTGAATCTCACTGAGCAGGCAACAGCTGCTCAGTGAGATTCAGCTGCTCCTGCTCCAGCCTTTCCCCTCCCCCTGCAGAGAACAAGAGGGAAGGGTAAGGCTAGAAGGGACAGAGCAAAGAAAGGAAAGTTGGTTCCTGTAATACCACAGATTAGTCCAGACAAGTTGGTTTATGCATTCCTACCAGCATATGGAGGCAGAGAAAAAAAAACTTTGATACACTGCTACATAAATGAGAGTGCCACTTGCAGTCCCTCAGTACTGACCTTTACCCAATTTAAGATTAGCAAACCTTCCCCTATACCAGCGTTGGATACCCTTGAACTGGAGACCAACTTAACTCTAGTACCCAACAGTCAGTCAACCGCTTGGTCCATAAAAAAAAAAAAAAAGAAAATACAGAAAAGCTCTTTGAAATACAGAGAAAAATACCAGGAAAATCAGTCTTTCGGCAGCAATACCGGTACAGGTCTCTGGACTGATCTGTGGTATCACAACCAGAAAAACCGCCTTTAACGTATGGTCCTTCAAGGAAACCCATCCAAGAGGCTGAAAAGGCACCTCACAGAGAACCTGCAATAGGGATGTAAATCATGTGATCGATCGTCTTAACGATCGATTTTGGCTGGGGGGGGGAGGAAAATCTGATCATCATGGTTTTTTTTGTTAAAAAATCGTCAAATCGTAAATCGGCGGGAAAACCGGCACACCAAAACAACCCTAAAACCCACCCCGACCCTCCCGAACCCCCCAAAATGTTTTAAATTACCTGGGGTTCAGTGGGGGGGGGGGGCCCGGCACGATTTCCCGCTCTCAGGCCACCGGCGCCATTTTGTCATGACAAAGTGAGGGCAAAAGTAGTGCCGGCGCCATTTTGAATACTGGCAATACGGCCTGAGTGCAAGAGGTCGCTCCCGGACCCCCGCTGGACTTTTGGCAAGTCTTGTGGGGGTCAGGAGGCCCCCCAAGCTGGCCAAAAGTCCCTGGGGGTCCAGCGGGGGTCCGGGAGCGATCTCCTGCACTTGTGACGTCGGGTGACAGGAACCAAAATGGCACCGGCGTTACCTTTGCCCTGTCATATGGTAAGGGCAAAGGGCCACCGGCGCCATTTCTATTAACGCAGCCGTGGCACGAGAGCGGGAGATCACGCCGGGGGACCCCCCCCCCCCCACTGGACCCCAGGTAATTTAAAATATTTTGGGGGGGTTCGGGAGGGTGGGGGATTTGTTTTAAAGGGTCGGGGTGGGTTTTAGGGTTGTTTTGGTGTGCCGGTTTTCCCGCCCTCCCCCGATTTACGATTTTTTGATGATAAATCAGGGGAATTGCTATTGTATCGCGGCTCTAACGATTTTTGACGATTTAAAATATATCTGACGATTGTTTTAAATTGTCAAAAAATGATTCACATCCCTAACCTGCAAGACTAAATTGAGGTTCCAATCTGGGCATGTTTTCCACACCAAAGGGCGTACGTGCTTCACCCCCTTCAGGATTCAAATGTCATCAGGATGGGAGGCCAAAGACCTATCTCGCATCTTGCCTCTGAGGCAACCCAAGGCAGAAACCTGGACATGGAGCCAACTACAGGACAAACCCTTGGACAAGCCCTGCTGAAGGAAGGACAAAATATGCGGAACAGTCACCAACAGCAGATCCAAGCATTGTTGTAGACACCAGGTTTCAAAAACCTTCCAAACCCTGATGTACACCATGGAAGTAGCAGGTCGCCTCACCTGCAAAAGCGGAGTAATGTCGAGATTACTTAACTGGTAATCTCCTTTTCCTTAGTGTATGCAGATGGACTCAAAACAAATGGGTATAGTGTGCTCGTGCTAGCAGTTGGAGATGGATCTGACGTCAGCACGGGTACATATACCCCCACAGGAAGTGAAGCAATTCAGTAATCTTCCTTGCAAAGCTGTTATAGCTATATGTGTACTGACCGATTGATTAATCAACAGGATTACCCTGACCAATTGATGGTAGCTGGAGACCGCCAGTGTTCTCAACTGGAAGGCGTCGACACCCGGCAGGGTGGAAGCCCTATTATAAGCAAAACATGGCTTACCGTGAGTCAGCGAATCCCCATGTATACCGGCAGCCGGGCGGGATGCTGAGTCCATCTGCATACACTAAGGAAAAGGAGATTACCAGGAAAGTAATCTCAACATTTCCTAGCGTGTAGCAAATGGACTCAAAACAAATGGGATGTACAAAAGCTACTCGCGGACTGGGCGGGAGGCTGCCCGAGGACCGTGTAGGATCGCCCTCGCAAATGCTGTGTCCTCCCTGGCCTGAACGTCCAGACGGTAGAATCTGGAGAAGGTATGGAGGGAGGACCACGTCGCCGCTTTGCATATCTCTGCAGGCGACAGCAGCTTAGCTTCTGCCCAAGAGGCTGATTGTGCTCTGGTAGAATGAGCCTTGACCTGTAGAGGTGGTGGTTTTCCTGCCTCTACGTAGGCTGCCTTGATAACTTCTTTAATCCAGCGGGCGATAGTCGGCCGTGAGGCCGCTTCCCCTTGCTTCTTCCCGCTATGCAGGACGAACAGGTGGTCCGTCTTTCGTACTGCTTCTGACATTTCCAGGTATCTGGACAGCAGTCTGCCGATGTCGAGATGACGTAGTATTCGACCTTCCTCCGATTTCTTCAAACCTTCCGTGGTAGGCAAGGATATGGTTTGGTTGAGGTGAAAGTGTGAGACCACTTTGGGTAAAAAGGAGGGAACTGTACGAAGATGGATGGCCTCTGGAGTGATTCTGAGAAATGGATCACGACAGGATAGTGCTTGTAGCTCTGAGATGCGGCGTGCTGAACACACAGCCAGCAAGAACACCATCTTCAAGGTCAATAGACGGAGAGACAGGCCTCGAAGGGGCCTGAAGGCTGATCCCGCTAGAAATTCCAACACTAGGTTGAGGTTCCACAAGGGCACTGGCCACTTCAGTGGCGGGCGAATGTGTTTAACTCCTTACAGGAAACGTGAAACGTCTGGGTGCTGGGCAATGGATTTGCCGTCACGCCTGGGACTGTGGCAAGACAGCGCTGCTACCTGTACCTTGATGGAGCTGAGGGACAGACCCTTCTGAAGTCCATCTTGTAGGAAGTCCAAGAAGAGAGGAATCTTAGCGGCATGTGAATTGGTGCCATGAGAGTCGCACCAGGCTTAAAAACTCTCCAGATCCTGATATATGTTAGTGATGTGGAGAACTTGCGTGCTCGGAGGAGTGTATCTATTACCGCTCCGAGTATCCTCTTTTCCTCAATCTAGCCCTCTCAATGGCCATACCGTAAGAGAGAATTGAGCCAGATCCTCGTGGAGGATGGGACCTTGCTGCAGCAGGTCCCTGTGTGGAGGCAGGCGTAGAGGATTCCCTGCCAGTAGTCTTCTCATGTCTGCGTACCAGGGTCTTCTTGGCCAGTCCGAGGCCACTAAAAGAACTAGACCTCTGTGTCGCTGAATCCTGTGTACGATGGCGCCCAACAGGGGCCATGGAGGAAATGTGTATAGCAGGATCCCGAGGCCACGGCTGTACCAGGGCATCGATCCTCTGAGCTCGAGGATCCCGCCTGCGGCTGAAATATCTGGGAACTTGAGCGTTGGACCTGTCTGCTAATAGGTCCATGGCTGGCATCCCCCAGTGATCCACAATTATCTGAAAGGCTGTGGGTGACAGTTGCCATTCTCCCGGGTTTAGGCTTTCTCTGCTGAGGAAGTCTGCCGCAGTGTTGGCCTTCCCGGCGATGTGTACGGCGGAGATGTCCTGAAGATTGGCGTCTGCCCAAATCATATGGGGAGTTATTTCTAGTGACACTTGTTGGCTTCTGGTTCCGCCCTGTCGGTTGATGTGTTTAGCCCGAAAGGGCTGATTCCTGGCCTGAGAACGAGGTGCTTGTTAGAGAGACCTGTAAGGGTTGAAGCACTGCGAGTTTCTACCTCTGGATGGTCTAGAAAACAGAACGCTGGCTCCTCCTTGACCTGTCTTCTGGTAGACGGGGTAACGGAGAGGCACCCCATTTTGTAGCCCAATTCTCAAGGTCGCTGCCGAACAGTAGGGAACCCTTAAAGGGCATTCTTGTGAGTCGAGTCTTGGAGGACGAGTCGGCCGCCCAATTGCGTAGCCAAAGCTGTCTTCTGGCTGCCACTGAGGAGGACACTCCCTTGGCTGCCGTATGGACGTGGTCGGAGGCTGTGTCTGTGAGAAATGCGAGAGCTGATTCCATGTCTTCTCCCGGGGTGTTGTTTCTTGCCTGTGATAAACAGGAGCGCGTCACCACGGTGCAGCAAGTTGCGATTCGAAGAGACATGGCTGCTACCTCAAAGGCTTGTTTCAGAATGGTGTCCATGCGTCGGTCATGCACATCCTTGAGAGCCGCTTCCCCCTCCACCGGAATGGTGGTGCGTTTCACAATTGCGTTAATTATGGCGTCTACCCTGGGGCATGCCAGCAGTTCCTTGGATATCGGATCTAGAGGGTACATGCCAGACAAGGCCCGACCCCCTTTGAATGAGGCCTCCGGTGCCTTCCATTCCAGCTCGATTAGCTGCTGTGCTGCTTGTAGGAGGGGAAAGTGGTGAACCGTTTGGTGCAGGCCCTCTAGCAGAGGGTTCTGTACAAGGACCCCTGAGGGGTCCTGGCCTGGCCGATCTTCTCTCCGAAAGAAGCGTCTCATGGTCCGATATGGTTCTATCTCCGAGGGAAGTTCATTCTCCTTGGGGGGCTCCTCACTTACCTGGGAGTAATCCGAATCCCCATGATTGGGGCTGTCGGGTGGTAAGTGGCTGCGCCTAGGTCTCGAGGGTCCAGGGACCGGATCAACCAGGACGGAAAGACCCATCCGAGGAGCAGACTGCATCTGGACAAAGGCGTGAATCCCCTTAAATAATTCCACCCAGGAAAGCGAAGCCAGATCTGGCCGCAGGGGTACCAGGTCTCTCGGATTCCCTGGCTGCTCGCCGCGGCCTGCTAAGTCCGGTGTGGTCCCCGAGGAACCACTGGGCTGGGACCGGTCTTGCCCTGGAACTGCCATGGCTTCCTCACATTGGGCACATAGGGAGTCTGCTTCCTCGCTCTGTGTGGCTCTAAAGTTGCATGCTGAGCAGAGGCTTAGAGCGTTCATGCCTGATTCTGGGGGTGCCGGCTCTGCGGACGCAGAGGCATTCTTATGCTCCATTTGCCTTAAATGAGGTGTCGTCCAGTGCGCCTAACACAGGCGCTTAACAGCATGCGCCTAGAACGGGCATCTTATCAACGTGTGCCTATAGCGGGCGTCTCATAAACAGTGCGCCTATGAACGGGCGTCTTATAAATGTGCGCCTATAGCGGGCGTCTTATAAATGTGCGCCTATAGCAGGCGTCTTATAAACAGTGCACCTATAAACGGGCGTCTTATAAATGTGCGCCTATAGCGGGCGTCTTATAAACGTGCGCCTATAAACGGGCGTCTTATAAACGGGCGTCTTATAAACGGGCGCCTATAGCGGGCGTCTTAGCATATGTGTGCGTATCCTAGTAGCGTGCGCCAACAACATGCGCCTATCGCGTGCGCTAACAACATGCGCCTATCGCGTGCGCTAACAACATGCGCCTATCGCGTGCACTAACAACATGCGTTTAGCAAGCAAAAGCGCTTAATTAGAAAAGAGAAGTAGGCAGGCAAAATGACGACCTCCCAGGCGGGCGGCCTCGTAGGCAGGCCCAGTCAGTCCACACTTCCTCGGAGACCAAGTAAAGATGTACGCCTTACCTTGTCTTCGGCGCTTCCCGGCTGCGACCCGGGCGGTCTCCGGCTGCGGGGGAATAGGGGAATACCTTCACCGCTGCGCTTAAGGAAGTGCACCCGCTGCCTCTAGGCCACGCCCGAACCGCTCGGGGGCCAAGTCCACGCTGGGACTGAGGCTGCCTCTATGCCGCGCCCGAACCGCTCGGGGGCCAAGCTGTGCCCGAGCCCTTCTCACTCGGGGGCTGGGTCCCTGCCGCGAACCGGCCACCGGACCGAGGCTCCTACCTCCGAGGGACCACAGAAGTCAGCTCGGGAAACTCAACTGGGTGAGTGACCGCCTGGTATCACCACAGGAGTGCGGGGCTCATCTTCAGTAGATTTCTTCTATGAATTTAGTCGTTAGAATTTGGAAACACGCTCAGCGAGCGAGGGGTAGCTCCAAACTGCTTTGGAGACGGAAATTACTGAATTGCTTCACTTCCTGTGGGGGTATATGTACCTGTGCTGACGTCAGATCAGTCTCCAACTGCTAGCACGAGCACACTATACCCATTTGTTTTGAGTCCATCTGCTACACGCTAGGAAATAACTGGTTGTGAATATCCTTTTATGCACAAGCACCGCCTCTCAAAAGCCAAGCCATAATCCAAAAATATGGGTCCCTGCCGCAATAATCCCGGTGGATGAGCCAGCTGGAGAGGTCCGTCCACCACCAGATACATCAGATCTAAAAACCATGGACAACTCGGCCATTCTGGCACTACCAGCACTACTGTCCTGTATGCGCTTCTATGCTCCGCAACACTCAACCTATGAGTGGCCACGGAGGAAACACATATAGAAAGATCCCCCTCGGCCACAGGTACATCAGAGCATCCAGTCCTACTGAACCAGCTTCCCTTCTGCAACTGAAGAATCTTGTCATCTTTGCATTGGCTCGTGTTGCCATGAGATTCATCTGCAGAACCTCCCATCTGGCACAAATGTGATTCCAGGCTTCCGAAGACAGCTCCCACTCCCCAGGATCCAGCTGCTGCCTGCTGAGGAAGTCCACCTGCAAGTTGACTATGCCCGCTACATGAGAGACTGCAATTCCTTCGAGGTGACGCTCCGCCCACACAAACAACAGCTGAGCCTCCCAAGCCACCGCGTGACTCTTCGTTCCTCCTTGACAGTTGATGTATGCCACCGTTATTGTACTGTCCGAAAACATTCAAAACATGTGACCCTGATCAGAGGCAGAAACTTCTAGGGTTCTGAACACCACCCTCATCTCCAGACGATTGATGGACCCGGACGCCTCCACCACTGACTAATGTCCCTGGGCATAACGACCCAGGCACACTGCTCCCCAGCCCTTGAGGCTGGCATCAGTGGTCACTACCACCCAATCCGGATCCTCCAGGTCCACTCCCTTTTCCAGGTTGTTCCTCGACAGCCACCAGGCAAGGCCGGACCTGGATTCCGCTAGAAGAGGCAATGGTAGGTAAAACTGCTCAGACATCGGATTCCATCTGGACAACAGTGCCCTCCCGCAGCAGCCGCATGTGAGCAAAGGCCCACGGAACCAAATCCAACGCTGAGGCTGCAGGACCCCAGGACTTGCAGGTAACCCCAGATGCAACAGTCGCGTCACCTGAATTTGCAACTTTGACAATCTGTCCACTGCTCTCCTGGGTATCGAAGAGGGCTCCTAGATATTACAACAATTGAGACTGGACCAAGTGACTCTTCGCCACATTGATGACCCAACCCAGAGAGCCAAGGGTGTTCATTACCTGCTGCACGGATCGACAGCACTCCTCCTCCATCTTTGCCCAGATAAGCCAATTGTCGAGATACAGATGGACCAAGATGCCTTCTCGTCGCAAGGCTGCCGCCACCACCACTATCACCTTCATGAAAGTTCGAGGAGCCATGGCCAACCCAAAAGGGAAAGCCTGAAACTGGAAGTGCTGGCCTAAGACCTTGAACCATAGATACATCTGATGGCCCTTTGAATGGGAATGGGCAGATAAGCTTCGATTAGATCCAAAGATGCCAGGAATTCTCATTTGCGGACCGCCGCAATCACCATACACAATGTCTCCATCCGGAAACATGGCAGCTGCAAGCTTAAGTTTACTTTTTGCAAATCCAAGATGGGATGAAAGGTGCCCCTCTTCTTTGGAACCACAAAATTGATGGAGTACCTCCCCTGCCCCTGTTCACTTAGCGGCACCGGAATTATGGCTAATTAACCTTTGAAGCGTCTCCTCTATCGCCTCCCTTTTGTTTCGGGAAGCACAGTGAGACTCCAGAAAGGCTTCTCTGAGCGGACACGAAAATTATAAGGCATCTCTTACCATCTCTAGCACTCTTCAGTCCAAGGTAATCTTGACCCACTCCTCGTAAAAACAGGACAACGTGCCCCCTAACGAGGAGTGGGCAAGCCTGGCTTCATTGGAAGGCCTTTTTGGTTCCAGTCCCTTGACCGGACCCGCTTCTGGAGGACCTGCCAGCACCCCGAAATGTCTGCTGGTGATCAGAAGGCTGCTTGGAACCCGAAGAAGAAATCCCTCTCCCAGAGTGAAATCTCCTGGAGTCCCAAAAATGGGATCGAGATGGAAAGACCTTATTTCCTTTCCTATCCTCCGGCAGCCTATTTCCCTTGGATTCCACCAGGGACTTCATTAGCTGATCCAGGTACTCCCCGAACAGCAGCTTCCCCTTAAATGGAAGATTGCATAGCTGAACCTTGGACCACATCTGCTGATCAATTGCATAACCATAGAAGTCTGCGAGCAGCTACCACCAAGGCCATATTCCACGCACCAAATCATACAAGGCATCCGCCACATAAGCCACTCCAGCTTCCAGGTGAGCCGCCTGAACAGGGATGAGCACACCAGACTAGGCTTGTTCATGAGGCTTCTGGATCCAGCACCAACAAGCTCGCTATATCATGCTGGCACACACTGCGGTTTACAAACTCAAAGCTGACACCTCAAACATGCGCTTCAACTGAATCTCCAATCTGCGATCCTGGACATCCTTCAGGGCGGCAGAACCCGCCACCAAAATCGTATACTTAGTGATGGCCAAGACCACCGCATCAACCTTAGGGGTCTTAAGACAGTCCAAGTGCTCCTTCAGCAAGGGATAAAGCTTAGCCATTGCCCTACCAACCTTTATATGCCTGCATCCGGAGAATCCCATTCCAGACTAATGAGCTTCTGATTCTTCTTAGGAATGGGAAAAGCACTAGGAAGGCCCCGCAGTCCATCCAGAACAGAGTTGACACCCTTTTTATGCGGCGACTCCTGAGTCAGCTTCACCCCCAACTCTTCCAACACCTGAGGGATGAGAGGGCAACAGTCCTCCTTCTTAAACAGATGGACTAACCGAGGGTCATCCCCCTCAGTTGTAGGTCCTTCCAGGAGGTCCGGATCATCCTTGCCCACATCCAATCCGGTGGCTGGCCCACCATCTGGGTCCGCATCCAGATCCACACCTTGGGGCGACACAGGATCGTCCTGCATCTCGGAGTCTTTGGGGGGTTCCTCCCCCCCCCCGCACCAGTACCCCGCAGCCCCAGGTGTCTGAGTCCTCGCTCCGAATTGCCCAAAGCCAGTCTCGGTCTCTTGGATGGGCCCAACCTTCGCTCTCTGACTCTCCTCTGGCCTAAGATTTCCCTAGCCAAAAAAGCTTCATGCATTAGCAAAACAAATTTGGGGGAAATACCCTGCGGGCCCCCAAGTTCCTGAGTAAAGAGACCAAAATCCACATCTATTCCCCACTTCCTGCACCTCCTCAGGTTCCTGCACCGCAGGTGAGGGGGGAGGGGAGTTACAGGCATCCCGGCTGACCGAGGCCACCTAACTGCGATCCTCTCAGGAGAAGAAGCAAAGGAGACCGCTCCCTTGGAGCCAGGCACAACACTCGCGGATCAAGAGGCCTTCCTGGCCTTAGAAGGCTTACCAAAAGCGCCCTCCCCTCCCTTAGCCAACCCTGTGCAGAGGGAGCGATCATTCAATTGGGCTGACTAAAGTCTGCAGACCTTACAAGGTTCCATGCGTGGTTTAACCGCCATGTGGTCGGACTTAGCGCACTGTCGTGAGCAAGGCCGCATCACGTGATCTTTGCCAAAATGCGCAAAAGGAGCGCCCTCACTGCCCCTGAAGGCACACAGGAAAAACAGCAGCAGGCTAAGCGCCACATGAGCTACAGCACACACCCGGCACTGATGGCACGCGGGAGGAACAACGGCAGCAGCCTAAGAGCCATGCGAGCTGCATGGCACCCACCAAATCTTCCCCCGCCGGGAGAAAAGGCAAAACTAATACGCAGTCCTAAGCGCTCTCCCCTCCTGTCAAGCCCAGCTTTTTCTGCTCACACTGGTTGACCGCCCCGGCACTGCACCACAGGCCGATACTCCTGGCTCCACTTGACTGTTCTACTTTTTTTTTTTTTTTCAACATGCTTAAATGTTAAAACAAAAGGAGGGATACTTCCCTGCACGGAGCCAGTGGCAGACAGGAGAAGACTTTGGGCCACCCAGAGTGAGCCAGTCCCCTGGCTATCAAGGTCCCCGGAGGTATCAAGCCACTATAGCCAGGAGTATCCAACCCCCTGGTCGCTCGGCTCAACCCGAGGGATGGCCCACAAAAGAACCTAGCACCTCGGGGAGCGGAATCCAACGTCAAAAACTCCAAGTTTCCACTTTCAGTCAGGACTGCAGGTATGCACCTCTACCTCTGCTGAAGGCAGAGAAATACTGAAGGACTGCAGGTGGTACTCTCGATTATGTAGCAGTGCCTCAAAGTTTTTCTTCTCTGTCTCCATTTGCTGATAGAAATGCATAAACCTACTTGATGGACTGATCTGGGTATGGTTCAGGAAAAACAGCTCTGTTCCCTATTACAGGACAGAGAGAGTCAGAGTAGAAGCTGTCCAGAGAGGAGGGTGGGGACGCATGGCTAATTCATCCTGCTACCTACGGAAAACACCGTTTACAGTAAGCAAACTTACATAAGAACATAAGAAATGCCATACTGGGTCAATCCAAGGGTCCATCAAGCCTAGTATCCTGTTTCCAACAATGGCCAACTCAAGTCACATGTACCTAGCAAGTACCCAAACATTAATAAGCAATAGTAGCTTGTGATCTATCTAATTACTGTAATAACAGTTTATGGATTAACCTCTAGGAACTTATCCAAACCTTTTTTAAACCCAGTATCACTAACTGCTGAAACCACATCCCCTGGCAATGAATTCCAGAGTTTAACTCTACGCTGAGTGATAAGCAGGCTGAATTAGCCATGCTCTCTGGGAGTCCCCAGCTATGAATTCTAGAGCACACTGTTCCTTCTGATTTTTCCTAGTCATGTATAAATCAGACGACTGTGCGCGAAGGAATTAATGAAGTTTGTGGACAGCTTAAGTTTTGGTTGTGAAGTGAAATACTGCTTCTTCCACTGTTGAGTCTGCTTTTTAAGACAGTAGTATGATGTGAAGGTGTGCGAAGAGGACCATGTGGCTGCTCTGCAGATATCTAAAATCGGTACATCTTTCAGCTGAACAATGGAAGTTGCCATGGCTCGGATTTGATGTGCCTTCACACCATCTGGGAGCTTCTCGTTATCAGTTGAGTAACAGAAGTTAATTCACTGGAATAACAATTTGCTAACGTTCATTTATATACTGGCAAACATGGTGCATTCGGGTTGAAAGAAAGAAACAGTTGTGAACTACATTTCGAAGACTGAGTCCTTTGAATATAATATACCAAAGCTCTTTTACAATCTAAGGTGTGAAGGGTTTTTTCCCTTTCCATAGCATGTGTCTTGGGGAAAAAAAGTGGGTATGGTGATTGCCTGGTTCAAATGGAATGCTGAGACTATTTTAGGGAAAATTCTGGATTTATTCATAAGGTGACCTTATCATGGCAAAACTGTAGGTGTGGAGAGTAGTGAACAAAGGCTTGTAATTCACCGACCCTTCTTACTGATGTGACGGCTACTAGAAATAATACCATACCTGTCAGAAATTTCATTGAGGTGGAGTGTAATGGTTTTAAATGGTGGGTCCATGAGTTTTTCCAAAACTATGTTAATGTCCCAAGGAACGCTGACTTTGTGACCTAAGGACGAAGTCTTATTGCTCCACACATGAAACGAGATACTAAGGGATGCATAGATATGGCTTTCCCATTCAAAGAAAGGTGGTATGCTGCTATAGCACTCAAGTGTATTCGAATGGACGATACTACTAGACCAGAGGAAGAGAGTAAATGGAGATACTGAATAATTTGTGGTGGAGAGCTATGGAGAGGATCTATTGCTGTAGTATTACTCCAGCTGGAGTATCTGCTCCATTTTCCTGCATAATTTTTCTGTATAGATGGTTTTCTAGTGGAAATAAGAATATGTTCAATACCTGTTGGAAGAGAGAGATGACTTAAGGCCTTCTTTTCAATCTCCACGCTGTCAGATGCAGAGAGGAGTGTAGGGGGTGACGTAGCATGCTCCCTTCCTGTGATATAAGATCCTCTCTGTTTCCTAATTGTATCAGCGTTTGAATGTTCAAATGTACGTGGTAGGTATACTATGATTGCTTGGGCCATGCTGGTGCAATGAGAATATGAACGGATTCATGGGCTATGTACTTTTGGATTACCCTACCCAACACGGGTATTGGTGGGTAAGTGTATAAACAGGTTTTCCATCCACAGAAGTAGGAATGCATCTTGAGCTATTCTGCGTGTACTGGGGTAGATGGAGCAGAAATGTGGTAGTTTCGTGTTGGCTGCCGTTGCGAAGAGGTCTATGTAGGGCATTCCCCATTTCCTGAATAGACTGTTCACTATTTGTTTCAATTCCCACTCATGGGGGTGGAAAATCCTGTTGAGCCTATTGGCTTCTGTGTTTCTTATTTCCAGAAGATATGTTGCTTGCAATTGAATGGAATGGTTCAATGCCCATTCTAGTATCAGCACTGCCTCCCTGCAAAGAGTCCATGAAATCTGACCCGCCTTTGTTTATGTAAAACATGGCTACTTGGATGTCCGTGTAGACCATTATGCTCTTTCCAGTGAGGATATGAATGAAGGTGGATTGCATGCCTTATAGCCCTCAACTCCAGTAGGTTTATCTGCAGCTGTTTTTCCTGTGGTGACCAAGTCCCTTGAGTTTTCAGGTGCAGTACATGTGCACCCCAGCTATGAGTAGATGCATCTGTTGTCATAGTGATTTGCTATTCTTATGATCGAACAGAGCTCCCATCTGCAGAACTCAGGGTGAGAGCCACCAATCTTTATCTGTGGTCATTGAGGGAGTCAGGATAATTTCATGGGACATTGGCTGATTGTGTTGAGACCACTGAGCTTTTGGTCTCCATTGAAGTCGACACATGTGAAGTCATGTGTAGTATCACAAATACGGCTGCTGCAATGTTACCCAGCATTTTTAGAATTTGCCGAGCTAAGGCACTGGAATGAGTCTTTAATGCAGAGGCCAGTTCTTGAAAGGTCTGGACTTGTTCCAGTGGAAGGAAGGCTCTGCAGATTTTGGTATTTATTAATGCTCCAATGAACTGGAGGATTTGGGTAGGAATTTGGTCCGACTTTTCGTAGTTGATTATGTATCCCAGTTTGTCCAAGCGGATTATGGTCTGCTGTAGGTGTGAATGAAGTATTTTTGGTTTTGAGGATACTAGGAGCCAGTCGTCCAGGTAGGGAAAAATCTTGATGCCCTTCCTTCGAAGATGGGCCTCAGCCACTGTTAGACATTTTTTGAAAACCCTGGGTGCCAAGGATAGGCCACACAGAAGTACATAGTATTGATAATGCATTTCGTTCACTTGAAAGCGAAGGTACTTGCGCAAGGTCAGGTGCATTAGAATGTGGGCATATGCATCTTTGAGATCCAAGGAGCATATCCAATCATTGGGTTGTAGAAATGAAGAATGGTTTTTGACAGACGTCATCTTGAATTTCTCTCTGCATAAATCTGTTCAAAGCCCATATGTCTAATATAGGTCTGAGATTCCTTCCCTTTCTTGGGTATCAGGAAGTATTGGGAGTAAAAGCTATGGGTTGTGTTGCCAGCGAGGCAGCTGTTGTATGGCATTTTGGTCTAAAAGCAATTGTACTTCCTTTTGAAGAAGATCCATGTTTGTGCAATCTTTTTGTGGATAAACTAGATGGGGTAGGCTTGGGGTTACACGGAAATTCAGTTGATATCCATTCTTCACAATACTGAGGATCCAACGGTCTGATGTTATGAAGGACCATTCCTGATAGGATGAAGATATTCTTCCCCCTACAGCTGGTGTTGGCTGTGGCCTTGCTTTGCTCAAAAAGTTTGTTGAAGTTTCTGGCTCAGGCCTTCTTCAGCAATTTCTTGGCTGAGGTGGTTGAGATTGTTGTCTCTGAGATTGGTAAGGCATTGTGCAACAACTTGTGGATGGTCTATCCTGACTATGTTGGTAGAACAGTCATTTGTATGGATAATAACGTTTGGAAGGGTAATGCTCTGTTGGTAACGTGAGTGATGAGACTGCTACACTTTTTTGCTTTTAAATTGTGAGACCATCTCTTTCAACCTGTCGCCAAACAGGCTGTCTCCTTTGGAAGCGAGATCAGCAAGTTTTTCATGAATGTCTTCTCTTATGGCACTTGCTCTAAGCCATACGATTCTGCGTACTGCTATAGACATAGCTGACATTTTCACAGAGATATCAAAGGCCTCATAAATCGTTCTTATCAGATGGCATAAACTTTCCTCCATATCAAATTTGATTTGAGCATCAGTACTGTAGGGACTTCCCGGTTTTCATCTATTCCTGTAAGCATTCAAATAAGCATTGAGTAATGTAGAACTGGTGGTGTTGTATTCTTGAATTCAGCATAGAACCTTGACATATCTTTTTCCCCCCCGAAGTCTTCCAGATATTTAGTGTTTTTACCTGCGGGTGTGTATTTGAGTACAGCCTTGTTTCATTGCTGACTCAACAACAACCGAAGCATGCAGTAGTTGCACTGATCCATAATGGATGGACTTTCATAATCTAAGTTTTAGTTCTGTTTTCCTAGAGATGGTAGGGATAGAAAACTGAGACATCCAAGATTTGTCTAGTAAATCCTCCAGCACTGTGTGAGGGTGTAGTGCCATGGGTTCTGACGGTACATCAAATATTTTCAATATTCCATGAACCTCTGACCTTGGGTCTGGTATCTTTTATTTCAACCTTCTCTACAAATTTAGAGTATGTCAAGTCTTCAGGAGGTGAAGACTATTCAGGTGGTCCTTCTGGTGGATCTGAAGGGATTCCTGTTGATGACCCCGGAGATGTTGATGGGAAGGCTGGGACATTTAAGTCCTGATCTCAATCCACTGGGCTGAGGTCATGACCTATGGATCCTTCTATTTGTTCTTCTCCCGGAGGGGAAGATGGTAAAGATCTTATGAATATGTTATCCTCAGGTTCACTTGAAGAATCCTGCTTGTGGGAGGATTCTGGTAGTGATGCAAAAAAATTTCAGAATATCAGATATTTGAGTTATTGCTTGTGAAGCTGAAGACCTCATCTTGGGGCGGGATGTTTGGCTATATGGGATGGAACCTTCTTTGGAAGAGCTGCCTATAGGATAGCAGAGTCTGGCTCTCTTTGCGACCCCAATTGGCCCTAGGGTTCTTGGTGGGATTTGTGCTTTTTTATAAGAGGTTCCTGCAACTGGGCTGTGCGCTCTTTTAAGCTTTGATTCCTGTGATAGGCCCAAGTATACTATGCCTTTAGATGAAGAGGAAGAATTGTCTGTAAGTCGCACTACTTATACGTCAGAACCGCCCTCCAGTTCTTGAGTAAACACTATTTGTGGATCTGTGCTTGGTTACTTCCTGTGGGAAGGTCCCTGGGATTTTGGCGCTTCATTTGAGTCAAAGATTTCTTTTTTAGGTATATGAATTGGAGGTGCTGCATTCTGTGTTGGCCGATGCATTGTGTCCTCCTTTGAGCGTCGATGCAGTTCTTGCGCAGCGTGCTTTTTCACTTCGTACGTTGACCGATGCGATGCTACATGCTTCGAACGCGTTGATGGATCCTGCATCTGACAACTCAACTCTTCTTACGTTGAGAAAGAAGTTGCGTCTTGCGTCAGAAGACTGTACTGCTTCGACGGTTCCTGCGTCAAGTGTAACAGGTACGCCAACCGACTGAGTTGCACGCTCTTTCCTGGTCTTTGCTCAGAGTCGTTGCTTCTGACCCTGTTCCCGAGGGGATGGTTTTTTTTTTTGTTTTGTTTTTTTAAGTATCTGGGTCTTTTGGGCTTTTATCGTCTGAGCCCTTCGCATTTTTGGTATCTCCCTCGGAGCACTTACTTTTTGGCCAAGGTTCCAACGAAGAGGATCTTCTCGTTTGTGGTAGATATTTTCCTCTTTTCTACCGGCAGCAACTGCATCAATCTATTTATAGAAACATAGAAACATAGAAACATAGAAATGACGGCAGAAGAAGACCAAATGGCCCATCCAGTCTGCCCAGCAAGCTTCCCTCATTTTTTCTCTCATACTTATCTGTTTCTCTTAGCTCTTGGTTCTATTTCCCTTCCACCCCCACCATTAATGTAGAGAGCGGTGATGGAGCTGTATCCAAGTGAAATATCTAGTTTGATTAGTTAGAGGTAGTAGGGGTAGTAACCGCCGCAATAAGCAAGCTACACCCATGCTTATTTGTTTTTACCCAGATTGTGTTATACAGCCCTTATTGGTTGTTTATCTTCTCCCCTGCCGTTGAAGCAGGGAGCTATGCTGGATATGCGTGAGGTATCAGTTTTTTTCTTCTCCCCTGCCGTTGAAGCAGAGAGCTATGCTGGATATGCATCGAAAGTGAAGTATCAGGCACATTTGGTTTGGGGTAGTAACCGCCGTAACAAGCCAGCTACTCCCCGCTTTGTGAGTGTGAATCCTTTTTTCTTCTCCCCTGCCGTTGATGTTATGCTGGATATGCGTGAAGTATCAGTTTTTCTTTTCCCCTGCCGTTGAAGCAGAGAGCTATGCTGGAAATTCGTGATGTATCAGTCTTTCTCCCATGCCGTTGAAGCAGAGAGCCATGCTGGATATGCGTCAAGAGTGAAGTATCAAGTACATTTGGTTTGGGGTAGTAACCGCCGTAACAAGCTAGCTACTCCCCGCTTTGTGAGTGCGAACCCTTTTTTCTTCTCCCCTGCCGTTGAAGCAGAGAGCTCTGCTGGATGTGTGAAGTAACAGTTTTTCTTCTCCCCTGCCGTTGAAGCAGAGAACTATGCTGGATATGCATTGAAAGTGAAGTATAAGAATGGAGTGATCAAGCTAGTTGAAAGGCATCAGGAATAGAGGAAGGTGGAGGTAGTAATTTGGTTATTTGGTTTGGGGTAGTAAACCGCCGTAACAAGCCAGCTACTCCTGTTTTTGTGAGTGCAAATCCTTTTTTTCCACATTTCCTCTTGCTGTTGAAGCTTAGAGTGATGTTGGAGTCACAGTAACCATGTGTATGTTTATTGAATAAGGGTATTGTCTCTAGGCAGTAGCCATCATTCTGTCTGGCGAGTCACCCACTCTTCAATTGGTGGCCTCTTGACTTTATGGATCCACAGTGTTTATCCCACGCCCTTTGAAGTCCTTCACAGTTCTGGTCTTCACCTATCCTTCCTCCGGAAGGGCATTCCAGGCATCCACCACCCCTCTCCGTGAAGAAATACTTCCTGACTTGGTTCTGAATCTTCCTCCCTGGAGCTTCAAATCGTGGACCCCCTGGTTTCTGCTGATTTTTTCTTATGGTAAGGTTTGGTCGTTGCCTTTGGATATTAAACCTTTCAGTATCTGAAAGTCTGTATAATCATATCCCTCTGCTCCTCCTTTCCTCCAGGGTGTACAGATTTAGATTCTTCAATCTCTCCCTCGTACGTCATCCGATGAATATCCTCCACCTTCCTGGTCCGCCCTTCTCCTTTACCCCGCTTCCATCTTCCATCTTGTCTTTGTCTTTTGTAGATACGGTCTCCAGAACTGAACACAGTACTCCAGGTGAGGCCGCACCAAGGACCTGTACAAAGGGAATAATCACTTCCCTTTTCTTACTCGATATTCCTCTCTCTATGCAGCCCAGCATCTTCTGGCTTTTGCTATCGCCTTGTCGCATTGTTTCGCAGACGTCAATATCATTAGACACTATCACCCCAAGGTCCCTCTCCTGCTCCATGCACATCAGCCGTTCCCCCCCCCCAGCGAATACAGTTCATGTCGGATTCCGCTCCCATATGCATGACTTTGCACTTCTTGGCATTGAATCTCAGCTGCCATATCTTCGACCACTCTTCCAGTTTCCTTAGATCCCGTCTCATTCTCTCCACTTCTTCCGGCGTGTCCACATCTGTTGCAGATCTTAGTGTCATCCGCAAAAAGACAAACCTTACCTTCTATCCCGTCCGCAATGTCGCTCACAAAGATATTGAACAGGACCGGTCCCAACACCGATCCTTGCGGTACAACCACTTAAAACCGCTCTCTCATTCAGAGAAGGGTTCCGTTTACCCATCACACATTGTCTTCTGTCAGTCAACCATTTGCAATCCAGGTCACCACCTCGGCACTCACGTCCTAAGCTTCTCGTTTATTCACCATCCTCCTGTGCGGAACCGTATCAAAAGCTTTGCTGAAATCCAAGTATATGACATTGAGGCGCTCTTCCTTGATCCATTCCTTGGTTACCCAGTCAAAAAAGTCATCAGATTTGTCTGACAGGATCTTCCCCTGGTGAATCCATGTTGCCTCTGGTCCATCCGATTCTCCGGAGCTGTAGATAGTTCACTATTCTCTCTTCAGCAGAGAGACTCCATTACTTTTATTTGTTGGTTCATATGACCCGGATGGGTCTGCTTTCAATTTCTTCTTCATTTTTTCTGCCCTCTTCCTTTGAACCATGGTGGACATCCTGCCGCAGACGACCGGCAGGATGTCTGGTCATGATCCAGCCCTAAGGCAAAGTATAGCAAATGATTATGTCCGTCAGTGATAGACATAATTTTTGCCACCTTGGCAGAATTTAAAATCCGGGAGGTTCTCAGAGGCATATTAGCACTTACAAGTGCTTTATGGGGGTACCTAAAAAAGTGTAGAAAGAAGCTGAAGAGAAATTTTAGGTATGAGAGAAGAGGAGCACAACTGTGAGCTGCTGCAGAGAAATGAAAACTGGGCAGGTTAGGGAAATTGCGCGGGAAAGCTGAGCAAGCCCAGAGAGCATAGCTCTGTATTCTTTGAGAGGATTCCACGTCGGGCGGCCCAGGAGGAAGTCCCAGAAAGCATAGTTAATTCAGCCTGCTTATCTATGGGGAAAATGAAGATTCAGTGGGGGAAGGGAATTTTTTAGTGCTACATGTAGCTTTTCTCTCTTACAGTTTTCTTGTCTCACTGGTTCTGGCATCAGTGTCAGCTCTTGAAGCTACGGAAGCAGGGCAATTGCTTCTGGAGGTATTGCTTACAGAGCTCTTACACATTTAAGATACAAGCACTCCTAGGGTCAAGTGACCCAAGAAACATGCCAAGAAATAAACTGATACCACTGGCCAATCAAATCATTGTTCACTTGCTTCCCTAAATTAAGGGGAAGGCTTTCCTCTCAATCTAATTAGAATTATTACGATTGAACCAAAAGAATAACTTACTTATGCTGGCAAAGATGTATTTTTGAAAGATTGTCAGTTAAATAGCAGGAGACTTTCTTCCTTACTAGCACCATGCTTAAACTATATTTTCATTGAAAATTGCTGAATAAAATAAAAACTGATACAGCCAGACCTAGATAATGGATGTGACATATGTTTATGAACCAACTATAAAAAATACCTTTGCACGTGGCAACAGATCAATGGCTTAGAAATCTTTCAGCAATGCCATTGTAATATCCTTGCATGCTGCACTGAGAAATCTAATAAATATCAAATGAGATATATTAACCATGGCAACATAAATATCAAATTATTATATATAAGTACAACCATATCTTTCATGGTAGTTCCATACCTGACTTATTAGAGATAGCCCATTCCTTCTCCCACATTTCTGCAGACACCTGGGCAACTAGCACCAGACAGCGCAGGGGATATTCACTAACATCTCTCCACCTTCAGTTCCTCCTAAAATCATTAATACATACAATTATACAGAAAAGTCTTATACCATAAAGGTCCTACTCGCATCATCAGGTTTGGTGTATTAATCTGCTATGTACTGGACCTGAAGATCTAAAATAAGCCCTAAGGCGGCATCTTAGACACACATAATGAAATACAGTATAATGAACGCAAGCACATAAAATTACCTGTTATCAGAATCATTATAGAACATAATTAACATAATAAATAAAACATGCGATATTGTTTGCAATTAATTTTACTTGTTTGCTCCTCACATTACAGTGCATTCAGAAAGTATTCAGACCCCTTCATTTTTTTTTTTTGTAATTGTATGTTTATTGACATAAATACCAGTACACATTCCATAGAACAAAGGCAATGCAGGCTAATACACAACAATCTAGCCCA
The DNA here is from genome assembly GCF_901001135.1 of Rhinatrema bivittatum. Taxonomy (NCBI): domain Eukaryota; kingdom Metazoa; phylum Chordata; class Amphibia; order Gymnophiona; family Rhinatrematidae; genus Rhinatrema; species Rhinatrema bivittatum. The sequence goes on along the minus strand of NC_042618.1, from coordinate 111,847,473 downwards.
TAGTAGAAAACCAGCAACCAACATTGCAATAAACAACGTCAAAATACTCATGTCTGTTATAACCCCCGTGGGAGAACCACCCTTAGGTGCCACCCCCCACCCCTAGATCCCTTATAACAAAAACCCCATCCCCCCGGCACCCCTGTCGTCCCCCCCCCATTCCCATTCCCGCTAACGTGTTCCTGCTGAGCTCGGTAAGGTGGTATCAGACCAGTGTGTGTAAAGATGCCAAACTTTGCCCAATTTGGCCATATTGTCTCTACGAATTGCCGTCAGATACTCCATATAATAGATCCATTTCAATCTCCTCAAGATATCAGACAGAGTAGGGGAACTAGGCCTTCCACCGCCTGGCAATTTCACCCCTCACCGCGTGCGCCACTGCCCTGAGTAGTAAACTATGCATATGAGTGTCTTGCGAAACTGGAATGTGGAGCAAAACTTCCTTCGGGTGAAAGACTACAGGCACACCCACTAGAACCCCAAACCACTGTTCCACTTGTTCCCAGAGGGCACGAATCACGGGACACGTCCACCACATGTGGTAAAAATCTCCCTCCAGCCCACAATTCCGCCAGCACAACGAATCCTAAGCCCCATCTTATACAGCTTATAGGGGGTAAGATGCCACCGGAATAACATCTTGTAACCATTTTCCACCATAGAGGCTGACGTGACGACCGTCCCACAGCGGAAAAACATGTTTCCCATTCAGCCTCGATAAGGGGCCCCCCAAGTCTTTTTCCCAAGCTTTCACATGAGTGGGCTTGCCCTTCAGCGCTCCATTCAGGACAGTATAAAGCTTTGAGATTACCCCCCGTATCGTATGTGCAGTAGCACAATAGCCTTCCAGTAGCGTCTTCCCTTTAAGCAAGTCTGTGCGCACTGGCTTAGAATGCAAAAAATGACAAATTTGTAAATAGGCATAATACTGGTTGGCCCCCAGATGATACGTGGACCGAAGCTCCTCCCAAGAGCGTACCCCCTGATCATACCACAGTTGCCCCAGTGTCAGCAAACCACTACGCTTCCATACTTGAAAGGTTCTCTCCGCCCAGCCAGCAAGAAAAATCTTGCAGGCTCGAATTGTAGTTGAGTGCAAGAATTTCCGATCCCCAATAAACTGCGGTCGCCACTTTCGCCATATCAGTAACGTAACCATAGTACATGGAGATTGGATACCCATATCATGGGGATAGACTCCAGTCCCCAAAACACTCATCCGAATAAGCACCCTGGAGCAAGAAACTTCTAGGCGGACCCATTGTTTGACATCCTGATGGTTATGAAAATCCACCATGGCTCGTAATTGTGAAGCAATATAGTAGTGTAGAAAATTTGGGACCCCCACTCCCCCATCGCGCTTGTGTTGATACAGCACCGCACGAGCTACTCTCGGAGGTCGTCTCCTCCAAATAAAAGAGAAAACTTTAACCTGCAGTTTTTTTAACACCAAAGCAGGCACCAAACATGGCAATGTTTGGAAAAGATAAGCAATCCGAGGCAAAAAGGTCATCTTAAGAGCCGCAACCCTTCCCATCCAAGAAAGTGTCAACCTATCCCAGTTAGCAAGTCTAAGTCTAACTTCTTAAGTAAGGGCTCATAATTCAACTGGAATAACTCTTTGTACTCCGGACCCAGAAAACCCCCAAATATTTCACTGATTTGGAGGCCCAAACAAAAGGAAATTGAGCTTTGAGTTGATCAACCAGAGGTGGGGCCAAACAATAGGCAATATCTCTGATTTGTCTTTGTTACCTTAAACCCTGAAACCGAACCATAATCCTCCAAATAGGCAGCAGGCTCGCCAAAGAACAAGCCGGATCAGCCAGGGTAAACAACACATCATCCGCATAAAGCGCAAGTTATAGGAGCATCCCCAATTTGAATCCCCTGAACCCCTTCCGCTTCCCGAATCTTGGTGGCCAAGGGCTCCAAACTTAAGGCAAATAATAATGGTGAAAGCGGGCATCCCTGCCGGGTCCCCCGCTGTACCTCAAAATTCTCGGAGTATCCCCCATTAATTTTAATGCAGGCAGCCGGGGCTATATAATTCTTGAACCCACGTGAGGAAACCCCCTCCCAGCCCCACCTTTCGAAGCACCTGAAACAAAAATGGCCAGTGGACCCGATCAAAGGCCTTCTCCGCATCAACCCCGAACAACACCGAAGGGATGGATTGCCGTTTAGCGTAGTGTATAATATTGACCACTTTGCGAATATTATCGCCCGCCATCCTCCGGGCATAAAGCCGGCTTGATCATCGTGCACCAATAAGGGAAAACAAACTTCAAACGGGTGGCCAAAATTTTGCTAATAATTTTAAATCAATGTTGATAAGGGAGATGGGTCTATAGGAGCTACATAACATTGGGTCCTTTCCGGGCTTAGGGAGAATCGTTATACCTGCAACATTAGCCGCAGGGAGCATATGAGCTCCCGTACCCAATGCGTTGAACATGCCACCAAAGGATCACTCACTAACACATCCTTAAATTTTTTATAAAAAAGAGGTGAATACCCATCTAATCCCGGGGCCTTTCCTGGTTTCAACTCAGCTATGGCTGCCAATACTTCCGCTGAAGTAATAGCCTGACCCATTCCCTCCGTCAGAGGGGCTTCCAGGCACGGTAATGTAACCCCATCTAAATAGTCCCGAATGGTTCTTCCGAGGCAGCCTGTTCTCTAGAATATAAATGGCAAAAAAAGTATTAAATTGCGTTCTGATTATTCCGTCCCTCCGTCGTCACTGCCCCTCCCGAGTCTGAATCTTGGTGATCTGGGTTTGTGCTGCCCTAGCCTTCAAAGTATGGGCTAACAATTTCCCCGCTCTATTACCATGCTCATAATAAGTTTGGCGAGCCAGATCTAGCTGATGGGCCCTCTCATCAGCGTCCAGCTGCTGCAACTGATACCGAAGTTCCCCCAATTCACGTAACAGAGCCTTAGTAGGTGCGGCTTTATGAGCCGCTTCCACTCCTAATTTAGTTCTCAATAGATTGCTTTTCCTAAGCTTTTCCTTTTTCCGGTAAGAAGCAATAGCTATCAACTTGCCCCTTACAACGGCTTTCAGACAATCCCAAATCACCACTGGTGTAGACTCCCTGTTGTCATTCAAGTGCAAATACTCCTGAATGGCGAGTCTTATGTCTTGCTCTATCTGCTTATCCTTAATAAGAGAGTCGTTCAATCGCCAAAACCGGCAACCAGTATCAGAGCCTGCAGTACTAAAGGACCACCAGACCGAGGCATGGTCCGACCAGGTAATCGAACCAATACCGGTATCTATCGTGACCCCCACACATGCAGAGTCAACCAGCAGAAAGTCAATTCTAGTGTAGATCTCATGTGCTGTCGAAAAATACGAGTAATCCCTCGCCGTGGGGTTACGTTCCCTCCATATGTCCACTAAATGCCATTTAGCAATAAAGGCATGTAGAGCTCTACTATCCACTTGGGCATAATGTCCACTCCTGTGGAACAATCCATTCGTGGATCACAAACTAAATTAAAATCCCCCCCAAAATCAACCGCCCACAAGAGGATTTAGCAGCTGGTCATCTATTCGCTGTATAGTAGCCCTCTGCAGCTTGTTAGGATTATAAACATTAACCAAGGTGTACAAAATCTGCTGAAAATATATGGACACTATGAGAAACCGACCCTCTGGATCCCTAAATACCGAATCCACCTGCCCCACCAGGTCCCTGGAGATCAAATCCCCACCCCATTGTACTTATTGGGGAGTACTTGCTGCCAGAAACACCAAGGGATAACCCGTGATGCAATAACTTTTCATGACGTTTACGCAAGTGCGTCCTGAAGAAATAAAATATCAGCTTTCATCCGCAACGCATCTTTAAATAAACTATTGCGCTTGGCGGGATGGTTGAGTCCCTTCACGTTCAGAGACACTATTTTAAGAGATGCCATATTCATAACCATCCACACCTCCCCCTTCTTGCCTAAATTACGCCCCCCAACCAATCTGACCAGAGCATGTCCACAGATGGCCAATAACGGCTGTCCCACCTTACCACAGAGAAGTCCAAAAAGAAATAAACCCCCACGAAAATACACCCCCCGTCCCCCCCTCCCCCTCCCCCCCACCCAAAAACCCCATGTTCCCCGCCAATGACCATGGCCGGGGAATACGAGGTGAAGTGCGCCCCCCCCCCCCCTTTCATACAGAATAACAAAACAGCGTATAACTAAACACAGAAATTGAAACATACATCCAGCCCTTATCAAAAGGCCACCCATAGGGTATAAAACTTAGGAACCTGTAAACCGATTCTGCAACAGTTCCCCATAGATAACAGGGAATAAAACCCTGCAGCACAAGGTCGCCCCCGAACGAGCAATGCAAAGAAAAAACCCCCCCCAACCGGGCGAATATGCAGGGAGGGCCACTCAAGGAACCTTGGCCTCAGAACTGGTACTCAGAGTCATATTGGATTCAGATGAATTTCTACGTAGACGTGATCCAGATGTCCCCTTTCGTTGCCACCGGGGCCGATCCGCAGCCAGCGGCTTAGAGAAACCATGTCCCGAATCCGGAAGCTGCATACCTTCCTCCGCCAAAATGAAGCCGCATCCGCCACCATCTTTATAAATCTCGTACGGCCATCTTTAGTAAAAGCAAGTCCTGCAGGGTACACCCACCGGTATCTCAGATTTGCCTCTCGGAGAATCAAGGTTACCGGCTGAAAGTCCCGTCGTCTCTGAAGTGTAGCGGCTGCCAAGTCGTTATAAACCGTAACACTGTGCCCTTCCCAGGTTATTGTGCCCAACTTACGGGCCTGTTGCATAATAGCTTCCTTCAGGCGAAAACTATGTAAACAGGCTATAATGTCTCTGGAGACATTCGGTCGGGGTGCCCTCAGTGCACGGTGCGCTCTATCCAGCATGATGTCGCCAGCCTTGGTCCCAGCCGATGCAGGGCTGTTATGGAGAATGAGCTCACATATTTTCTGTACCACCCCTGTGGCATCAGCATATTCCGCCGTGTCGGGGACTCCCCTCACCCGGATGTTTGCTCGGCGAGAACGATTCTCTAAGTCCTCCATTTTGAGTTGCAGCTCCTCGTTTGCTTTGTGAAGCAGCGCTACTTCTTTCTTAAGGGTCGAGGTTTCTACTACCTGCCCCTCTACAATCCCTTCTACATCTTCCACTCGCCTGCCAATATCTCCGATTTCAGTGCGAAATTCGGTCATCGCGCCGCCTGCATTTCGGAACGCATCGATTTAATGTCACTTTGAATTTCCCGGAACCAAAGCTGAAAATCATTTTAGTCGGTTCAGCCGGTGCGGAACGTGAGTGCGATCCGAACCGTCAAGCGCCGCTCAATCGCCGGCACCCCAGCGCGCGGCACGGCATCCGCCATTGCGGGAGCTCCTGGATCAGATTCTTCGCTCAAGGCCGCAAAACGGGAACCTCCCGGTTCGTAGGAAAAAGCCTTAAGATCCGCAGTTTTCCTCCTGGGGTGCATCGGTAGGGATTTGACAACCCCTGATGCTGTCCAGAATAAAAAATTCGCCGTTAAAAAGCTTTTAATGCTTAATGCAGGATGAAGGGGAGCGGAGCTAACGCCTCAGACGTCCATGCAGTTGGGATGACGTCACTTCCCCCCCAGACCCCTTCATTTTTTCCATATTTTGTTACATTACAGCTTTATTCTAAAATGAATTATATGCTTTTCCCTCCTGTCTACACACAAAACCCATTTTATCTGAAGACTGGAGGGTGGCCAACGTAACCTCAATATTTTGATGGGGCTCCAGGGGCAATATGGGTAACTATAGACCAGTGAGCCTGACTTCAGTGCCGGGAAAAATAGTGGAAAGTATTCTAAGGATCAAAATCATAGAGCATATAGAAAGACATGGTTTAGTGGAATACAGTCAACATGGATTTATCCAAGGGAAGTCTTGTCTAACAGATCTGCTTCATTTTTTTTGAGGGGGGGTTAATGAACATGTGGATAGAGATGTAGTGTATTTGGATTTTTAAAAGGGCGTTTGACAAAGTCCCTCATGAGAGGCTTCTAAGAAAACTAAAAAGTCATGGGATAGGAGGCGATGTCCTTTCGTGGATTACAAACTGGTTAAAAGACAGGAAACAGCGAGTAGGATTAAATGGTCAATTTTCTCAGTGGAAAAGGGTAAACAGTGGAGTGCCTCAGGGATCTGTCCTTGGACCGGTGCTTTTCAATATATTTATAAATGATCTGGAAAGGAATATGACGAGTGAGGTTATGAAATTTGCAGACGATACAAAACTATTCAGAGTAGTTAAATCACAAGCGGATTGTAATACATTACAGGAGGACCTTGCAATATTGGAAGATTGGGCATCCAAATGGCAGATGAAATTTAATGTGGACAAGTGCAGGGTGTTGCAGCTCCAAATGAGGAAAGGCTGAAGAAGTTAGGACTGTTCATCTTGGAGAAGAGATGGCTGAGGGGAGATATGATAGAGGTCTTTAAGATCATGAGAGGTCTTGAACGGGTAGATGTGAATCAGTTATTTACACTTTCGAATAATAGAAAGACTAGGGGGCATTCCATGAAATTAGCAAGTACCACATTTAAGACTAATCGGAGAAAATTCTTTTTCACTCAACGCACAATTAAGCTCTGGAATTTGTTGCCAGAGGATGTGGTTAGTGCAGTTAGTGTGGCTGGGTTCAAAAAAGGTTGGATGAGTTCTTGGAGGAGAAAGTCCATTAACTGCTATTAATCAAGTTTACTTAGGGAACAACCACTGCTATTAGTTTCATCAGTAGCATGAGATCTTCTTAGTGTTTGAGTAATTGCCAGGTTCTTGTGGCCTGTTGAAAGAAGCTATAGTAGCAGCTTACCTGGGATCAGGTAAGCAGACGCCGCAGCATCAAAGCCCATTCTCTCCGGGATCAGGCAGCTTCCTGGGCGGAAAGTGGCTCTGTCTCTTCTCAGGAAATATGCCGAGCGGCAACCTGCAGTTTCATTGCACACTTTCGCTAGGCACTACCGATCCTTCACACCGCCGGTCTTTGGCTCCTTTGGCGATCGAGTCATTCGGGCAGGGTTATCCGGGACCCACCCCTAAGTAGGGAAGCTTGGTACATCCCACTGACTGGACTGAATCGGGTACGTACAGGGAAAAGAAAATTATTCCTTACCTGCTAATTTTCGTTCCTGTAGTACCACGGATCAGTCCAGACGCCCTCCCTAAGGATTTGGAGGATGGGAGGGTTGTCTATCCCTGCTTCGTTGTTCTTCACTTACTGCTCTGTTCCAAGTCTGTCAGACTGGAATCAAAGTTCATTTTGCAAGTTTCTTTGCCAGTTGGTACAACTGTTTTGCATTACTATCTACCATGTTAACTGGGTAGTTTTTTCTTGATCCATCCATTTTCTGTTTGTGTTCATGCTTGGATATTCTCTATATACTAAGGTTTTCCAGAGGGTGCACTGGTGTATAAGGGAACCGCCCTCTGAAATTTGTTCTGACTCCAATCTGCTGGACTGGGGACATAACCCACTGTCTGGACTGATCCGTGGTATACTACAGGAACGAAAATTAGCAGGTAAGGAATAATTTTCTTGTACTATTTAGGGAAGGAACCTATATGGCAGAATGAGTTGAAACATGCAGTTAGTTTCTGAGTGCCTTGCTCTTTAAACAACGCAGATGTTTGTATTGTTTATACAGAGATCTGATATAGATGAGATAAGCTTCCTTTTTACTTTCTGCCTTTTGCTTCCTTTGCTTAATAAATCAAAAAATCATGTGGTCATGTGGTAAGAACAGAATAGGGATTTTTTTATGTTAAGTAAAATATTCAAAGTAGTTTCCTACTTTAGTTAGAAATGAAAAGGTATCCGGTAGCTGTCTGTCTTCCCATGGGATTAGAGTTGAAAGATGAATCACATTTTTCTTTGTATGTGAGATTTTATTTCTACAGGTTAACAAGATATCTGCTCTGCCAGATGTGGGTGTGGTAAACAGTGTTTTTTGTCAATAAATAAATGACTGAAGTGTAAAGTAATATATTATGATCAGCTTTCAAGTTACATCTGCGGTAAAGAAAGTTTGTTTTACTATAGCAGTAGGAGTACCTAGCCCCACCCTCAGGAATTCACCTCCTCTCTGAAGAAAAAAAAACAGTGAGAGACCTGAGTTGGAAAGTTGCTTTATTCTAGTGAGAGTTAAAATGCATCCATTTGGTTATTTTAAGTATACGCTTACTCCAAACTTATGTGCCTACATGTAAAACCGTTGCAATGGTATATAACTTAGCGACGGTAATAGAAAAGACTAAGGAAATAAATAAATACATACAAAAATCATTCTGAATAAGGGAGTAAGAACCTTTTTACCCTATCCAGCAACAATTTGTTTTGATTAATTTCATATCACAAAGCACTTATAAACTATTCCTCAGACTCTTAATAGATTCACACAAGGTTTATAGGATTTTAAAAATGAGTTGAAGGAGCTCTCCTTTTGGAAGAGTTTTTGTTGCTTGAACAGAGGGGTTACTACACTGCAAGTTGTTTGAGGGTCAGGGTACGTTAGTGGATGGACTGAGTTATGGTATGGTATAGTAAATGTTATTTATGGTATGGTATGGGTAATGTTATTTATGTAAGCCTGTTTGCTGTCAATTGTTTTACTTACTGTAAAACCTGTTGTATGTAAAGCCTGTTGCTAATTTATTGTTTACTGTAAACCGAGGTGATGTATATCTTTACGTGCCGCGGTATATAAAAATCACTAAATAAATGTATAAGAGAAGAAAATACATTAAGGATATGAGTTAATTAAACAGAGGGAAAAAAGGAGAAAAATTATATAATTACAATCAATACTAAAGTATTTGTTGATTAAAAATGTCATATCCTAATGATAACAGATATATCCTAGTTTTGCCTTTATTCAATGAGATTCCAATTCAAAATTCAGAAATATAGGACTCCATGCCATGGTTTATTGATGGGTCTGTCATATTTGTAGCAGTAATTTGCAACATAATTTAACCATATATGCAGGTTTAGATTATGTTTTCTCTCTTATACATTATCACCTTAAAAAATGGAACAAAGGGGTTTTATATCTGCAGATGAAGAGCAGCTATCGCACCACAACTTGTGGTAGTGCTTCCTAGAGGCATAACAATAGAGACAAGAGAGTAGCTTCATGACCGTTATTTGCTGAATTAAGGCTATCAGAATGTTTAGTTTCAATGAAACCGTAATTTCACAATAAACATTACATTAATTTTGTTTGCTTGCCAGATTTTTATATTTTTTTCCAGGTGGACAACATAAAGCCTTCTCTGCCATGTAGAATGTAACGCTTGAAGATGACATTTTTCTCCCAGTTTGATTTATTTTCATTTTTAAACAAATCTATTTTAATTCTGACTTTTGTTTTATTTGGATCAAATCCAAATACTTTTTGGTCTAATTTTTTAGCTCAACTATGTGTTATTTGTTGTCTGAAGAAATGCAGAGAAAGAATTTATGTAGTCAGTTCAGTGAAAGTATAATGTTTTTATGTAATGTCCTGAGCACCTAAGTTGTTTGTGGTTTTGACTATTGCTTGTTCCTTATAATAAAGTGGGAACATTAAGCAGATTAGTACATAGTATATGTAGGTATTATTAGATACAGGGAGTTATTCACATGATGGAATTTTCTCATTGATTAATTTGATTTTGCTCTTATATTAGCTTTACTCCATAAACATCACATCTAACTTAATAATGAATTAAGAGACTATGCGTCAATGTAAAAAATACACCATATTAGGAGAACTCTATATGCCACGTGTCATTGATTTCAGAAATCATCCCATCCTTTGCCACAGAAGCCATCTTGCACCCTTTATTATATGGACTGAAGTGCTTACAACTTTATGCCTGATCTTCTCTTTATGGTTTCTTGTTCTATGGGGGGGGTGGGTGGCCTTACCTAGATGCTGTTTTGCTTTGTTTTATGAGGCAATGTACCTTTATTTGACATGTAACAACTGATTGTCATAACAAAAATATTTTTGATCTATCTAGTTATGGGAACTGAAGTAGTGGAAATTATGCCAGTAATATGGTCTGACAATGCACTGATTCATTTTCAACTGAATAATATTAATTTAAAAACAGATTCTAGACAATGGATCAGTTTTCATTCAAAAAGCAAATTATCTGCCAAGAATTTGGGGGACTGAATTGGTTAAGTTCTGGAAGGATGGAGAAATACGAAAATTAGTTTCTTACCTGATAATTTTCATTTCTGTAGTACCATGGGTCAAACCAGACTCCTGGGTTTGCCCCCCTCTAGCAGATAGAGATAGAGCAGTTTCCATAACAACGTTCCGCCTATAAATAGAATGGTGCCACCTACAGTCCGGCAGTACTACTCAATGTCAAAGCAGAATATCTCATCAAAACCTCTTGAACTATGTACAATAACCTTTAACAAGAAAAGAAATAATTGGTCCACTTAACCCTCCTGGGAACCGAACCTGTAGAACCACTTGAGGATAGACAATCGCAAATTTCTGCAAACCTAAAATTAATTACACAATAACCGAGCGGGACTCTCCCTTACTTCCATGCCTCTGACGGGCGGGACTCTGGACTGATCCGTGGTACTACAGGAACAAAAATTCAGGTAAGAAACTCATTTTCCTTTCCCTGTACATACCCAGATCAGTCCACACTCCTGGGATGTACCAGAGCTACCTTACCTGGGATGGGATCCGGAAAGGCCCTCTCGAAGCACACCTTCTGCAAAACCACCAGAAACCTGATGCTTGGACATCCAGTCTGTAATGTCTCGCAATCATATGCAAGGACTTCCACGTAGCCGCACTGCAAATTTCCTGTGGAGAAACCATCTGGCACTCTGCCCAAGACGCTGCATGCGAACGAGTAGAGTGAGCTCTTAGAACAGGAAAAGATCTACCATGAAGGAGATAGGCCGAGCTAACAGTCTCCTTCAGTCAGCGAGCTATGGTAGTCTTGGAGGCCATCTGACCCCGCTTGGAGCCACTCAAGAGCACAAAAAGATGGTCGGACACACGAAAGTCATTTTTAACCTCCAGATAACAGAGCAATGTTCTGCAAACGTCCAGCTTCCACAAATCCCTGTGACAAGGGATCCAAATGGTCTAATTTTGCGAAAGCCAGAAGCTCCACCAATTGGTTGATATGAAAGGAAGAAACCACTTTTGGGAGAAAGGAAGGCACTGTCTGTAATGAACCCCTGACTCCGAAATCAGCAAAAAAGACTCTACAGGAAAGAGCTTGGAGCTCAGACACTCTACAAGCCAATGTAATGGCCACCAGAAAGACTACCTTCAAGGTAAGATCCTTCATAGTCGCCCTCTTCAAAGGCTCAAAGGGTGCAGAGCATAGAGCCGTGAGAACTAAATTTAAATTCCAGGACAGACAAGGATGCCTCAGCGGAGAACGTAAGTGCTTTGCTCCCCTTAAGAAACAAGCCACATCTGATGTGCCACTAATGCTACACCTTGCACAGAGCCATGCAAACAACCAAAAGGCCGCCACCTGCACATGAAGGGAACTGCACAAGAAGCCCTTGGACAGAACCAGCCTGAAGAAAAACAGAATATCCGACACCAAGGCCTGGGTAGGAGAAACATCTCTGTCTAAACCCCAAGCCTCAAAAATCTTCCATACTCTTACACGATCGCAAAAGCGTAGCCACTATGGCTGGAGAATAGCCTTTAACCCATAACAGTCACCTTTCAAAAGCCTTGCCGCTAGACAAAAGTGATCTACTTCCTCCAAACAGACAGGTCCTTGATATAGCAGTACTGGACTGTCTGGAAACTACGTGGACCCATCACCACTAGATTGAGGAGGTCTGCAAACCATGGGCGAATGGGCCATTCTGGGGCTACGAGGATGACCTCCGCCGGATGGAGCTCTATTCATCTGAGTTCTTTGCCGATCAACAGCCAAGGTGGAAAGACGTACAGTAGAACTTCGGTGGACCAGGGCAAGGACTAGGGCATCCACGCCCTCTGCTCCCGTCTCTCTGCGACGAGCATAGAAAATGCGGAGTCTTGGCATTCCGAAACAAACATCGCCACATGTAGCATATTAGTTGAAAAACTGCTTCCGCTAACTCCCATTCCCCGGGAATCTAGGCGATTTCGGCTGGAGAAAGTCTGCCTGCACGTTGTCCATGCCGGCAATGTGAAACGCCATTATGCTGACTAAGTAACTGTTCTGCCCAGCTGATCAATTGACCGAGCCTCGACTGCCACTGGCTTGACTTCCGGTCCCTCCTTGACGATTAATGTACAGTACTGGGGTTACATTGTTCAAGAGAACTCAGACGGACCTTCCCTGCAGGAGAGGACGAAACGCTTGTAAACGCTAACCATAAAACCGCTCAAGTCTCCAGATGATTTATTGACCACTGTGACTCCTCTGGAGACCAAAAATCCCTGTACAGATTTCCTCCGGCATACCGCTCCCCAACTGGAGAGACTGGCATCCGTGGTAACCACTGTCCAGTCGGGCACCTCCAGGGGAACTCCACGAGTCAGATTATCCGATACCAGCCACCAATCGAGACTGGACCGTGCGGCATCCGTCAGTGGGAGAGGAAGAAGAAACAGTTCTGAGACGGGATTCCAGCGGGAAAGCACCGCGGACTGTAAAGGCCGCATATGAGCAAAAGCCCAGGGAACCAGTTCCAAGGTTGAGGTCATCGAGCCGAGAACTTGCAGTAATCCCGGACCCTGGGAGGATGCTTGAGTAACAAGGCTCTTACTTGAGCCTGCAATTTGGAATGCGTTCTGTGGAAAGAAATACTCTGCCCTGCTGTGTGTGTCGAATAGAGCCCCCCAAATACTCCAAGGACTGAGAGGGCACGAGCCTGCTCTTGGATAAATTGACCACCCAGCACAGTGACTGAGGTAGTTGGAGTACCTTGTGAACTGCCAACCGGCCAGTGGTTCCGACTTCACTCGAATCAGCCAGTCGTCCAGGTAGGGATGTACCAGCAGCCCTTCCTTACGGAGATGGTCTGCCACGACTACAATTACCTTGGTGAACGTCCTGGGTGCGGTGGCCAGCCCAAAGGGCAGCGCTCGAAACTGAAAATGCTGACCCAGTATCACAAAAAACGAAGGAACTTCTGGTGATCCCAACCGGATGCCTATATGAAGGTATGCCTCCGTGAAATCCAGGGACGCCAGAAACTCTCCCTTTCGCACCGAGGCAATGACTGACCAGAACATTTCCATGTGAAAACGTGGCACCCTGAGGCATCTGTTCACTCATTTAAGAACCAGAATGGGCCGAAAGGATCCTTCTTTCTTTGGCACCACGAAGTAAATGGAATAATGGCCCTTCCTTCTTGCCTCTAGAGGTACTGGGATGATGGCTCCTAACTGCCTGGACCGCTCTTTGCTTGGTTGCGTAACTGCAGGGACAGACGAGAAACCTGTCCTGAGGACGCCGTGCAAAATCTAAGGCGTAGCCTTGTCTTATCTCGGCCAGCACCCACTGGTCCATTGTTACCTTGGCCCATTCCTCGAAAAATAGGGATAGTCTGCCCCCTACCACAGGCACCGAGGAATGGACTGGCGCCCCTTCATTGTGAAGACTTAGCCCCCGAAGTAGACTGGGAATTCCCGGCTCTGCCGAATTTTCTGCCCCGAAAGGGCTGGGACCAGGACTGTTGCCTAGTTGGTGTCTGACAAAAAGAAGAACTGGGGACTCTAGCTGGTCGGAAGCACAGAAACCCTCTGAATCTGGCCCGGGATGAGAAAGTCCCTCTTGACTTAGGCCTGTCCTCTGGCAGGCGGTGAACCTTATTCTCTCCCAGAGATTGAATCAAATCTTCCAAGTCCTTTCCAAAAAGCAATTTACCCTTAAAAGGAAAAGAACCCAGCTGTGTCTTGGAGGACACGTACGCCAACCAGTTTCTTAACCACAAGCGTCTCCGAGCTGAGACCGCAGATACCATGGATCTCGCTGACGTCTTCAATAGGTTGTGAAGTGCATCAGCACTGTAAGCCATTGAATTTAATTGAATGTAAGCCATTGAATTTAAGCCAAGACCTTGCCATTTTCTTTAAGAATAAAATAAACAAAATCACTGGCACCTTTAACAATTCCACAAATACAGTAGAACTTCAAGACACAACAAAGATAACACCTTGGTCGAATTTCGATCTTATCACAAATATTGAAGCTGAAAAAAATGCTAAGGAAGATAAACCCAGATCATCACGATCTTGACACCATCCCTACCCGTGAATTAAAAGAAATGGCTCATTTTATTGCCCCCTCCATAGCAGCAATTATTAACAAATCTCTTGAAGAAGATGAACTTCCTTCAAAACTAAAAATTGCAACAATCACTCCAATTCTAAAAAAAAAAAGAACCTAGACCCAGTCGATCTGAATAACTACCATCCTATTTCGAACCTTCCCCTTCTTGCAAAAATGATAGAGAAAGCCGCACTGATACAGCTGAATGAACACCTGGAAAGCAACAAAATACTACACCATTCTCAGCATGGTTTAAAAAAAAAATCACAGTACCGAAACCCTACTACTAAATCTATCAAACAAAATAATAAGAGGATTTGACAATAAACTCAGCCACCTACTAATTCTATTAGATCTCTCCGCGGCTTTTGACATCGTAGACCACAAAAGCCTGATATCCAGACTTGCAAACATAGGTCTGTCAGGAAAAACTCTCGACTGGTTCACCTCATTTCTAAAAGACAGGCTCTTCAAAGTAACCGTTAACAACTCCTCTGACCCCCTCCCCCTTGAAACTGGGGTTCCGCCCTCTCAGCCACCCTCTTTAATATCTATCTACTACCACTCTGCCAACTTCTCAAGTCTAGGCGTTACATACTACATGTATGCCGACGACATTTAACTCCTCATTCCAATAACCTCAACAATTGAAGACGCCCTGAGTCGTACAGCTAACCACCTCATTGCTATCAGAAACATGCTGAACCAACTAAAACTATGCCTCAACATGACCAAAACTGAGTGAATCCTCATCGAAAGAAACAACACTGGCCAAATTACTCCACTGCCGCCCTTACAAATCGACAACACTAACATCCAACTGAAGAACAATACTAAAGACCTCGGTATCTGGATCGACAACGAACTAAACCACAAAAAGAACATTGCAACAAAAACTAAAGTCGGATTTTACAAATTACACAAACTGAAACACCTAAAACCGCTCCTACAACCAACAAGAATTCAGAACAGTCCTACAATCTCTTATTTTCAACAGTATCGATTACTGTAACTCGCTCCTGATTAGTCTTCCCAAATCGGCCTTAAAACCTCTTCAACTCTTGCAGAATGCTGCAGCCAGGGTCCTAACCGGCAAGGAAAAACGGACCACATCTCCCCGGTTCTGAGAAGTCTCCACTGGCTTCCAGTCGAACAAAAAATCAAGTTCAAGACTAACTATCCTACACAATGCCATCTACAGAACAGAGAACTACACCCTTGATAACATGATCCAGCTACACAATCCACAACGAACAAGAACAACCAGCAAACTAAACCTAGCAATACCCCTTCTCCCTTCAGCTAAGCTCTCCAACACGAGGAACAGAGCCTTCTCCATTGCGGGACCGACAGCATGGAATTCCCTACCAGACTACCTAATCACTATCAATGACTCCAAATCATTCAAAAAGGAGCTCAAGACCTGGCTTTTCAGGCAATCATTCACAGCTGGTGTTGGCTAAGCTGTCCGCCCACACTCCGAGACCCGAAGTCATGTGCAAGTTTATATGCAACGCGTGCTCCCGTACTCGCTGATTCCATCTCTGTATACCGTATCACCCAATTAGTCTCTGTTTGTATAATGCCTGTTATCAGTCGATTTTTTTTTTTATATAATTTACTCCCTTTTCACTTTGACTGCACATAGAAGAATGTTGTGCGTTAATGTTCTCAATTATATTTTTCTCCTGTAATAAGTTGTTTAAAATGTAAACCGGAGTGAAGGCAGCTAGCTATACCTCAGTATATAAACTCTTCTAAATAAATAAATACACAAATAAATAAATAAATACGCTTCTAGATGGCCTGCTTGAGCAGCCTCCTCATCCGAGAAATCCGCGTTGGCCTGCAACAACTGCTGAACCCAGCGGAGGCCTGCTCTCAAGGCAAAATTACTGCACATGGCCGCCCGCACTCCCAGTGTGGATACCTCAAAAATCTTTTTAAGTTGCAACTCCAACTTCCTGTCTTGGAGGTCTTTGAGCGCTATGGCCCCTGTGACTGGGATCGTGGTCTTCTTGGTAACCGTGGATACAGCCGCATCCACCTTGGGCACTCAAAGCAGCTCTAAAGCATCCTCCGGCAGAGGATATAGCTTATCCATGGCTTTACTCACCTTCAAATCCGGGGTATCCCACTCCCGGAACAGCAAGACCGTAGCCGAGAAATGGAAAGGGAAGGAGGTAGCAGGGCCTCTCAGACCCAGTAAGACTGGATCCATCGCTCCCAATTTTGACTCCTCGGGCGGACCCTCAATGCCCAGCTCAGCGAGAATGGAAGGAATAAGAGGTCCCAACTCCTCCCTCCTAAAGAGACGGATCACCTTTCGGTCGTCACCTTCCGTGACATGTGAATCCCTTGCTGATGTCCATCAATGTCCCCATCTACCCCCCTGTGGGGGCTGGGACTGATGGTCTGGGTCTCTAGGATCAGTAACTTGATCAGAGGTATCTGAGTCAGTCTGAGGGACCCCTGTTCGGAGAGGGCACTTAGGTCTCGATGAGTCAGCAGCCCCCTGAGACCTAGAGTGTTTCTTGGAAATAGGCTTGGACCCCAGAGAAACGGATTTTAAGCCAGACTGCTGCTTCCCTGATTTTGTTTTGCTTTATAAGCTTTATGGAGCAGTAAAACAAAGTCCGACGAGGAAGAGGAGGAGTCAGAAACCCCCTCGGGGCTATCCTCCATTACTGGCAAATCATGATGCAAAAGGTCCCTTTCACCTGGGAACCTCTGCTGAGAAGGAGGTGGCAGTAAAAACCCCTCCCCCATCGCAGCACAAGTGGCAGCTCTGAAAGATTGCAAAATGGCATCCGTTCCCACGCTGTGTGGGAACGGGTCAGCACCAGCTTGACCTGCAGTATCTGAGCCCGCAGTCACTCGGGTAGATTTAGTTTCCACTATTTTGAAAGCATCTTGATTTTTAGAGAATCTAAGATTCAAGAAGTATAAGAGCATCTCTCGATTGTTGAGTGTCAGTTGGTTGAAAATGAATTCAAATGGCAATAGCACTAAATTTTATAAACTCGCTATTGTAATGGCAAAGAAATCATTTTAAAATTAGGCTTTTATGATTGTGAATGATCTGTTGAATGGACCTGTTAATATAAAACACTGACATTTAATTTAGACAAAAGCAGCTTTGTTACCTTTTTTTCTAGTAAAATGTCTACATTCAGATCCAAACTGAGGTTGGAAAACTGTGATTCATTGAAGAAAGTATATAGTGACTTCTAAAGGGTGGCCTCTTTTCAAAGATTTTCTCATGTGGAGCTTGAGGATATCATAATAATGATAGATAAGAAGAAACCTATAAATTGTATTCAAGAGTTGTGCCGCATCCAATTGGTGAAAACAGTCTCTAAATTTTGCACCGCCTATTCATAAGATCATCAATACATCCCTATCAGAAGGGCTATTTCCAACTAGTTTAAATCAGCTATGGTACACCCCCTGCTAAAAAAAAAAAAACAACAAAAACAAAGCAATCAAAAAAGCATCTTCCTTGGATCCTAAGGTCCTGAGTAGCTACTATCCAGTTTCAAATCTTCTATTTTTGGAGAAGATTATTGACTGGCTGGTAGCAAAACAATTATATGATTTGTTTGAATACCAGTGGAATACTGGACTCTTTTCAGTCTGGTTTTAGAAGAAAGCTCAGTACAGAAACTTTGTTTATGGTACTGGAGGATAATCTACTACTGAATTTCACTGCAGCCTAGGAAACTATAGATCACAAGATTCTACTATGAAAGCTTTCTGACATAGATTTTGGGAAGAGTGAAATGAGGTGGTTTTGCTCTTATTTGAAGGATGTGGTCCAAACAGTATATTTCAGCAGTGAGTCTTCTGCTTTATGGTGTCCAGAGTATGGAATTCCCCCAGGGATCCATACTATTGCTGATTTTATTTAATTTGTATTTGAGACTTATTTAAGACTTTTTTATACCGATATTAGTAGCGACATCATATCGGTTTACAGCAGAACTACAGGTTGGAAGTTACAATAAACAGGTATCAGGGAAGGGATTACATAGGAACAGAGATGCAGCAAGGAATTGGAAATACAAGCGCAACAGGCTGGTTGCAGGAATACGCAAAACCAGAAAACAGTGAAACAATGTAACATAACTTTATACATAGGTTCAGGTTACAAGCTGGCGCAGCAAGGGGTGTGGGAGTGTAGAGGAGCTATGAAGGGTATGCTTGTTTGAAGAGCCAGATCTTTTAAGTTAGTTCTGAATTTAATAGCGCACAGCTCAAGCCAGAGGTTCGAAGGTAGTGAATTCCAGTGTGTAGGCCCAGCAACGGAAAGGGCTCAGTCCCTCGTGGATGCAAGGTGTGCCTTCTTTAGGGAAGGCACATGGATGGTCCCTTTATTAGAAGCTCTGGTGGGGCGGTTAGAGCGTGTGTGACGGAGTGGCTCATCAAGCCAGTTTGAATTGTGAGTGTAAATGGCTTTGCGGATCGTAGTGAGAGTTTTATAGAGGATACGAGAGGGGATCGTGAGCCAGTGAAGGTCTTTAAGGCTGGGAGTGATATGGTCATATTTATAGGCGTTAGATATGGTCCTAGCTACCGCACTCTGAAGCATTTGAAGTGGTTTTATAGTGGAGTGGGGGAGGCCTAGGAAGAGGGAGTTATAATAGTCCATTTTAGATGAGAGAGTGGCCTGGATGATGGTGCGGAAATCACTGACATGGAGTAATGGTTTTAATTTTTTCATCACATCGAGCTTATAGAAACCTTCCTTGAGGATTGTGTTGATGTGTTTTAGGTTCAATTGCTGATCAATCTGAACTCCAAGGTTTCGAACACAATGCTGTGCGGGAAAGGCGCTATATGCAGCATCATTTGCAAGGGCGGGTTTGGGGGGGTAGGTATTGAGAAATGAGGAGAAGTTCCGTTTTGGAGGGGTTTAATGCAAGGTGGAGATTAGAAAAGAGGGTGTTAATGGCGGACTTGCTCCAAAATCTGGGTGTGTGACAATATATCCATGCTCTGTAATTCAATTCCTGTGATACAGAAGACTGGATTGCTAAAATTAGAAGCAAAACCTACTTACAGGTGTGACAAATTCATGTAGCCTTGAGATGACTCCAGTCCTGCTCAGATGTGCATGTAGACCTAAATGACAATAACAGAGAGAAGAAAGTAAAAGCAGTGGACTGGTTCTAATCCAATTTTACAACATTATACACAAAGGGATAGTGAACAAATTGTTAACCTTAACACTATAGTATTAAGATGACATTTGTACTCTTAATAAGATAAAGCACAAGTGCTTTTACCCACAGACTATGCACCAAGTTTCAAAAAGAAAATATATGCATAATTTCATTTTGAAAGTAGCCATGGGTACTTGGCTCCTTCTTGTGCAGCTACCTTTTCCATGAAACACAGCACATGCAGAATTGAAAATGCAGTTTACACATTATTTTCCTTCCCTAAACAAACATGCCTCAGGCAACACCTTTTCCAAATGTGACAAAAAAATGCACAAGTTTCACAATACAACATGCATACTTTCAGCCACATTATTTATATATTTCCAAATTTATAAACTTCCTCTTCAGTAGCTACAAGGCAGTGTTCAACATCTCAACATACAAATCAAATACAATTAAAACAGTATAATTGAGGGAGTGCAATTGCCACACCAGCAATTGAAGCAGGTAAATCAGTATTTACCCTTATAAATGGATTTAAAAAATTTCCTCCACAGAACTAATATTAGTCTGATAAACCAGCAACAAGTTCTGCTTGGTTTCCCTGGACTAGCTCAGATTTGTTGGGATTAGAATAGAAAGAACCTACTGTCCAAGCAAGAAGTTTACTTATTGTACTCTGAAGACTACCTTGGTCTGTGCCCCTCAGTGGGAATACTGATGCTGCAACACCCAAACTGATGCCAATAAGTTGAGGGGAGGAGGGAATACAAGGGAAAATTACCTAGCAAAGTATGGCGCTCAGACGTTTATATATTTTACATTTTTTACATTATAACAGGGCTAAGAACTGATACGGTACAACAAATATCAAGAAAGAATATAGCGATGCCTCACCAGCAAGTGTTCTGGAGAGTGGCAGATGTATGCTGACTGGGTCTACAGACACACGATAGGGTCGCTCCTCTAGAGAATGGCCAGACATATGAAGCATTACCTTTCTTCTTGAAGAAATATTAGTGCTACACTGAATTACAGCTTTATGGCATTCTTTGTAAGCTCTCAGCAACACTTCTTCCTACAGTATTACAAAAAAAGGATACATGTATATTTGTGTTGAAATTGAACTTTAAATCAAATACAGAAACCAGAAGAGAGACAGTTAAACTAGCCCAGTAGTTTAGCAGTAGTGTTGTGACATAGGCTGACATGAGTACTCTGTTTGAATACTCTATTTTTGTGTGTGTGTGTATATATATATATCTAACTAGATAAATGATGCCTGACCGACGTGCCGCAAATGCGCAGTAGAGAGCAGCTCTACTGCGCATTGTCGGGCGAGCACGTCGGTCTTAGGCAGGGTAAGGAAAAAAAAAAAACATGGCGGCGGGTGGCAGTGGCGGCGGCGGTAGCGGGCGGCGGTAGCGGCGGCAGTAGCGGCGGCGGCAGCGGGCGGTAGCGGGCGGCGGCGGCCAGTAGCGAGGGAGGGATGGACTGAGTGAGAGGGAGGGAGGGAGTGGGAGGGAGTGGGAGGGACGGTGGGAGGGAGTGACTTAGTGAGAGGGAGGGACTGAGGGAGGGGAGGGAGGGATTGGGGAGGGAGGGACTGAGGGAGAGAGAGGGAGGGAGGGACTGAGGGAGTGAGAGGGAGGGCCTGAGTGAGAGGGAGGGCCTGAGTGAGAGGGAGGGCGGAGTGGGTGAGTGTGTGGGAGGGAGGTAGGTAGGGGGTGGGGAAGAGTGAGGGGAGAGGGAGAATAGGGGAGAGGTGAGAGACAGGGATGTAAGTGGAAGGGGGGAGAGGGAGAATGAGGGAGAGGTGAGAGACAGGGATGTGAGTAAGTGGAAGGGTAAGAAGTTGTGGAGCAGAGAAAAAGGGAGTGGAGGAGGGCTGAGGGGGAGGGGATGGGATTGAGAGAGGGTGGGGAGTGAATGAGGGAAGGGGAGAGAGGTGGGAGTGACTGAGGGAAGGGGAGGGAGTGTGAGAGTGAGGGGAAGAAGGCAGTGGGAGACAGAGGGTGAGTAAGACTGAGTGGAGGAAAGGGGAGGAGTGAACGAGGGGAAGGGGGAGAGAGGGAGAAAAAGTGTAGAAGGGTGCTGTGTTAGAAAATGGACTGAAAACAAATGTAATGTAGCCCGTTTTAACGGGCTTAACGGCTTGTATATATATAAATAAAACATATGTATATACATATACATATATATATATATCTACATATAAAAAAAAACCATGCTCCTGCATGTCCATCTGGTTATTGCATTGAACAGATGCCATGGGGAGACATCCAAAATATGCAGATATCGGCTTAAAAAGTAGACATACTGGCAGTATAGCTCCAAACTGGCCCTACTGCTCCATCACTTCATTGTTTATGCTGGTCATTGGGGTAAAAAATGGATACTGCACTGCACCGTTGGGCCCATCTCCTCTGTCCTGTTCTGTGACTGCTGTAGGTTCGTTCACTGGTACATGACATACTGAAAAGGTGACTGTCAGTCCCCCATCATGTCTCTGCTGCTATGTTACTGGTGTGGAGGTGCATATCTCCATGCTGCTGTTGTATCACCAGCACAGGAAACCGAGACAACACTACTCCCACACCTGATCACTTTGCTTCTGTCCAGTGTTTTCTGTGTAAGGGTCACCTGGTGTGCTTCCTTTCTGTTTTGTTCATGCCAATGTGTGTTGTCTTCCTTTCAGTGGGTGAGAGAGAGGAAGTGAAGAAAGTGGAGAAAGAAGGTGTGAGGAAAGCAAGGAGTAAGGAACAAAAGGCATGAGAGAGGCAGTGAGGAAATGAAGGGAAGGAAGGAAGGAGAGGGATCCAAGGAGGGAATTAGTAAAGGAGAGACAGAAAAGCAAGGAGTCAATGATGGATAGAGTGATGAGAGATAGTGAGAGAAGACTAGGAGGACAGAATCAGTGGAGGACTGAAAGAGAAAGGGAGAAAGGAAGTGAGGAAATAAAAAAAAGTGTGTGACAGGAGGCACTGAGGGACAGAAGGAAGAAACAGAAGAATGAAGAAAGGGGGGGAGCCAGGAAGGGAATCCATAAAGGAGGATGTGAGCAAAGCATGGATTAAGTGAGGAAAGGGGGAAGAAAGAGACATCATCAAGATTGGAGTAAGGGAAAAAGGGAGGGAGAGGCATAGCAGGAAAGACTCAGTGAGTGAGCCATTGAGCTAAACAAGGAGAGCAGTCTGACAACCTGGTCATGTACCCTGAAAGATTCCCACCCTTTGCAATTTAATCATTTTTATTTGTATATTACATTAAAAAAAAACATCACATCTGTGCATTATGTGGAAATAACTGACTCAGTAAAACTATCATTAGAGCAGTGGTTCTCAACAGTCTTGGGGACCCACCTGTACATTCTGGTTTTCAGGAAATCCACAATACATGTACATTATATAAGCAAAGTTTCTTACTTGTAATTAATACTCTCAGAGGACAGCAGGATAATTAGTCACACAAGTAGGTAATGTCATCTGACAGTACCAACACAGACTGTTTCAGAGAATATTCAGAAAAGGTCTTTCTGGGCTTTTCTCAATATTTATTTGATTTATATTCCGCTTTTCAGGCACTTTCAAAGCAGAATACATTCAGGTACTGTAGGTATTTTCCTATCCCCAGGGGGTTTACAATCTAATTGCCTGATTCACTAAGGTTTTTCTCCCATTCTGTGTCTATGGGAAAATATCTTGATGAATCAGGCCCTAAGTTTGTACCTGAGGCAATGAAGGCTAAAGTGACTTGCCCAAGATCACAAGGAGCAGCAGTGAGATTTGAACCCTGGCTTCCCTTGTTCATAGTCACTGCTCTAAACAATTAGGCTACTCCTTCATGCATTGAATTTCCTACTCGCATGTCATCTCCCGGGAACCCCCAGTCCAATAACAATGTTCACTTGAACAATTTGTTACAGAGAGAAGACCGGGATTGTGTGGCTGATAAACTTCTTAGGTCAGCAGCAACAGGTTAAACAAAAGGAGATGCAGTCTGCTAGCTAATTATATATAGTCCATTTGATTACACAGAAATATAGAAATGACAGCAGAAAAGGCCCAAATAGTCCATCCAGTCTGCCCAGTAAGCTTATAGTAGTATCTACTGTGCCGTGTAGGTTACCCCATGCTTATCAGTTTCCCACATTGTAAATGTCAGGGCTCTTGGTTGCTGGAGTCTCCGGTCCACCAAATCAGGGCTCCTCACTGTCCGCCCACCCCCCCAAAATCAGAACACCTCTCCGCAGTCAGGAAACATGCCACATCAGTAGCCGGACCCACCCTAAGGAACTCCTTTCCACCACAACTCAGAACCGAACCCTCGACTCAAACCTTCAAAAAACATCTCAAAACATGGCTCTTCCTGAAAGCCTTCCCTCCAGAGACTTAGCCCACCCCACCCACACCTACTGGAGTTCCATAAACCCACAATAAATTCCGAACTAATCCTCGCAGACAAATACAATTCCACTAGACCAGTGATGGCCAACCTTTTGAGCTCAGTGTGTCAAAATTCATTAAAAAAAACCTAGCATAACTCGGGTGGTGTGTCACTTCTAGAAAAATCCATAATTCTGTGATATTTGTAGCTCTAATCAATAACAAAGTTATAATTTTAATATATATATACTGTATTTATTAATAAAGCAAAAACAAATAATTCTTTACCTTACCTGCTTAGTGACTTTTTTGTTGCTGAATTTCATTGGCTAAATCTTCAATTGAAGGTTGGTATTTCGTACACTTCAAGTCCAAGCAAGCGTTACAAACTTCATCTGTCAGTTGATTTTTTATTGGCTCCCATTCATGTTCACAACACTCCCTCCCCATCTCCCAGGCATGCACACATTCATTCTCACACATACAGACCCCCAGGCAGGCACCCATGCATTCACACACATACACCCCCAGGCAGAGTCCCATTCATTCACATTCACACACTAAAGGCAGACCCCCCCTCGCTTTCTTTTGCCAGCAACCTCGGAACCTCTCTCATTCCTCTGCTGCCACTGTCACTGATGCCGCGTGGCTATTGCGGAGGTGCCGATTGCTGCTACTGACACTGAAGTCCATTCTGCTGCCTCCTCTGTGCAGGCCCCGTGGGCTTCCACTTTCTCCATGCTAATCTCATACATTGTGAGATCCGCATAGAGAAAGTGCTACTCTTGCACATTCCCAAAGATTACATATGTGCCAATCACTAAAAAGTAAATTATTTTTTTTTTGCCTTTGCTGTCTGATCTTAGTTTTCTAATTGGTTGGTCACAGGCTTTTTTTTCACCTTCCCTTTCTTATTTTTTTGCCAATTCCTTTTATATTGTCTTTTTTTCTGTTTCTTTTTTCTCCATCTTCTTCCCTCAAACACACAGTCAGGTTCTCATTCTCACATGCATTTCTCTTTCTCACACACACAGGCTCTCACTGGCACATGCTCTCTCTCATACAATCATTCATACACACAGGCTCTCACTGGCACATGCTCTCTCATACAATCATTCATATACACAGGCTCTCACTGGCACATGCTCTCTCATACAATCATTCATACACACAGGCTCTCACTGGCACATGCTCTCTCATACAATCATTCATATACACAGGCTCTCACTGGCACATGCTCTCTCTCATACAATCATTCATACACACAGGCTCTCACTGGCACATGCTCTCTCTCTCTCTCTCTCTCTCTCTCTCTCTCTCTCTCTCTCTCTCTCTCTCTCACACACACACACACACACACACACACACACACACACACAGAGGCTCTCACATGCTGTCTCTGCAAACATTCAGGTCCTCTCTCTCAACTCACCTCATACACGCACTCTACGGGCCCTCAGCCTCTCTCTCACCTCTGGGCCTCCTCTTCGCGGGTCGCCGCAGGTTGGGCTCTGCAGCGGCCCTGATCTTCTCGGGCCGCGGCAGCCCTGCTACTGGGCCTCTTCCTCTTCTTGGGCCGCTGCGACTTGGGATTCGCAGCGACCCGTGGCGGCTCCTCCTCTTCTGCACGCGCTGATTCTCTTCCTCCTTCCTGCCCACGCGGCTCCGGCAATGTTTACTTCCGGGGCCGCACAGGCAGGAAGGAGGAGCATCAGCGCGTTTGAACGCGATCTTTGTCTTGAGCCTCATCGCTGCGACGCATGAGCCTCCCTGCGCCCGGGGGGCATTGGTGGAGGGTAGGGGGAAACTAAAAAACACATTTTAAAGGGTCGGCGCAGCTGAAAAAGAAAAGGCTCGGCGCAGCCGATAAAAAAAAAATAAATTCCTGATAGTCCTTGAAACGCTGCGCGTGTCAGCCAAAACGACTCGGCGTGTCACCTCTGACACGCGTGTCATAGGTTAGCCATCACTGCACTAGACTCAAAACTCTACCACCAAAGGGCTCCCCTCTCGCCCATTGTATCCAGCTGATCCCTCACCCTTGATTCTGTACATAAATGTAACATAGGTAACTATTAATGGTCTCAGTAACTAACACAAATAACTCACAATGGTCTCTTTAATTAACATTAATATCAAACCCAAATGAATTTATTTCATAATGTTTAAACTCAACTTCAACTAAGTCATCATGTCCAAGCTGTCAAGCCACCAAGTTATCAGGACACTTTGTAAAAATTAGTTGCCTGTTAAGTATTCTAAGTCACTCTGTAAAAATAAGTTAAGTACTCTAAGTTATTAAGCTTTCCAAGTTACTCTGTATCTCCTAAGTTGTTCTCCATGTTAGCCTGTAAAAATAAGCAGCCCATGTCTTATTTGCTTTCTCAGTTTCATGTGAACCGATGTGATATCTCAATCTAATGTCGGTATATAAAAACAAACAAACAAATAAATAAAGTATGCCTTGCTGTTGAAGAAGAGAACAATGTTTGAGTTGCATCAAAGTATCAATCTTATTGGTTAAGGGTATTAACTGTTGCATCAACAAGTTACCCCCATACTTGTTTCCCTAGACATAAAAGTCAGGGCCCTCGCTGGTTGCTGTCCAAATTCAATTCCCCTTTTCTCCCTGCTGTTGAAGCAGAGAGCAATGGTGGAATTGCATCAACAGTATCAAGGCTTATTGGTTAAGGGTAGTAACCGCCGCACCAGAAAGTTACCCCATGAATTATTTTCTTCATTTCCATCCTTTAGCCTTTAGGGATCCATGGTATTTATCCCATGCTACTTTGAATTCTTTCACTGTTTTGGTTTTCACCTCCTCTGGAAGGGTATTCCTGTTTGGATAAAATGAAACAAAAGGCTGGGTAACCCTTCTAAGAGTCTACTCCAGAGAGAAGGTGACAGCTCTCCTGCAATTCAAACTGTGCAGGAATTGCTTACCTCTCTGCAAGTGTAGCCTGGGGAATGCTGGGAGGACAACTGACTGGTTAAAATAGAGTCAGACAGAACCTTCAGAGAAAACTTGGGATGGGTGATAAAATTTAGTATCCCCATGTCTATTTCCATAACTCCTGCAATAAACAAACTAATCATGCTTACATTCATCCTAGTAAATGCACATTCAGTTGCAAAGAAATTCCCAATCATCACGGATTTACTGTATGACAACAAACCAAACTTTGTTGCAATAACAGAATCATGGTTAAAAAAAGCAGATGTAGTTCTAAAAAATCAAATAGCTCACAAAAATTGTGAAGTATTTTCAGTCCCCAGATTAAACAAACGCGGAGGAGGGCTTTTACTAATTATTGAAAAAACCTTTAAATGAAAACCCATCCAAATAACACCCCCCCCCCCCCCCCCCCCAAAATCATGAAATTGCCATGTTTGATACCAACAATATACAAATATGCCTTATCTACTGCCCACCGAGCCTCCTAGAACTAAATATATCGCCATTAATTGAGTTCCTAACCACACACTTAAACATCTCTAAACCAACCATAGTGTTAGGAGATTTTAATCTTCACATGGATGCCCACCCTTTATCTAACACATGCCAAGCACTATTAGACGCAATGACAGCATTAGGCTTCTCGCTAATAACAAACAAACCAACACATAAAGCTGGACATTCACTGGATCTCACCTTCATCAACCACAATTACTTAGAACACTGCAAATCTGAATACACACAAATTCCATGGTCAGACCATTTCCTCATTCATTCTGACGTAAAATTCCTTAAACCCCAAATCAAACAAAATCATAAACCCTTAGAATGCAAATATAGATCACCTTTTAATATTGAAAAACTAAAAGACAAACTAGAAGATAAACTAACAGATATTGATTTTAACAACAGTAATTCGGCCACAGAAACATGGTTAGAAACAACCAAAAAAATTGCTGATGAAATAAACCCCATCAAACTGATACAGAAAAAAGAAGCAAGACAACATAACCCATGGCATAATACAAAAGTAAAAGATGCAAAAAGGACACTCAGAGCATTGGAAAGAAAATGGAGAAAACACAAAACATCCGAGAACCTAACTAAATACAGAAAACACCTAGCTTACTACAAACAACTAATACTCAATGTTAAGAGAGAATATTTCAGCAATAAAATTGAAAAAATTGCACATAATCCAAGAACACTATTCTCAATAGTATCAAACCTAACCAGTGACAAACAAGAATCACCACAAAACCTACCAGAAACAAAATGTAATGAAATCGCCAAATTTTTCAGTGACAAAATTATTAAACTAAGAGACAAACTTCCAAACTCTGCCAACCAAGAAATTAAAATGCAAAAAAGGGATGTCAACCCATGGACATCTTTCACTGAAATATCTGAAATGGAATTGGAACATATGCTAAAAAATGTAAACCCCGCCCCACACAAAATTGACTCAATACCTACAATTGAACTGAAGAAATCAGCTAACATAGTCACCCATACACTGACTAAAATCATAAACCTATCCCTAGAAGAAGGAACAATGCCAGATATACTGAAAGGAGCAATAATAAAACCAATAATTAAGAAAAAAAACAGTGACCCCCATGATCCTGAACAACTACAGACCAGTATCAAATCTTCCGTTAATAGCTAAACTTAATTGAAAAAACGGTACAGAAACAGTAGCTGAACACCTGGATAACAGTAACATACTGTATCCAGCTCAACACGGTTTTCGAAAACACTACAGCACTGAGACTCTGCTACTCTCTAACAGATAACATTCTAAGAGGCTTTGATAGTGGTAAACACTATATTCTACTAATGCTTGACCCATCGGCAGCCTTTGACACAGTAAACCATGAAATACTACTAAATAGACTGGAAGAAATCGGATTACATGGCCTAACATTAAAATGGTTCAGTTCATATCTAAAAAAACAGGTTTTTCCAAGTTCAGATCAACAACACATTATCAGAAAAAATTAATCTCAAAACAGGAGTTCCACAGGGATCAGCCCTATCTGCGACCCTTTTTAACATATACATGCTGCCATTATGCCACTTACTTGCAGGGCTAGGAATTATACACTACATCTATGCCGACGATATTCAACTAATTCTACCCATAGAGGACACTCTAGAGAAAACATTAAACCTAGCCAACATGTACCTAAGCATTATAAAACAATTACTGACACAAATGGAACTTGTAATTAACATTGATAAAACAGAATTCCTACACCTAGAAAGAAAAAATTCTGAAATCAGTCAAACCTCAATATTACTCAAAGACAACCAAAGAATTGAACTAGCGGGGAAAGTACTTAACCTGGGAACAATAATGGACCCTGAAATCAATCTAAAACAACACATATCACTGAAGGTGAGGGAGGGTTATGCAAAACTCATGGTACTAAGAAAACAAACCACTACTAACTCAAAAGGACTTCCGAACAATACTACAGGCACTAATTTTCTCCAGCACAGATTACTGTAATGCCCTTATGTTAGGACTACCTAATACAACATTAAGACCACTGCAAATACTTCAGAACACAGCAGCAAGAATACTAACCGGAAAAAGAAGGAGGGACCATATAACTGAAACCCTAGCAGTGTTACATTGGCTACCAATTGAGCACAGAATTAAATACAAAACCTTATGTATCATTCACAAACTAATTTATGATGAGAAATCAGATTGGTTAAACACAGCATTACGGGTACACACTCCACAAAGGAACCTCCAATCAGCAAATAAAGCACTCCTAACCATTCCATCAGTTAAAACAGCAAGACTGACCCAAGTGAGAGAAAAAGCCCTATCACTAGCAGGACCCATAATCTGGAACACAATGCCTCCAGAGATCAGACTGCAAAATGATCTCAAGACATTTAAGAAAAGTTTAAAAACATGGCTTTTTAAACAAGCATTTTACAAAGAGACAGGAGAATAGAGAGAAATTATTCGGGAAAAGACAGAAAGGCACCGACACACAGTCCCTTAAGACTGTACAGTAGATTAGTCTATGATTTCTACACCACAAAGCATAACTATAATACTATGTGTGATAAAACTACCGGTGTAAGTACCTTGGTACAATTGGTCATGAACTACCTCACTAAATGACTATGTATAATGATATATTGTAACCAAAACTTTGACGGCACCTGTTAGAATGCACTATAGTACACTTTTACCTACATTAAATACGTGCCTACATGTAAACCGTTGCGATGGTATTTAACTTAGCAACGGTATAGAAAAGTTTTTAAATAAATAAATAAATATGGAGAATAAGTAATTAGAACCTGGAGATGATTAACTCTGCAGGAAGTTATAACTGCCACCAAAAATATGAACTTCCAGGCCAGTTTCTTTATCCCACAAGAATCTAAAGGCTAGGATGGAGAAGGTATTAAGTAGATTTTGTATGGAGCATGAGACAAGCTCTACAGTCTTGCCCTCACACCAAATGGCAAACATTTTCCATTTAAACTTGTAAAATCTTTTACGAACATAAGAACATAAGAAAATGCCATACTGGGTCAGACCAAGGGTCCATCAAGCCCGGCATCCTGTTTCCAACAGTGGCCAATCCAGGCCATAAGAACCTGGCAAGTACCCAAAACCTAAGTCTATTCCATGTTACCATTGCTAATGGCAGTGGCTATTCTCTAAGTGAACTTAATAGCAGGTAATGGACTTCTCCTCCAAAAACGTATCCAATCCTTTTTTAAACACAGCTATACTAACTGAACTAATCACATCCTCTGGCAACAAATTCCAGAGTTTAATTGTGCGTTGAGTAAAAAAGAACTTTCTCCGATTAGTTTTAAATGTGCCCCATGCTAACTTCATGGAGTGCCCCCTAGTCTTTCTACTATCCGAAAGAGTAAATAACTGATTCACATCTACCCGTTCTACACCTCTCATGATTTTAAACACCTCTATCATATCCCCCCTCAGTCGTCTCTTCTCCAAGCTGAAAAGTCCTAACCTCTTTACTCTTTCCTCATAGGGGAGTTGTTCCATTCCCCTTATCATTTTGGTAGCCCTTCTCTATACCTTCTCCATCGCAATTGTATCTTTTTTGAGATGCGGCGACCAGAATTGTACACAGTATTCAAGGTGCGGTCTCATCATGGAGCGATACAGAGGCATTATGACATTTTCCGTTTTATTCACCATTCCCTTTCTAATAATTCCCAACATTGTTTGCTTTTTTGACTGCCGCAGCACACTATACTGATGATTTCAATGTGTTATCCACTATGACACCTAGATCTCTTTCTTGGGTTGTAGCACCTAATATGGAACCCAACATTGTGTAATTATAGCATGGGTTATTTTTCCCTATATGCAACACCTTGCACTTATCCACATTAAATTTCATCTGCCATTTGGATGCCCAATTTTCCAATCTCACAAGGTCTTCCTGCAATTTATCACAATCTGCTTGTGATTTAACTACTCTGAACAATTTTGTGTCATCTGCAAATTTGATTATCTCACTCGTCGTATTTCTTTCCAGATCATTTATAAATATATTGAAAAGTAAGGGTCCCAATACAGATCCCTGAGGCACTCCACTGTCCACTCCCTTCCACTGAGAAAATTGCCCATTTAATCCTACTCTCTGTTTCCTGTCTATTAGCCAGTTTGCAATCCACAAAAGGACATCGCCACCTATCCCATGACTTTTTACTTTTCCTAGAAGCCTCTCATGAGGAACTTTGTCAAACGCCTTCTGAAAATCCAAGTATACTATATCTACCGGTTCACCTTTATCCACATGTTTATTAACTCCTTCAAAAAAGTGAAGCAGATTTGTGAGGCAAGACTTGCCCTGGGTAAAGCCATGCTGACTTTGTTCCATTAAATCATGTCTTTCTATATGTTATGTGATTTTGATGTTTAAAACACTTTCCACTATTTTTCCTGGCACTGAAGTCAGGCTAACCGGTCTGTAGTTTCCCAGATCGCCCCTGGAGCCCTTCTTAAATATTGGGGTTACATTTGCTATCCTCCAGTCTTCAGGTACAATGGATGATTTTAATGATAAGTTACAAATGTTTACTAATAGGTCAGAAATTTCATTTTTTAGTTCCTACAGAACTCTGGGGTGTATACCATCCGGTCCAGGTGATTTACTACTCTTCAGTTTGTCAATCAGGCCTACCACATCTTCTAGGTTCACCGTGATTTGATTTAGTCCATCTGAATCATTACCCATGAAAACCTTCTCCATTACGGGTACCTCCCCAACATCCTCTTCAGTAAACAGAGGTAGATTGCTTCCTGAAAGCCAGAAAGACGCAAGAGAATTTATTTCTTTGCACTACCCTGTGCAGTAACTCTCTCTCAATATCTAGAATGTTAGGACTACAGAATGGTTACTGAAGTGAAGTACTGCCGCTCGAGTCTTCATGATTAGTTTTTAACGCTAGTATTGTTTGCAAATGTTAAGAATTGTGTTTTAGAGATAGTAGATTTTGGATTAATTTTGTACGCTTGTACAGGTTAATATTTGATAGCAAATATAAAGAACTAAATGTATTTAAGCAGGCCCGGCATGACCAGGTGTGCACACCATGGTAGCAATAGGAGACTATGCAGGGCTACCAGCAGAGCTCAACCTGCCAGCGGCCGAAAATGAGGAAAGGCTGCAGCAGTTTTCCCTCTTAGCTGTGCGTGTGCACTCACGGCTTTCCGTCCTCCCCCCCCCCCCCCTCAAATCGCAAGAAGGATGGCGGGGCCGAAGGAAAGGCTTGACCATGGAGGAGCTCATCCCATCATGGCCCGACGTGAAGAGAAAGATGGAAGGGGCCGCAGTAGAGCTCATCAAACCATGGCCTGGAGGGGAGGGATGGGGGGGGGGGGGAAGAGAGAGAGAGAGAGAGAGAATGTGTGTTGAACTTGTGTGAATGTGTATGTGTCTGTGTGAATGCTTGAATGTGTGTCTGTGTCAGAACTTGAACTTGTGTGTATGTCTCTGTGAGATCCTCTGTGCGAGTGCCTGTGTGAGCCTATGTGACACACACAGTCTCCCAAAGGCATGCACACATACACAATGTGTGTTGGGGAGAGAGAGAAGGAGTGTGTGTAAGAGCATAGGCATGTATATGAGAGATGGAATGTGTGAAAGAATGAATGAATGTATGTATGTATGTATGTATGTATGTAAAGATAACGTGTGTGGGCGCCTGTTTTCTTTGGAATTAGGAAATATCGGGAATAGAACCCTGTACCTTGAGACCGGGGCACTGGTTCGATGGCCCTGGCAGTCAGCAAAGTAGAGAGTTCTACTTGGAGTTGAGGTGTGATGACCATGTTTGTCCAAAGTGGAATGGGTGGAGAATGCGGGGGTATTGTTTTGAATTTTAGGCGATATCCCCGATTTAGTATGGCTAATACCCATTGGTCTTTTGTGATGAGACTCCATTGGTGTTTGAAATAATGAAGTCGACCTTCTACTGGTAGGGAGGGCATAGGGTTGAGAAAGAGGCTTCTGGTTCTCTTAATTTGGTTCAAAAACCCACTGCTGGTCCAGTTTGGGGTGGTTGCTGGGTTTTTTGTTGTTTTGGCTGACGTGGACGTCTTCTTTGTGATGGACGGTACTGACGTGCTGAAGAGGCAGGTGGGTAATACCTTCTAGGTCTATAGAAGGGTCGCCTTGTGTCCCTTCGAGTTGGCCTTCTTAGGGAGGATGGCTGGTCTGCTGGCAGTTTGGAGAGCTGTCTGAGTGTCTCATGATGGTCTTTCAACTGAGATACTGTAGCTTCAATCTTTTCCCCGAAAAGATTGTCTCCAACACAAGGGAGATCTGCCAGCCTTTCCTGGACTTCCTGCCTGAGGTCTGAGGCCTTGAGCCAGGCCCATCTTCTTGCATTTATTGCTGAGGCTGATAGACGAGTTGATGTTTCAAACTCGTCATAAGCTGCTCTCATCCCGTGTTTACCAGATTCCAATCTTTTTTCAACTAACGTAGTCAAAGCTAGTTGTTGTTGCTGAGGAAGGTTATCCACAATACCGTGTACTTGTTTCCACAAGTTTCTTTGGTACTGTGTCATATAAAGCTGGTATGCTGCAATGCGTTCTACCAGCATGGAGCCTTGATAAACTTTCCTTCCTAAGGTATCTAGGAAGCGTTGCTCTTTTCCTGGTGGAACAGATGAGTGAGGTTTTTGTTTTCGGGCTTTTTTCTGAGGCGATTCTACAACTACCGAATGATGAGGCAGTTGGGGCTTCTGGTACCCTGGAGCATGTTGCACTAAGTAAGTGGCATCTGTTCTCCGATTTACTGCTGGGACTGAGCAGGGATGTTCCCACATCCGTTGTAGTTCTAAAAGGACTTCATGGATTGGGATTGCCATTATTTCTTTTGGTGCGCCCACGAATTGAAGGACTTCTAGGGCCTTCTGTCTGGTATCCTCCTCTGTTATCAATTCAAAGGGAATTGTGTCCGCCATTTCTTTAATAAAATTTGTAAATGACAAATCTTCAGGAAGGGATTTCTTTCTCTCTGGTGGAGAGGGCTCCGATTGCAATTCCTCTGACTCCGTATCAGTGTCAATATCCTTCCGGGGAGTATTTTGAGGATAAGGGGAGTCAGGGTCCTCTGGCTGTATATGATGCTTTGATTTAAAAGCAGATTTTGCTGGAATGTGTTTTGGCATCATGATAATGAGGGCATTGATGGGGAATAGATGGGCCTCGATGGCATCGGTGGAAATCGATTCCAGGTACCACCTGACGGACCTGGATGTACTGGCATCGATGGATTCTTCGGGACTCGATGTCGGTGAAGGCCCGATGGCCCTGGGACGGAATCGGAGTCCCTATCGTCCTCATCCGATGATCCAGTAATCTTGATGGCAGGAGCCACCAGTGGGTGCGTCTGCATCGATGGCGTCAATGGTTGCATCTGTGGAATCGGTGCCGGTGTTGGAGGAAAGGCTCCTATCAAGGCATCGAGTCTATTCAGCAAAGGCTGAAATATTGACTGGTCCAATGTCGATGCAGGAATTGATATCGGTACTGATGGTACTTGTCGGAGGCTGTAAATTCCGTAAAGCCTCGACGACGGCTTTTTGGTCTATACTAGCCACCTCTTCCCTGGAAACTGGGACTGTGTCCTCTGTCACTGGGGAAGGTACTGCTGGCGCTATTGGCACTTCCACGATTACTCGTGGTGGCACATCCTCTGACAACAAGCCCGGTGGAGAGCGCTGCGGTTCCTCATGTACAGCTGGTGGAGTTGGCTCCAGTACACGGACTTTCTTTGGCATTGGTTTGATGATTTTCGATGTCGATGTTGATGCCTTACCATCCGATGGATCGATGGCGTGGTCATTTCTTTTCTCGATGATCCTTCGATGCTGAAGAAGATGCTATAGAGGATATCGATGGTGCCGGTGACGGATGGTCATCGGTTCTTTTTTCACCTCGATGATCAGCAACAGAGGGAGGTGTTATTCTTGGGGACGATGTCAACAATGACAATGCGATTTTTTTAAACAATTCTTCCATCTTGTCTAAACGGGCACGCCTGCCCTTCGGTGTCATCTGGGCACAGGTTAAACAAGCCCGGACATCGTGACCTGATCCCAGGCACAGAACAAGGTCATAATGTGGGTCAGTAATGGACATAGTCCGGTTACAATCTGGACATTTTTTGAAGCCGAAGGCCATGATAAAAGTTGTGGCCTAATAACGGTCGATGACCGGTGGGAACCGAGAGTGAGGTGACCGGAATCGACCGAAAACTAACCAAAAAATTGTACTCACCAAGATTGTGTCAAAGGAAGACCCAATTATGATGAAATGTGACTGAAAAAAAGTTTTCTTCCCTTAAGGAAAAATGAAGGAAAATTTCCCAGAGCTCCTGATCTGCTTTGCTTACAGCAAGGCAGAAAAAAAGAGACTGAAGGGAGACCCCTGTGGCTGAGAATATCATGGCATGCTGGGCATGCTCAGTAGGCTCAGAGTGCCAGCCAAAAGTTTCTAGAAACTTTTGCCAGAAGTTTTGCATACCAGGGCTCCATCTGACAGATGGAGCCCTGGACAGAGGCAGAAACATTACCATTCTTCATAAAACATTAAATAATACAATCAGGAAATCATCAATCATAATAGTAAAATCATAGTCATATAAAAAATATATTTCAAACCAGTTAACATAGATTATCCCAGGACAAGCAGGATGATAGTCCTCACATCTGATGATGTCACCCATATGTGAGGACTATCATCCTGCTTGTCCTGGGATAATCTATGTTAACTGGTTTGAAATATATTTTTTATATGACTATGATTTTACTATTATGATTGATGATTTCCTGATTGTATTATTTAATGTTTTATGAAGAATGGTAATGTTTCTGCCTTTTCCATGGTTGCTCTGCTTACAGAGGCTGGCTTGTAGGATCCAGTTCCATTATGTTTCTATTTATACTTTCTGGTATCTTTATCCTGTATTTGGCCAGGATCTGTCTGTATTCTCCATGTGTGACCGAGATGAGGTAATCTGCTATCATATAATTTATCTGTAGGAATCAATAGCAATCTGCACCAGCCTCGGACCTCCACAAGCTCCGCAGACCCTTCGGGGTCAGGAGCACGGCATCCGTCCACCGAGACCAGCATCAGGCAAGGCCAGCCCTCTCTCTACAAGAAGACCTCCCCCTGCTGACGCTGCTTCCGGCCTACCTTACCCCATATAAGGAAGGCCCCGACCGTAGGTCCCTCTCGGCCGGATCCCTGCACCCGACTCTGACCTCCGCAAGCTCCGCGCGGCCAACACAGACCCATTGGGGTCAGGAGCACGGCATCCGTCCACCACGACCGCCTGGACCAGAGACCAGCATCAGGCAAGGCCGGCCCTCTCTCCACGAGAGGACCGTCCCCCTGTGACTCTGCTTCTGGCCTACCTTGCCCCGTAAAAGGAAGGCCCCGACCGCAGGCGTCACATGTCTAAGGAGTGCGACCAAGGGGCCTGCCCCTTAGTGCGCCCCATAGTGCTCCCTCCTACCCCCCCACTCCTTATCGCCCAGCCCCTCTCCCCCTTGTCCCTAACCTCCTAACATCCCATCCTTTCTGATTAAACCATTATACTAGAACCGTTGCTTTATCTCATTACCCGCTTCTCAATACAGTATTCGCCCCCTCTAAGCTAATCCAGCTATTTATTGTTAATTGTACCTCTATTGTCTATTTACCATTGCCACACTGCTTTTGTTAACTGTACATTTATTCTAGCCTCAGTGTTAATTATACTCCTATTTTACTATTGTATTTGCCCCCCCTTTGGTAATCTAGCTAATTATTGTCAACTGGGCCTCTATTGTGCCAACCCGCCCCCTTTGCTGTCCATCTGCTGTTCCCACCCCTGGCTGTCATCCTTTGCTATCTCAGCTATCATCTGTTTCCTTGCTTAATCCCCCGGGTCTCAGCATGACGACAACCTATCCAATCCCCCGCATTCACTATCCTTCCCACAGACACCCCCCCCCCCCCATTCCTCCCCCACACCATCCTGCCCGCTCATCGCAAATCCCTTCTCCCCATCCTCATCTCCCCCCTGACACAGCTACTGGGACTTACAACCCTTTCCTTAGTTCTCTTCAATGCACAATCTCTCTCTAAAAAAAACCCAATCCTCAACAAGCTACTACTTGATTGCAAGCCGGAAATCTGCGCCATCACAGAAACCTGGCTCAAGGATTCCGACATTGCCCTCCTTAATCAGCTCCCCACACTCTCCTATGATATTTTCACCATCCCTAGACCTAAGAAAAGAGGCGGTGGCCTCCTTTTAGCAGTTAAAAAGCATCTAAAACTCAAACCTGTGAACATTGATACCCCCCCTGATTTGAAATTGGCCTGTTCAAATCCCCTGAACTCAAGTCTGCCTTGTCTATACCCTCCCTGGCCTTCTAGACCTCAACCCCTCCCCCCTGATTGAATTCATTTCTGACATCATCAATATCGAAATCCCAGCCATTATACTAGGAGACTTCAATCTCCATGTAAATTCCCTCCCCTTCTCATCGTCCTGTGAAACCTTTCTTAATTCACTCCACGCCATTGGCCTTAAACAACTTATCTCTTCCCCCACCCATAAAGCTAGGCACACCCTAGAACTTATTTTCATTAATTCCTGCATCCAGTCACCTAACACCTTCATGCACCCCTGTTCCCTGGTCTGACCACTCCCTCATCGAAACCCTGCTTTCGATAAATGCCCCGACCTTGTACACCCCTGCACAAAATGCCACCATTGTCTTCAGAAAATCCTGCTCCAGCGAGGACCTGATCTCAGCTTTCTCCACCTCTGTCCAAACTCGACTGTACCAACCCTGAAACTGCACTTGCCTCATGGAGCAACCTCACCCTTGACATCGCGAACAAATTATGCCCAGTCACCAGCCGAGAATTGCTCCCAGCATCAAAAAATAAAAAAACATGGTACACTGCGGAGTTATAAATAATGAAAAATAATCTCAGACTGAGTGAGAGAATCTGGCGTAAATACCCCTCACCCCAACATGCATCCATCTTCAAAACTGCCCTGCACTCCTACAGACTCTCTACACTTAAGTCCAAACGTGTCTTTTATGCATCAAAAATACATGAATACAAGTACAACCCCAAAGCCCTGTTCTCCTACGTTGCAGATCTCACTAAGTCCTCCACTCCTCCCATCCCT
Source organism: Rhinatrema bivittatum (assembly GCF_901001135.1). NCBI lineage: Eukaryota > Metazoa > Chordata > Amphibia > Gymnophiona > Rhinatrematidae > Rhinatrema > Rhinatrema bivittatum. The sequence continues at coordinate 111,808,937 of NC_042618.1, read as the reverse complement.
GACAACGAAGCTAGTAACAAATGTGAAAAACTAGCACTTTACTTCCACAAAAAAATAGCAAACATCCTCCTCAGATTCCCCCTCACCCCACCTCCCACACCCCCTGGCCCAAGCTCAACCACTACTACCCTTGACCTCACCTCATCCAAGGAAATTGAATCTATTCTCAAAAAGATTAAACCTGCATCCCACCCCACAGACACCATCCCACCAAAGCACTCCTCACCATTCCTAACATCATCGCCAAACCCCTAGCCAACATCATCAATTGCTCCCTCTCCTCTGGCACAGTCCCAGACACACTCAAACATGCAGTTGTCAAACCCCTGCTCAAAAAACCCTCGCTAGACCCCAATGTCCCAACCAATTTTAGTCCTATCTCAAACCTCCCTGTTATCACCAAAATCATGGAAAAGGTAGTCAACACCCAACTCATCGATTACCTCGAAAGCAATGATATCCTACACCTTTCACAATTCGGTTTTCGCAAGCACTTCAATACTGAAACCCTCCTACTCACACTCTCTGACCACCTCATCAGAGGCATGGACCAAGGTCACTGCTATTCCTCGCTCTACTTGACATCTCCTCAGCGTTCGACACAATAAGCCACAACCACCTCATCTCCCGCCTATCTGACACAGGCATCTCAGGCTCAGCCCTCTTTTGGTTTAAATCATACCTGTCCAATAGACAATTCTCTGTCAAAATAGGCAATGCCAAATCTACTCATTACTCCCTTTCCCAAGGAGTTCCTCAAGGTTCCTCCCTCTCATCTACCCAATTCAATATTTACCTTACCCCCCACTGCCAGCTCCTATCCGACCTTGGCCTCAAATTCTACCTATATGCCGATGATGTACAAATCATCATACCTATTCACGACTCAATCTCTGATTCTCTAAAATTCTGGGAGAAATGTCTTGCTTCCATTAACACCCTACTCACGATTCTCCACCTCACCCTAAATACCTCCAAAACTGAACTGCTTTTCATCTCCCAACAACAGATCCCTAAACCCCACCTAGCAAGCGACCCTGCATATAGCTCCATCTCCTCTCAGCTCTTCGTACGAGACCTTGGTGTCCTGCTTGATCAGCAATTGAACCTGAAAAAAATATATCAACTCTATCCTCAAGGAAGGTTTCTATAAGCTTAATGTCATGAAAAAACTAAAACCTTTACTCCATACCTATGATTTCCGGACCGTCATTCAAGCCACCCTTTCATCCAAGATGGACTATTGTAACTCTACACTCCTAGGCCTTCCTTACTCCATCATAAAACAGTTTCAAATGCTTCAGAATGCGGTCGCAAGAACTATCACAAGTGCCCGTAAATATGACCATATTACCCCATCCTTAAAGACTTGCTGCATTGGCTCCCGATCCCCTCGCGTATCCTCTAAAAAACCCTCACTATTATTCACAAATCCATCTACAAACAACTCCAACTGGCTCGACGAGCCGTTCCATCTCACACTCTCAGACCGCCACACCAGAGCAAATAACATAGGAACCCTCCATATCCCATCCCTCAAGAAGGCACACTGTACTTCCACGAGGGACCGAGCCTTCTCCATTGCTGGTCCTGCCCGCTGGAACTCACTACCCACAAACCTCCGACTTGAGCCTTGTGCCATCAAATTCAAAAATAAGTTAAAGACCTGGCTTTTCAAACAGGCCCAGATTAGATCCCCTGCGCCTCAACCCCCCTTCTGCATCAGTTCATTACCTTGAACTTATTTGTTAAGTTATGTTACATTGTTTAACTTATTATCTATTTATTCTGACCTCTTGTTTGCCATTTTCCGGCTACCTTTCTCTCCTGTTCCTTTCAGTCCCATCCCCTTTCCCTGTTTGATGTACTTTCTACCTTCAGTTTGGATGTAAACCGGTATGTTGTAACCACTAATACTGGTATAGAAAAGAATTAAATAAATAAATAAATGTTACTGTTTAGAGTGCTGGCAGTAAGGGTTGTTTTGGTATGGAAGGTTTATTGTATTGTAACACTAATTCTGGTTATTCATGGCTTTCTGAGGGCTAAGCCCACACCCAGCACACATTTCAAAAAGTTTAATTCAACAGGAGTTCCAAGTGTCTTTTTTGCTGTATTTTCTGTTTGGCACCACAGCAGTGCAAGTAAATATAATATGCATATTATAAGTGATATTTTTGCCTCAGAAGACTATACTTTTGAATACTCTTTTTTCATGTAAAATCCGTTATAAATGCATAATTTAACTGTGAATGTGCATCTATAAGTATGTGTGTTTGTGCAAAGCTGTAAGATTTTCTCCTTGCAGAAGAGATGCACCACCTTAAGATCATCCCCTTCGGCTACCGGCACTTCCAGTGGACCATCCTCTGGCTTCAAGTCCTGAACCATTCTCCTGCTCCAGGAGAGGCATCTGCTGATGCAACGGAACCTTCTGATTCCTCAGAGTCATCCCTGGGGCTACCCGGGCGAGCCCACAGTCCTAGGATCCTCTGGATACCTGCAGACCCCTTCTTCCCTGAAACCTTGGATCTCTTCACAGGCTGCAAAATCACCAGTAGGCCAAACCTGGGACTGAGGCCTCTTGCCCCCCCCACCCCCCCACCGCCTTCCTAGACCAGATATTTCCTGTGCAGGAGCAGCACAAACTGAGGGAAAGGTGGAGGAATCCTCCCCCCAGCAGATCCTCCTCTAGCTCAGAGGCTTCCTGTCCTTACTTGGGGTCCTGCACAGCCGGAGATAATCGAGGTGGGAATTCCCTGCCTCCCTAGAGGTCTCTGCTGCCACCAAGATGGTTGCCTTTCCCGCACCAAAAAGGAAAGGCACCAGCGGCAGACCCTGATGCTCTCGGTGCTCAATCGAGTTTCGCAGCATGGCTCTTCTCTCCTGTACTGCCTTCCCCTCCGGAGATGTAGCAGGAGCATAAGCCAGCCCAAGAAAGATGCGAACGTGACTCCCCGCAGGAGCGACAGCTGTTACCGCACACCATGAAGTCGGAGCTGTGTGTCAGCAGGAGCCGCATATTGCAGTGCGCACCTTCCCGACAAGACCCTCGTTAGTTCACAACAGATTAAAATTTCATAGACCGAGATAATGCTATTATCCAGCATACCTAATGCATCTAATGCCCCAGTAATCTTGAATTTCGATAATTTTACTATTCGCATCGTACATAGAGCCAGAAATTTGGGAGTAACTCTTGATTCTTCGCTTTCTATGCAACATCATGTTTCCTCTGTAGTAAAGTCTTCATTTTACAAGATACAACTGCTAAAGCGTTTAAAACCACTGCTTGAACCGTACGATTTTCATATGGTTCTTCAATCTTTAGTCTTAACAAAAACTGATTGCCGTAATTCACTGTATTTGGGAATGCTAGTAAACACATTGCAGTAGCTGCAGCTAGTTCAACATTCTGCTGCTCCCATTTTAACTAACACTCAAAGGACAAATATTTCACCAGTACTAGAATCACTGCACTCGCTATCCATAATATTTTGAAAATAATATAATGTGTTAACGGTAATCTTTAATTCCCTAAATAATGAATCTAATGTTTGGCTGTGTTCTTCACTGCGCATATATAAACCTCCGCGACAGCTATGCACTGCAAATAAAAATCTGTTGGCATTCTGACTCCAAAGTTGGCCAGATTGGATTTAACAAGGAACTGCGCTTTTTCAGTGGCCGCCCAAAATTATGGAACACGCTATGTGAAACATTTTTATTTATTTATTTATAGGTTTTTGTATACCAAAGTATTCGTGAAGGCCTTCACTCCGGTTTACATTTTTAACAACGAGATACAAAAAAACAATCAAATAGTAACTACATTACACATAATCACCAACGCGAAGGCATTTAAGAGGGACCTTAAGACTTAAACTTTACAGTAAAGTGTGAGCAATTCAGAGTACTGTCACATTTACCAGATATGTGAGTTTCTCAGATCAGCGCTTATAGTTATTCTAGCAAATCAAGCTTTATTGACAGGTGCTGACTGCTAGAGATTTATCATCTGTAGGTAATGTGTTTTTTGCAAGTATGTTTAAGATGTAATGTTTCATTTGATGTTTTAATCATTTTAATTACTATGTGTGTGTAAAATTTGTGATCCACTTTGTGTGCCACTATAGACAGCGGTATATAAAAATTGTTTAAAGAAATAAATATTACTGGAAAGATTATGTAAATATTTACTTTTCTTTTTCACTCCAGACTGCAAGTTTTACACCTCTACCATATGCTAGAAACAGAGAAATACTGAGGAACTGCAGGAGGCACATTAGGTTATATCATATCAGTATGCTACACACAAAGTAGGGCAAAACAGATTAAAAAATCTAGCAATGTATATCAAATAAAAGAATCCCATGTATTACATATATTAAAACTTCATTTTTAATAATCTAATCAAACATTAAAATATGTGTTAAACAACCATTCATTTTTACAATTACATAGCAAAGGATAAACTATGTGTGATCGTATATGAAATTAAATACTAATCTGTCTAACTAATGTCAATCATTGAAAAGCAAAATTGCTTACCTTGTAGTAGGTGTTATCCCAGGACAGCAGGATTTAGTCCTCACATATGGGTGACGTCACCGAACGGAGCCCAGGCGGAAAAGCTTTCTGTCAAAGTTTCTAGAAACTTTTGACTGGCCCTGTGAGGCCACTGAGCATGCCCAGCATGCTATGATATTCTCTGCCACAGGTGTCTCTCTTCAGTCTGGTATATAGCATAAAGCGTTAGCAAAAATAAAATAATAAAGGTCTGAGGCCTAACTCCGCAGGGTGGCGGGTGGGTTCTGTGAGGACTACATCCTGCTGTCCTGGGATTTATTTATTTATTTATTTAACAGTTTTTTATACCGACCTTCATAGTAAATTAAACCATATCGGATCGGTTTACATAAAACAAGGGTATAACAGAAGCAATAAATAAAAGTAATTAACAAGAGAAGAGAATAAGATAAAAGTTACATTTAACAAGGAGTAAAAACTTGGGAAGCTTAAGAGCTGGAAGGAAGTTAAAGGTCAAAAATAATTGAAGAAGCATTATCCAAAGGAATTTGGAATAGAGCAAAAAGATGCTTTAATCGGTGAGTGCCAGACTTCTTCGTCTGAAAGGTTGTAGGGCTAACATCTATTACAAGGTAAGCAATTTTGCTTTATCCCAGGACAAGCAGGATGCTAGTCCTCACATACGGGTGAATAGCGAGCTAGAGGCTGAGTCATTTTGTATTGAAGCAACAGTGAAGTATTGTTGTTGAAATGAGTCACCGAAGATCACAAAACATTGGATGTAGAAGGAGTTGGGATTAAACTGGAAACAAGTTCTTTAAGACAGATTGTCCATAGGCTGAATCTTGTCTTCCTTCTTTGTCCAATCAGTAGTGGGCTGCAAAAGTGTGAAGAGAACTCCATGTTGCTGCTTTGTATATGTCTAGGACTGGCACTGAACGAAAGTGTGTTACTGAAGTTGACATTGCTCTTACTGAATGTGCCTTTACTTGCCCTTGAAGAGGAAGGCCTGCTTGTTCATAGCAGAACTCTATGCAATCTGCTATCCAATTTGATAGGGTATGTTTACCCACTGGGGGGGGAAAGGCTGATGTGCACGGAGCAGGAGAGGGACCTTGGGGTGATGGTGTCTAATGATCTGAAGTCGGCGAAACAATGCGACAAGGCGATAGCTAAAGCCAGAAGAATGCTGGGCTGCATAGAGAGAGGAATATCGAGTAAGAAAAGGGAAGTGATTATTCCCTTGTACAGGTCCTTGGTGAGGCCTCACCTGGAGTACTGTGTTCAGTTCTGGAAACCATACCTTCAAAAAGACAAAGACAAGATGGAGGCGGTACAGAGAAGGGCGACCAGGAAGGTGGAGGATCTTCATCGGATGACGTACGAGGAGAGATTGAAGAATCTAAATATGTACACCCTGGAGGAAAGGAGGAGCAGAGGTGATATGATACAGACTTTCAGATACTTGAAAGGTGTTAATGATCAAAAGACAACGACAAACCTTTTCCGAAGGAAAAAAATCAGCAGAACCAGGGGTCACGATTTGAAGCTCCAGGGAGGAAGATTCAGAACCAATGTCAGGAAGTATTTCTTCACGGAGAGGGTGGTGGATGCCTGGAATGCCCTTCCGGAGGATGTGGTGAAGACCAGAACTGTGAAGGACTTCAAAGGGGCGTGGGATAAACACTGTGGATCCATAAAGTCAAGAGGCTGCCAATGAAGAGTGGGTGACTCGCCAGAATGATGGCTACTGCCTGGAGTCAATACCCTTATTAAATAAACATACACAGGCTTACGGTGACTCCAACATCGCTCTAAGCTTCAACAGCAAGAGGAAATGTGGAAAAAAGGATTCACACTCACAAAGAGGGGAGTAGCTGGCTTGTTACGGCGGTTACTACCCCAAATCAAATAAGCCTGATACTTCACTTTCAATGCATATACAGCAAAGTTCTCTGATTCAACAGCAGGGGAGAAGAAAAACTGATACTTCACACATCCAGCAGAGCTCTCTGCTTCAACGGCAGGGGAGAAGAAAAGAGGGTTCGCACTCACAAAGCGGGGAGTAGCTGGCTTGTTACGGCGGTTACTACCCCAAACCAAATGTGCCTGATACTTCACTTTCGATGCACATCCAGCATGGCTCTCTGCTTCAACGGCATGGGAGAAGACTTATACGTCACGCATATCCAGCATAGCTCCCTGCTTCAACGGCAGGGGAGAAGAAAAACAACCAATAAGGGCTAATAACATAGTCTGGGTAAAACAAATAAGCATGGGTGCAGCTTGCTTATTGCGGCGGCTACTACCCCTAACGAATCAAGCTAGATATTTCACTTGGATGCAGCTCCATCACTGCTCTCTACATTAAAGGTGGGGGTGGAAGGGAAATAGAACCAAGAGCTAAGAGAAACAGATAAGTATGAGAGAAAATATGTGTGAAGCTTGCTGGGCAGACTAGATGGGCCATTTGGTCTTCTTCTGCCGTCATTTCTATGTTTCTATGTTTACCCAGTTTGATTGGATCATAAGAAACAAAAAGCTGAGTGGATTTCCTGTGGACTGCAATACGGTTTATATAGAAAGCAAGTGTACGCTTACAGTCCAAGGTGTGTAAGGCTGTTTCTCCTGGATGGGAATGAGGCCTTGGAAAAAATGTGGGTAAATTTATGGATTGGTTCAAGTGGAATTCCGTAACTACCTTGGGAAGGAATTTTGGATGTGTACGGAGAACCACTCTGTCATGTAGGAACTTTGTATAAGGTTCATATGTATAAACACAAACAATAGATGCCTGATCTTTTTCCAAATGTTTATTAAGCAGAGACGTGTTCAAAAATCGCCCGACTCAGGCCGAGTTTCGCGGTTCAAAAACCGCTGCCTCAGGGGCTACAAACAAACCAAACATAAATTAACAATAATATCTAAAAACAACACTCAAATTAGCAACATCTTTAAGATCTTATAAATATTAAAAAGTCATTATCACAAAATAAAAACTTTTTAAATCCTTAATTAAGATCTCAGATATTGATAAAAAATATTGATTATTTAAAATTAAATTAATAAATTCTTAAAATGATGACAAAAATCCAACAGTATATCAAACATACCCACAAGAATACTTTATCCATTCCTGCTTAAGAATTAAATATTTAACAATATATATACTTCTCAGCAGGTTTAAAGATAAATTTACCTTCAACACTCCACAGTTATGAAAAAATCTCAGTAGTGTATTTTTCATCCGATGTACAGTCAATTACTGTCAGCAATGCTTAAGATAACCAGAGAAAATGTGTGACAAACTTAAAAACTGAAATCTCATCATAGTACATATTAGTCATTCTGAATCATTTCCTGATGGTAAAATGGCAGAGAAACAAATAAAAACAATGCTACATAAAAAATATATAATAAAAACCTTCTATTTGGACATTTTACTTTACCATAAATCAAACTGTATAAACTGTACTCATTTTTTATTTGTTATTTATTTATTTATTTAGAACTTTTCTATACAGACTTTCCAGTAACAGAATTACTGATCAATTCGGTTTACAATTTGAACAATAACAACAGTGACAAGTAAATGTCTTACAAGGAACAGGAAGAAAATAACTTGGAAATAAATATGTGGGTTGATTACATAAAAAGTACTATATACAAATAGTACTATATACAAATATATACAAAGCCTAAAGGTGGGTAGAGGCACTAAACAATGGCGTTGGACTGTCAAGAGGGTGGGTATTGGGATTTGGACTGCCAAGGAGTTGAAGTTGGTTAGACAAATTCTTTTGGTATTCCTTGTGGTATTTTGGGGGTATTCTTTGGGGTTTCAAAGAAGTTCCAGAGCTGAACTTGGATAGTTCTTGTGTAATTCTCTTGTTGGTTGTTTAAAATAAATTGAAGTTCTTATATAGCTTTCTTGTAGGTTGAATGAAAATAACCTTGAGGGGTCCTTGGCCGATATTATTCCGCAGGCTGATGTTATGGAAAAGCTTGATGGAAGAGCCACGTCTTAAGTTTTTTTTTTTAAAATAATGGGGCATTGTACTGATTTGAGTTCTGGTGGGAGACTATTCCAGAGTTTGGGACCAGCTGTGGAGAATGCTCTTTTGCTTAACGTTGATTTCATTGGTGGAGTCTGGAGGTTGTTTCTGTAGGCTTTTCTCACTGGTCTTGTAGATGTGTGGCGTCTTCATCTTTGACCCCATCTCTGGGGTCAAAGATGAAGTGGTGAATATTTTGTGAGTAAAAATTTGTTAAACATAATAATAAACCATTTCAAATCATTATAAATATTAAAACTACTAAAAAATTAAAAAATGTGTATATTAGAAAAAACATGCCAATGAGGGTGTTAAAAACAAACATATCAGTTCTACTCTCTGCTGTCATAGTGAACACTTGCCAATTGTAATCCTTAATTTCTTACGCTTGAGTCACTAAAAAAAAACAAAAAAAACCCACTAAAATACACTAAAATAACCAAAGACAACTTGCTTTTTCCATGCTACAAGTTAATGTCATGAAAAGATGCTTTTCATACACTCAAATAGCTAAAAAAAAATCTAATTTGAAGAACACTGAGAGGTATTTTAAAAGAGGTTTTACCTTCTGCAAACAGCACTTCACTCCCGGTCTCTGCTGCTACTGAGCTCAGCCTTGATTGTCCACCATTTTAAATCCCTAATTTTGGCACCAAAAAATCAGGACCAGGGACTGATAAAATTATTTTATTCAAGTTAATAAAATGGCTCAAAATCAGTCTGCAAGGTGGAAAATTTATATTAAACATAAATCTTTATGTTATTTAAACAAAGCGATCTAAATTCAATTTAGTGGGCATTCCCTCAAATGTCAATCAATTAAGTGGGTGTGTTCTATGTAAAACGTCATCTGAATGCACTACACCCGATCCAGAGATTAAACTAGTAATTGGGACAGTGGCATGTTAAAACCAACTAAGAAAAAAACAAACGATAAAAATGTTTATAATGAGGAAATGGTTAAAATTCAATACTTAATAACACCTAAAAATTATATTAAATAAAAAATAATAAAATAATCAGTTAAATGAATACAGTAAAAAATGTCTAAAACCATAAATCATATAGCATATTTTACCAATTTCAATGCCATTTAGTCATAGTTTATGATGATGCTGGATGCTGCAGAAATAAAATTAAAAAAATTTTCAGTACACTATTACAGATCAAAGGAATACAGATAGATCTGTTTCCATGTTTAAACCATTTGGTGTCAATGTATTAAATTCATAAATGTATTTCTGCTCTATCTGTAATAACATTTTATCCAAGTTTCCTCCTCTCCAGTTCAAAATTGGCTGCTGAACAACACAGAATCTATAGTGTTCAAATGTGTGACCAAATTCCAAGGAGTGGTCAACTAGTGGTTTTGACCTAACACTTCTCTTGATACTACTTTTATGTTCAAGTATACGTTTATTAAATTCCCTTAGTTGAACTGCGAAACTCGGCCTGAGTCGGGCGATTTTTGAACACGTCTCTGCTTAATAAACATTTGGAAAAAGATCAGGCATCTATTGTTTGTGTTTATCCTTACGGCTATCATAGATCGCCTACCTCTTTGTTTTCTTGGACCGTCTAAGGTTCGTATGTGACAAGTGCTTGTAACTCACTAACTCTTCTAGCTGAAGTAATGGCTACGAGGAAGATAGTCTTCCATGTGAGAAATTTAAGATTACAAGAGTCGATGGGTTCGAAAGGAGAGCGCATGAGTCTTGTTAATACCAAATTCAGGTGCCAGCTTGGAACAGGTTTTCGAATTGGTGGTTTAAGGTGAGTTAAACCTCTCATAAATCTGCTTACGAGAGGTTGTGTCAAAATAGGTGCATCTCCCATCTTGTTATGGTAAGCAGGGATTGCACTTAAATGTACTCTTACAGATGAAGTCTGGAGACCAGATTCCGAAAGATGGTATAAGTATTCCAGTAGAGAAGTTGTGGGGCAAGTGAAAGGATTTATATCCTTTGCTGAGCACCACAAAGTGAATCTTTTCCATTTAGAAGAATAGTTCTTTCGTGTGGAAGGTTTACGTGAAGCTATAAGCACTTGAGATATATGAGATGAAAGATTGAGTGGTTGTAAGATCAAGTTTTCAACATCCATGCTGTCAGGGATAGGACTGAAGGTTGGGATGTCGTAACCGGCCCTGATCCTGAGTTATGAGAGTGGGAGCTACTCCCAGGCGAATTGGGTCCCTGATTGAGAGATCTAATAGTGTGGGGAACCATACTTGTCGGTGCTGCGATGTCCATCGATGATGTCGTAGGTACTGGTGACGGCGAAGGCCCAGCCACCGGCATTTCCTGATTTTTAGGCCGCTTCAGAATCGATTCGTCCTGGGACACCGATGCGGACGATGATGGACGTCGATGGCGATGTTTAGTTTTTGGATGCTCTGCCGACTTTGTGGAGAGCACAGACGATGGAGAGGACGGACGATCCCCGGATCCATCCGGATGCGGTTTTTTGAGTAAAACTCTTTTTGTTGCTCCAGCCGGAGACGACCTCGGTGGTTTCGAGGGAGAAGGATTAGCTGAAGAGAAAATAGGTGTTCCATTTTCTCTTGCCTGGCTTTTCGGCCTTTTACGGTCATCTCTGCACATTTGGAGCGTGTACTGACATCATGTTTTTCCCCCGAGGCACAGTACACACTCCAAATGCGGATCGGTTATAGACATATTTCGGTTGCAGACGGGGCATTTTTTGAAGCCCGTCACCATTTTTGAATCGACGGCCAATGAACGAGTGTGTGTGTGTGAGAAAATTTTCTTCCGAAAATTTGGAAAAATACAGTACTCACCAGCCGGCGAGGTAGAGTTTCCTATGACAGAGAATATTATGAAAATAGTTGACTTTTTCAGTCAAAGAAATTCCCAAACGCTAGGGCTATAGGTCCGCGGTGCGAACGGCAGCGTGGAAAAGTGAAGACTGAAGAGAGACACCTCTGGCAGAGAATATCATAGCATGCTGGGCATGCTCAGTGGCCTCACAGGGCCAGTCAAAAGTTTCTAGAAACTTTGACAGAAAGCTTTCCCGCCTGGGCTCCGTTCGGTGATGTCACCCATATGTGAGGACTAGCATCCTGCTTGTCCTGGGATAAAGACAACACACATAACCAATGCACATTAACAAGAAATCTACAATGATAACCAACATACATTAAATGATAATATACATGACAAAGTGAAGAGTAATGTGTACTTACAAATAAGAAACCACAAAAGTCTGAAACAGACCAAACAAATTACCTAGAACATTTGAAAGTGGCATTTGACATACAATGTTGCAAATATGAATTGGAATAGCCTTATTCTATACTTTGTAACAAAGATATTTTTAATTCATATTTACAACAACAGGATGGAGTTGGTCCAGAGGATGGCTATTAAAATTGTCAGTGGTCTTCATTCTAAAGCATATGGAGAAAGACTTAAAGATCTAAACATGTATATCCTAGAGGAAAGGCGAGATAGGGGAGATGATATTTATGATAGATGTGAGACTGCACCTTGAATACTGTGTACAATTCTGTTGCCGCATCTCAAAAAAGATATAATTGCGCTGGAGAAGGTACAGAGAAGGGCAACCAAAATGATAAAGGGGATGGAACAGCTCCCCTATGAGGAAAGGCTGAAGAGGTTAAGGCTGTTCAGCTTGGAGAAGAAACGGCTGAGGGGGGATATAACAGAGGTCTTTAAGATCATGAGAGGTCTTGAACGAGTATATGTGAATCGGTTATTTACACTTTCGGATAATATAAGGACTAGGGGGCATTCCATGAAGTTAGCAAGTAGCACATTTAAGACTAATTGGAGAAAATTATTTTTCACTCAATGCACAATTAAGCTCTGGAATTTGTTGCCAGAGGATGTGGTTAGTGCAGTTAGTGTAGCTGAGTTCAAAAAAGGTTTGGATAAGTTCTTGGAGGAGACGTCCATTAACTGCTATTAAATCAAGTTTACTTAGGGAATAGCCACTGCTATTAATTGCATCAGTAGCATGGGATCTTCTTGGTGTTTGGGTAATAGCTAGGTTCTTGTGGCCTGGTTTGGCCTCTGTTGGAAACAGGATGCTGGGCTTGATGGACCCTTGGTCTGACCCAGCATGGCAATTTCTTATGTTCTTAAAAGTTTCCATGCACAGGAACTGAGCCTTTTTCAATGGAAAAGATGTTCTAGGTCATGAGTTAAGGCTGAAAGGGAGTAGGCTCATAAGTAATCTTAGAACATAAGAACAAGGTACCTTCCCTGACAGACTCAAATCTGCAATCATCAAACCCATCCCCAAAAAACCCAACTTTGATACTGCTGACCCCTCCAATTTCAGACCCATCTCCAACCTCCCCTTCATTGCTAAGATCCTAGAAAAAATAGTCAAACAACTCTCCGAACATCTGAAAAACCATAACATTCTATACCTGGCACAACATGGCTTCAGAAAATTCCTTAGCACAGACACACTTCTTCTATCCCTCACTGACTCCATCCTCAGAGGCCTGGACAAAGGCACATCCTTCCTACTGATCCTCCTGGACATTTCCGCAGCGTTTGACACCATCAACCACAACACCCTGCTAACCAGACTAAAGGAAATCGGCCTATGTAACACCACACTCAAATGGTTTGACTCATATCTCTCCGACAGATCCTACTCAGTAAGAATAGACTCCTCACAATCCAAAGAAATTCCCCTCCCACATGGCGTATCCCAAGGATCCTCCCTCTCCTCCACTCTGTTTAACATCTACATGCTCCCCCTCTGCAAGCTACTTTCCAACAGAGGTCTTACCTACTACATATACGCAGATGACATACAGATTCTGCTCCCCCTTAAAACATCCCTCGAAAACACCCTGAAAGCCTGGGACACCCATCTAGCGGACATTACCCAACTCCTCGCACAACTATCACTCTCGCTCAACCATAAAAAAACTGAAATCCTACATATAACAAACCACGCCACCCTCACTCTCAAACCCCTCAGCTCAACAACTTCCACGAACCATTAGTTATCCCCGGCACCCAGAAACCTCGGCATCACCATGGACGCAAAAATCAACCTCAAAAATCATGTCAACACCATCATAAAAGATGGTTTCTTCAAACTCCAGATACTCAAAAGACTCAAACCGCTCCTCATCCCACATGACTACAGAACCGTTCTCCAAACCTTAATATTCTCAAAGCTCGACTATTGCAACTCCCTCCTACTCGGCCTCCCTGCCGCCACAATCAGACCACTCCAACTACTGAAAAATGCAGCAGCCAGATCTCTTACAAACAAAAGGAAATCAGACCATATCACCCCCATCCTCAAGGATCTCCACTGGCTACCCATCACCTACCGGATTCAACACAAAACCTTATCTATCATCCATAAAACACTCCATGAAGACAAATTGGACTGGCTAAGCACTCCTCTACGCTTCCACATAACACAACGAAACCTCCGCTCCTCCAACACCAGTCTTCTTCCCATCCCCACCCCAAAAGAAGCTCATCTAACCACAACAAGGGAACGTGCATTGTCCATAGCTGGGCCTTCACTCTGGAACAGCCTTCCAGCACAACTGAGAACTGAACCCTCCAATCAGCTCTTCAAGAAACACCTAAGAACCTGGCTCTTTCGACAAGCCTTCGCCCCAATAACGCAATACCCTTTCCCACCCTCCCCGCCCTCAGCCCTATTCCCCTCCAAGCTTCCAGTTAAACCCCTACGCCACTCGTTGCTCGTTTGCTAGTTAACCATGTTACAGATCAGTTATGTTTATTACGTTCTCTGTAAAAAAATAAGAACCCCCCTCTTATTTCAGTTCTGTTCTTCTGTAACCCGAGTGACATCACTGATATAATGTCGGTATATAAAAAAAAAAAAGTATAAATAAATAAATAAGAACCTGGCAAGTACCCAAAAACTAAGTCTATTCCATGTTACCGTTGCTAGTAATAGCAGTGGCTATTTTCTAAGTCAACTCAGCTAATAGCAGGTAATGGACTTCTCCTCCAAGAACTTATCCAATCCTTTTTTAAACACAGCTACACTAAATGCACTAACCATATCCTCTGGCAACAAATTCCAGAGTTTAATTGTGCATTAAGTGAAAAAGAACTTTCTAACTTCATGGAGTGCCCCCTAGTCTTTCTATTATCCGAAAGAGTAAATAACAGCCTCCCAGTGGAAGTGGTGGAAACAAAAACAGCATCTGAATTCAAGAAAGCATAGGGTAAAAATACAGGACTTCTCTAAGGAAGTGATGAGAATTATAATGCTAAATTAAATGGACAGATGGGCAGACTAGATGGGCCATAAGGTCTTTTTCTGCCGTCATGTTTCTATATATTAATACGCACATTAATAGTGGATATCCTGAAAACCTGGTGAGGTAGGTCCAGAGATTGAGATTGCTGTACTACAGAAATTTATTGTACATTCTATTGGATTACATTATACACTTTTAGTGTCTTTTCAAAAAGAACTGCAGACCCATACAATTGATTTTTTTATTTTTTATTTTGGATCCTCTCTTATCTAAAGATTTTAATCTAGATTAATCTATTAACTGTAAACTAGGGAGGTCAATATTCAAAAGCCAATTAGATATCCATCAACTCACAAGTTATCCAGCTAAATTATACCCAAATGTTTTATCATTCAGCTATAATTTAGCTGGATAAAAAAAAAAATTAAAAAAAAGCATTTTGGGGCATTTCTGGGAGGGGTTTTAGTTATCCGGCTAACTTAGCTGGATGTAAATGAAATTTGGCTAAGTTAGCTGGATAACTTGCTATTATGTGAATATCTTTAAAAGATACCTGGATAAGTAGCACTTTGAAATTAAAAAAACAACAAAAAAAAAATCCCAACGTAAAGGGCCCCCTCCTTCCCTGCCAAACTCCTGGATCCCCTCTTACAAAACTGCTGCTAGGTACAAGGTAGAGTAGATACTCATTCCTGGCATGGCTGGATTTAAGATTTTGTTGCCCACAAGCAGAATGCCATGGCAGTGCCTCTTCTGAAATTGTGCTAACACAGGGCCCTAAAGCAAACAGAGGCAGGCTCTTCTTTGGTCTACAAATTTGGCAGCCTAGACAATTGCTTATGTTGCTTATGCTTAAATTTGGGCCTGAGAGGAAGTGTAAGTTAGTTACCCATACTGTATGCTTCAGCAGTGCTCAGCGCTAGAATTGTACACTATAGCTAACGCTTCCAGCAGCATCAGAAGCTTCAATGGAAGTGCCTGAATGAGAATCTACTCTTCCTCGCTTCTGGCAGCATTTTGTATGTCAGGGGGGCTCACTGGGCCACAACTATAATGCTGATCAAGTGGGTGAGGGGAGGATCTGAGGTGGGAAACTTTTTTTTTCTTTTAAGAGAATAGGAGAATGGGGTAAAGAGGGGTCCTGATTTGCAGACCCCCAAACCAATTTTACCATTTAGGAGGGAATGTAGGATGGGGATGCATGGCCCCACAGGCCTTCAATGAATTTTGGTGGGGGAAAGAGGGGATCATGCCATGGGGCCCTTTACTACTACTACTACTACTATTTTTTTTTTTAATTTCAAAGCGCTACTTACCTGGATAACATTTATTTAAAATCTCTATTATCCATAAGAAAAATATACAACGGCACAAAACAGAGTTTAACACATCATCTACAATTAGGGCAAATAAAAGGCCCTACAATTTATACAGGATTATACTCCATACCCTTACTATCCTCTATCCTCTCTGCTCTCAATAATACATAATATAACATCACAAACAAGTATCCTAAAACAGTAAAATACCCATATAATTATTAAAAATATATGGATAAGTAGCAAGTTTGCCAGCCACACAAAGCCAGATAACTTAAAAAATCTAAACGGCTATATTCAAACATAGCCTGTTAGGTAAGTTATTCCTCTGTATGTAGCTGGATAAATTTAGGCTAGTATATTCAGCAGGACGTTTATCTCGCTGAATATATGGAACACGTTTTCTGGCTAATTTTAGCTGGATAACTCGTCCACTACTCAGCTTACTGAATATGACCCCGTATATGTCTGTCTATTATTGAGAGTATTTCCCTAAGAAAATTGAAGAAACCGGTTCTAAATGTTTTTGGAGAACAGAATAGTAGGTTAACAGGGTGGCTGAAGAATGCATCATGTACAGTATAGCAATAAAATACTCATGTTAAATCAGAAATGAATGCACTGCAGTGGGTATATAGAGAGTGAAAGAACAAGCACTGGCTGGAAATGGTAAAAATTTAACTTACGTCACTGGCACACCACTCCTGGAACATCACAAGGATGTTTTTCAGCTGCATCTGGATTGCGATAGCTGCTTCCCAATCAGGATCCACTTCAATGTGCTGGCCAATCTGCCTCTTTATCTCCTCCATGCCCTGCAAAGGTAATCTCCATAAAATGTAATCTCAGTTCAATAAAATGCCTGGAGGGGGTGGTGGATTTAGTTCTGCAAGATTAGTGATAGAAAATGAAGGGAATGGATAGTCAAGATGCATTGATAACAGGGCTATAAAGCCCTTCACCTCAGTATAATCAGTTGGCTCCCAGATCACCAAAGTAGTAAAAGAAAGGCAACTGGTAGTCATCAGTAGGCTATTATTTCGTCTTAATATTTACAGGGAACTTTTTTCCTGTCTGGAAACTATCCTGTGGCATCTCCCAGGGCTCCATCTTCTCCCCTACGTTTTTTAATTTGTATATATGTCCCTTGTGTGATCTGATAAGAGCTGAAGGTTCCAGATATACATGGATAAAATTAAACTGTATCTGAGCTTGGCTCCCAAAGGGATGAGGCCATGTTAAGGTTTAATGACTGCCTCCAGAGGATCTCAGATTGGATGCAGGATAATAGATTAAAGTCTCAAGTGGGATCTACCATAAAAATCTTGTTTTGTTTTTCAATTGTATAAATTAGGTCAATTGCTACCTTTTCTTGAGAAGAAAGAACTAGCCACTCTAATGCATGTAACAGTAACCAGTATATTGGTCTACTACAATTTCCTGTTGGGTGGAATTGCCTCAGTCTAGTAAAGATCTGTTCAAAAAGTGCAAAACTCTGCAATCTATTTGTTGTTACATCTCTGTTTACAAGACCATATCATACCTACCTTAAAAGTCATTCAATGTTGCCCATTTCAGTGCAAACTGAATTTAAGATCTTGTCTATGATGTTTAATATGCTCTTTTGTAAGGACTGGTTATATTTGAAAAAGTGCTTGTTTTGATATGATATCAGGAGAAGTTTATAGTCTGCAAATGAAAATTTAACTTTAGACTCCTCCTTTGAAGGGAATGAGCTGGAGGGCTTTTTTAGCCATCACTTCAAAACTATGGAATTCGCTCCCAAGTTATGCTCATAAGATTCCTATTTATATTATTTTTAGAAAACAACTAAATGGGATTCTTTTTATTTTAACTACTGGAAAATAAGATGGGGGAGTCTGGGCTATAGACTGGGTATGCAGGGCTTTTTGTGGCTAGATACAGTGAAATAGTAGATAAAATAGTCTGGTTCTATAATGTCCTTTTTTTGTGTTTTGTGCTAGGAACCGCAGATTGGTATAGATTTAATAAAATTGGTTTTGACATGTTACGATTCTGGCTACAGTGCAGCCTCCTCACCACCAGAGCACTCTCCCCTGGCTGTCCCGGCCTTCCTTGTCTACCTGTTTCATATCCACAACTCACTATTTAACCCCACCTAGCCCATACCTCTGTGCTTCGGCATAGAGTTCCTTTGGACGCTCTGCTTTAGCCAGCTGTTCCTTGCCTTGCCTGCCTTCGAGCATCCTGGTTTCCTGCCTTGCTCTAGGGCCTACAGGCCTCCTGGTTCTTTGCCAATCTTGATCTGTGGTCCACAGGCATTCTAGTTATTTATTTAAGTGTATTTATAGCCCACGCCCTCCAAAGGTCTGGGCGGGTTACAAAAACTACATACATAATAAACTTAAAAACAGTAACTAAAAATTACATTTATGACATAACTAATATATATCTTAAAGTAAAATAAAATGGTAGTAAATTTAAAAAAGTTTAAAAGTCAATAAGAAAAAAAAAACAACACAGGATTAAAATAATTTAAGATGTACACAGGTCAGGGAAGGCTAGTTGGAAAAAGTAATGCTTGAGGGCTTTCTTGAAGGCTTTTTTGTCAGTTAGTTATATATCTGGAAGGATAGTGTTCCACAAAATAGGACCTGCTATAGAAAACGCTCATTCCCTGGTTGAAACCAGTCTAGTAGCTTTAGGGAAAGGAATTTGAAGAAGTTTGTTTTTTGACCTAAGGTTTTTGCATGGTGTGTATATATGTAGAGATGCTGATAACCAAGTAGTGTTATTACTATAAATGAGGTTATGAATGATTGTCAAGGCTTTGATTTGTACACGCCATTTGATTGGGCGCCAATGTAATTTATGAAGAAGTGGAGATATATGGTCATAGATGCTGCTATTGGAGAGAAGTTGGGCAGTTGAATTTTGTATGAGTTGAAGGGGGCAAATCATAGATTGAGGGAGATCTAGAAACATGGAGTTACAATAATCTAAACTGGTGAGGATTAGTGACTGAAATGTAGAACGGAAATGAAGAGGGTCCAGTATGGACTTGATGTGTTTTAGTAGTCTAATTTTTTAAAATGAGGCTTTTTGAAGTGCTTTGATGTGCGTGGTTAGATTTAGTTTAGGGTCTAATACGATGCCTAAAATATGGACTTCTTTTGCAATATTAAAAGGTGCAGTTTAATAGAGGAGGGGGTATTCTCAAAGGGGGATTTACCTAGTATGAGTATGTCAGTTTTGGATAAGTTTAGGCTTAATTTATTGTGCACTAGCCATCTCTATGTTTGATACACATAGTTCTAGAAATCTAAAAGTATCGGTCCAAGTTTGTTTGGTAGGAAAGTAGAACTGGATGTCGTCTGCATATATTCTGTATATCACACCATGTACAGAGCAGCTGACAAATAGGAGTCAGATATAGCAAGTGTTGCTTACCTGTAACAGGTGTTCTCACAGGACAGCAGGATGTTAGTCCTCACATATGGGTGACATCATCAGGATGGAGCCCAATCACGGAAAACTTCTATCAAAATTTCCAGAACTTTGACTAGCCCCTACTGGGCATGCCCAGCATGGCACTAACCCTGCAGCCAGCAGGGGTTCCCCTACAGTCTTATTTGATAGCTACAGGCAGTGCCAAAAAAATAAAACAAAACGTTACGAACCCAACACCGCGGGGTGGTAGGCGGGTTTCGTGAGGACTAACATTCTGCTATCCTGTGAGAACACCTGCTACAGGTAAGCAACACTTGCTTTCTCACAGGACAAGTAGGATGGTACTCCTCACATATGGGTGAGTACCGAGCTGAGGATGTCCGAACACGCACCAAATGTACCCAACGGCGTGCAACAGGCACAACAACTGGGGTGGAATTTGGTAGAGGGCATCCTGAACCCCACCGAGCAGGCAGAAGGGTGTTGGTACGTCACGTTGGAAATAGGTTACGCAGGACAGACTGGCCGAAGATGGAATCTTGTCTTCCGACTTTGTCCAAGCAATAGTGGGCTACGAAGGTATGGAGAGAGCTCCAGGTGGCAGCCCTGCAAATGTCAGGAAGTGGCACCGATCTTAGGTGTGCTACTGAAGTCGCCATGGCCCTCACAGAGTGTGCTTTAACACGGTCTTGAAAAGGAATGCCTGCTTGCTGGTAGCAAAAGAATATGCAGTCCACCAACCAGGAGGAGAGAGTCTGCTTACCCACAGGTTGCCCTAATTGTTGGGATGAAAAGAGAAGAATAATTGAGTACTCTTCCTGTGGGCAACTGTAAGGTCTAGATAGAAAGCTAGAGCCCGTTTACAGTCAAGGGTATGCAGAGTCTGTTCCCCTGGATTGGAATGGGGCCTGGGAAAAAAGGTAGGTAGTATGATGGATTGATTAATGTGAAACTCCGAAACTACCTTGGGTAAAAACTTAGGGTGAGTGTGGAGTACCGCCCGGTCCCGCAGGAGTTTAGTGTAAGGCAGATAGGTAACTAGGGCCTGTAATCCACTAACCCTGCGAGCTGAAGTGATAGCTAAAAGGAAAATCACTTTCCATGTGAGATATTTTAGGTCACAGGAGTGAAGAGGCTCGAATGGAGTTTTCATGAGCCGACCGAGAACCAGGTTAAGGTCCCAAGAAGGGGCTGGAGGACATAAAGGTGGTTTGATATGGAGCAAGCCCTTTAAAAATCGTGTTACGAGGGGTTGTACTGATATAGGGACATCTCCGACACCTTTATGGAAGGCGGCTACTGCACTGACATGCATTCTGATGGAAGAGGTTTTTAGACCTGACTGACAAATGCCAGAGATAGTCCAAAAACCATGAGATTGGACAGGAAAAGGGATCAAGGGACTGCGAAGAGCACCATGATGTGTACCTTTTCCATTTATAAGAATAAGATTTTCTTGTGGAAGGCTTCCGTGAAGCAATCAGGACACGAGAAACCAAATCTGAAAGGTTAAGTGGTTGAAGGATTAACCTTTCAACATCCATGCCGACAGGGACAAGGCCTGAAGATTGGGATGGCGTAGACATCCATCGTTTTGAGTGATCAGATGCGGGTCCGTTCCCAAGGGAATGTGCCTGCGGATGGAGAGATCCTGAAGTATGGGGAACCACACTTGGCGTGGCCAGTGAGGTGCTATCAGGATCATGGCTCCCTTGTCCTGATGTAGCTTCACGAGAGTCTTCGACAGAAGAGGAAGTGGAGGGAATGCATAGAGCAGACCGGTTGCCCACGAGAGGGAGAATGCATCTCTTTTCTATCATCTCTAACCTACATCGGAATTCCTGTCTGGCCTTTATAAGGTTAACATTTATCTCAATCACAGCCTTTAATTGTTCCTCATATGACTCCAATTTCCCAACATGAAGAATTACTGAATTATCCAGGCTGGTAACCTGATCTTTGCAGTCCCTGAGAGAGGACTCCATGCCCTCTAATATCTTACAAACAGCAAACTCCAAATATGTGAAGGCAATCCAAAAGGACTTCAGTGTAATAGCTTCAGGTGTCCCCAGCAAACTGTCTCTAGCCCCAGGAAAGGCATGCTCAGTGTGCCAATCAAAGTTTCTAGAAACTTTTACATAAGTTTTCCATGCTGGGCTCCATCGGATGATGTCACCCACATATGAGGACTAGCATCCTGCTTGTTCTAGGAGAAACAAACATACTTCACATGGTATAATTTAATGTGTAACCTTTTACTACACAAACAAGTAGAAATATTGTGACTACATACTTGAAACCGATATGAATATATTATTTGATGTTCAGTGGCCAGCACTATCTTTCAAAGCACCTTACCACATACCATAAGCACTGGCATGGCATAAGACACTCAGGCCCTGGTTCCAGCAAATCTCAAGTGGCACCATACCGGAAGCTCTCTTGCAGTCACTGTATGGCTCTCTGCAACTTTTGAGCCTTGTGGGTGCATGTAATCTTGCTACTGCAAGAACAGCATGAGAATGCAGGCATCTGCATGACTCAAATTCACAATGAGTCATGTGGTTCCTGCAGGAGCACAAGAATGGAGGGAGGCAGGATGACTGACTGGCTGCAGGATGAGTCAAAGGCTTGAGGCTGGGAATGCCCAGGACTGGAGGTTGGAGGAGTCCAAGTCTGGGAGTCAAAGGGTGAGAGTGCTGGTGGTCTGAGGCTGCCTGGGGGCTCAGAAACTGGAGGTCCAAGGCTGAGGGTTACTGGTCCAAAGATGGAGTCTGCCTGAGGCCTGGAGAGTCAGAGGCTGGAGGTCCAAGGCTAAGGGATTGCAGTCCAAGGAAATAGGCTGAGGACAGCTGGCTGGTTATGAGAGGGGGTGTCAAAATTTATTGTGAAGGGGATCGAGGCCGGGGCAGAGCTTGCATGATTTTTGCCCCTCCCCACACACACAACCAAAAAGGTGGTCCGCTACCCCAGCCACATACTTGAATTTAGAATCCCTTCCAGTGTGCAGAGAACAAGGCCTAAAACATGGTAACTAAGCTATTCCTCACAGGACTCATATTTTGATGGAGCTAAATGTTCCCCTTTAAAGGTGCATGATCTTGTGTCCACATAACAAAAACCATCTATCAATAGCTACATCCACTCTATTCTCATGCTATCAACTGACTTCCCCCAGCATTGCTCCAGCACTAATGGGTGAACCTATGGAATTTTCAAAAGTATTTAAATAGATTTCAAAAGGGTTTAATTCTAGGTTTTTCTACAAGCTCTTGACATGTCCTAAAAATCAACAAAAAGTTATCACTATGCTAGCCTATTACATTTACTACTAAAAATGAACTCTAGAGCAAAATATAATTGATATCCAAAAACAAGAATGTCACTCGAATGCTGTAAATATCTTCCAACACAAAAAGTGTACTAAACAAATTAAGAATTTGATATAGAATGACCATCATAGGGAGGACGTGACGTCACCGTCGAGTATGGCCACCTGGTTCCGAGCTCCCAACTTGGCTTGCATCGATCCCCCCTGCATCCAGGCTCCAAACAGCTCCAATTGCTGAATTTTTTTACCTTGATGGCCATCCCCTCAGCGCGATGTCTGCGCCGAAGAAAAAAAAATCAGAATTGCAAAAGTTATCTTTCACCAGCGCCGTGGCACAAATGGCGCTTGATGGGGCGGAACAGGCCTCAGCAGACCCCGAGACTAAGGAGGTGAGAGGGAACGGAGGGAATGGCGCAGGCGATACAGCACCGAGCCGGGCAGAATTCCAGCACTGGTTTGGGGAGATTAGATTTGAGGGCAGAAATCGTAGGAAATCTGGCTGCGCTAGGGAGCAGGGTGGAGGAGATGGAGGCACGGCTGGAGGACCAGGCCTCAGAATTATCCAACTGTAAGTTAGCCCAGGACAAGCTTCTCCAAGGCAACACTGATCTGTTAACCAGGATGGACGATCTAGAGAACAGATCCCGCAGGGCAAACCTAAGATTTAGGGGGATTCCTGAGACAGTGGACTTTTTGGACTGTAAACAGGTAGTAAACGACATCTGTGGGCATATTTTGGGCTCGCTGGCTGATGATTCTGAAGCTCCAGTAGTAGTAAAGCTGGAAAGAGCCCATAGGGCCTTAGGGGCACCACATCTTAGCATGCCCAGAGACATTGCAATGTGTTTCCACAGCTACGCAGAGAAGTAGGAAATTGCCTTGAAGACTCGCAGAGAGGGCCCAGTAATGTGGAAAGGCAATGAAATAGAGGAATTCCAAGATTTAGCCCCATCTACTATATGCAAAAGGAGAGAACTTAGAGATGTTGTAACTACACTCCGTAGCCATACAGATGGCTGTTCCTCTTCGGCTTAAGTTTTACCATAGCAGGTGTTACATCACGGATCCCTTCTCCGGAAGAAGCGAAAGATATTCTGCAAGCCGCAGGCATGAATATTAATATTTCGACTAATGCTCCCGGAGGCGAGAGGCAGGGTCGGCCATGCAGCGAGACACCCAGATGGCAATGCGTAGAAAAGGGGGGCAAGAGGCTTCGCCAACACTCTAGTGGATCTTTGCAACTCTGCGATCGCCCTGGATGAACTGTTAGCAGATGCTTCTATCCAGAATTTCCACATGGGATCTGTTCCAAGATCCTTTCACACCAGCGGACTTAAACTGTTTTCATATAACTGCTATCTTTTGTTTTGGCAGCCTAACTTTATTTTATTTCCTCTGTCATGTTGACATGTTTACCAAAAGGGGGGGCAGAGGCAGGACGGGATCGAGGCTGGGGGGGTTGTCTAATGAGACGATGCACACACTCCTCCAAAATGAGGCCCTCTGGGGCTGTATGTGGGCTTCAATCAGGTCAATCTGAGGGGGATGGGGAGGGGAGGTGAGATACTATTCTGGCTGCCAAGAGATACATTACCGCACACAGGGGTTATGGAAATAAGAGGATGCCTCACACTAACACTCAAGGGCCTAGAAGGGGTACGACTTTATCTCAGATCTACAAGGGAACAATGGCAAGGTTACGAATAATGTCAATTAATACAAAGGGGCTTAACTCATCCTATAAGAGGAAATTATTCTTCCAAGAGGCAAAAAAGGGGCGCGCAAATGTTATTTTCTGTCTGGAGACACATCTGCTTAAGCGTACAGAATGTTTGCTCTGGAACAAATTTTTTTCCCAGCAATAATTAGCTTCAGCCTCCATCAAATGGAAATATTGTGGCGTGGGTATCCTATTCGCACGCATGTTGGTGATCGATGTCAAAGATAGCAGGTATGACCCTGATGGGAGATACATTGTAATAGAAATTCTGGTGGGCACAAACTTGTTCACTCTTAACATATATGGCCCCAACACAGATCAAGGCAAGTTCCTGAACATCATTTCCACACTGTTAGAGTCATTGGCCGAAGGGCATGTGGATAGTGGGAAGCGATTTTAATCTGACTAGGTATCCTTTTTTGGACAACTCGGGGGATGGGGGCACAGGTCTCCGGGCACAGAGGCAGGCTCTTAAACTCTTGATCTCCGAGAGGGGATTAGAAGATATCTGGCGGCTACGAAACCCCACTCAGCGCGACTATACTTATTACTCTCATGCCCACTGCACCTACTCTCGCATAGATATGTATCTTGTGGACAAAGAGTTAGTGAACCTAACAGTAGACTCAAATATTGGGCTTATCATATGGTCCGACCACTCCCCAATTTGGCTGGAAATTACATTACCCAATAAAATGGCTGACAATTTTCACTGGATGTTAAATGATAGTCTCTTAAATGACAAGTCTTTTGTCGACGCATTATCAGATGACATTGGAGAATACCTGACATTTAATAACCTGGATGGACTCTCTCCCAGTATTGTTTGGGACTGTTTAAAAGCAGTAGTCAGAGGTAAATTGATTTCTCGGGCCAGTTTTCTTAAAAAGGAGAGAAATGCTGGGCTCATCTTCTCCACCGCATAGCCCGATTATCGCTAAGCCACAAATGCTCTTTAGACCCTGGCACACTAGAGGAACTCTTATCCGCTAAAAAGGAGCTTCAAGCTCTGGATCTTGATAAGACGGCCTTTCAGATGGATCTGGTTAAGCAGCAACACTTTGAATTTAGCAACAAGGCCGGGCATCTCTTGGCTAGATGCTTAAAAGAATGGGTAGCGCAATATCATATTACTAAGATAAAAGATGCCTCAGGGGATCTTCTGTTTACCACTGAAGAAATCAGCATATGCTTTTACAGGTTTCTATACTGATTTATATGCTTCAGACACGGCGATGGAGGCCGCTACTATAGATGACTATCTGGCAGGTGTTTAACTCCCTTCCCCTACCTGACGAAGCCCAAAACTTTCTCAATGCAGAAATCACTCATGCTGAATTATACAAGGCAATTCAAGAGCTGAAGGTGGGCAAATCCCCAGGGCTTGATGGGTATACTGCCAAATTTTACAAGGTGTTTCAAGCCGCGGTGATACTGCCCCTGCTCACTATGTTTATTGCTTTGATAGGGGAGGGCTCGCTATCCCCAGAATCGAATCTAGCTGGCATAACAATAGTGGCCAAGAGCGGCCGGAACCCCATCCTATGTGGATCATATCGTCCCATATCCTTAATATCGACCTTAAAATTTTGGCCAAGATCCTGGCTACTAGGCTCGCTATGGTGGCTCCATCCCTAATACACGAAGATCAGTCTGGCTTTGTCCCAGGCAGGTTGGCCTCGGATAATATGAAGAGAGTTTTGGAGGTAATGTGGAAAAGCAAAGCAGGCAGGTACCCCCCTATGGTACTTCTGGCTGTCGACGCAGAGAAAGCATTTGACAGAGTATACTGGTCTTACCTGTTTAAAGTTTTAGATAAAATTAGGGCCCAGATTGAACTTATTAATGGATACAGCGATTGTATGATAACCCAAGGGGCAGCCTAAAGGTCAATGGAGAATATGTGACCCTTTCCCGGTAAAGAGGGGTACCAGACAAGGCTGTCTTGTCAACACTTCTTTTTGCACTCTCTCTTGAGCCTTATGTGGCCAAGGTTAGGGCGAACCCAGAAGTTTGGGGATTGAGGAAAGGCTCCACCAATTATAAAATATCAATATTTGCGGATGACCTTCTATGCACAGTTACAGAACCAGAGCAATCTTTACTGGCTGGGATGAGAGAATATGGGGTAGTTTCCGGTTTTAAGGTCAATGAGGACAAATCGGAGCTCCTAAATGTATTGATGGTACTGGATCGCTTTGGTGATATCACACGGACTCTCCCATTCCATGTAGTGAAAGAGTGGGTGAAGTATTTGAGTGTTAAAATAGGTTCAGAGTGTCAGGATTTGTATCGCCTGAATTATATCCCACTGTTTCGTACCATCCAAAACGATTTGACTCAGTGGGATAGGGGAATGTTCTTGTGGTTTGGCCTGATAGCAATAATAAAGATGAAGATACTGCCCCGTCTTAGCTATCTTTTTCAAAACCCACCCTATATTAGTGCCCGATGCTACGCTGACACTATGGCAACGTAAGCTACTTAGATTTATATGGAAAAGGAGACCACCCAGGGTGGCACGCTCTATGCTATTCCAAGAGAAACTATTTGGCGGTCTACAGGTGCCCAATCTCTCCTGGAACTTTGGTGCTTCCCAATTGAGTGCATTTCTTCATTGTCATTCTGAGGATACACTTAAACCATGGGTGAGAGTAGCATCCCCACTTAGAGAGACACACACCCCCTTCACGTAAGGGCTTGGCAGAGAGGGCGTAGGGACAACAAAGATCTTTCCCCATTCACACAACTCTTGTTTCAAGTTTGGGACAAGTGGAAAGATAGACTAGTATACCATCTGACTTCTTTTTTATACGATAAATCTTTCCCTCCGGGTCATGAACATGGTATTTTTACCAGATGGGGGGCCAACGGTCTTTACAAATTGGACCAATTATGGGATGGTCAACACCTTTTAACCTTCTCAGACTTACGTCTTTTTCACCTGCCAGATAGAGACATCTATGCTTATAATCAAATCTTACATTTCTTTAGTACGGCCCATATAGGACCAGAACTTCGCAAGGGCAAATCCCTCTTTGAAAATTTATGCTCTCAACACAAAAGAATTACCAAACCAATAACTAGAATTCTCACTCATTAAGGGTACTTTTCAAGGCAAGGTGACCTTTCAACGTGCGTGGGAGCAAGACCTAGGGGAAGTTCTGGCTGACAAGGTCTGGGATCAAATCTTTCTTGCTATTAGCCGAAGTTCTGTATCTACCTCAATCAAAGAAAATGGATATAAGGTACTATATACTGGTGGTACCTAACCCTATGCAGAATGATAATCATTGCTGGAAGGGGTATAGGCAGGCTGGGACCTTCTTGCATATGTGGTGGGAGTGTACAAGGGTGCAACATTTGTGGGAAGCGGTTAGGGATTTTATTTCTGAACTAACGAGTCTCGCTATCCTCACAGATCCCAAAAAATACCTGTTACATGCCCCTCTTAACGTAGGCACGTCCCATACACAACGATGGATATATCAGGTTTTCTCTGCTGTCAAATGAGAATTAGCTTTATGGTAGTGAAAAGCTGAAGTTCCTTCTAAATCATTTCCGCTCTCAATTGGAAAAAGTGTTTTATATGGGAAAGTTGACAGCTATTCAGGGAGACAGATTGCATAGCTTCGAACAAGTATGGCAGTCCTATATTGACTGGAAAAATTCCAGCTCTCGTTGAGGTATAAATACGCCAGGCTGCCATGTAGAGATACTTCATAAATGACTTATAGGCCCAGGACATAGCCATACATATTTTGAGACGTTAATGTTCTCATTGCCTCTTCACTGTAACCCTGATAGTGCTCAGCTTCGTAAGCAAAATCATCATGTATATCTTAAGGTGGTCTTAGTAGTGCGACAATAGCAGGGGATGGGTAGGGTTGGGGGGGGGAGGGGAGGGGAGAAAAATCTATAACCATACAAGGTAAATATTAAACACTTATACAATTATAGAGCATTCCATAAATGGAATCCAATAATTCACCAGACAGTTTAATCTAATGTTTTATTACGTTCTCTCTTTAATCTATGACCACAGCAGTGTACAATTTGTAGAAGCGTTTCCTGATCAATGTATGCTAAGTTTACAATCTTGCTGTATGAAAGGACTACATTTGACAGTATACTATGGATGTTCTGATTGTTACATTCTAACTTGTGTTGTTAAAAAAATTTAAATTAAAAAAATAAAAATGACCATCATAATAATGTCAAAGGAATGTAGCAATTACTTTCAATGACTGATGTCCGAAATGACATTAGCGTTATAGTCATTCAAGATAGGTAATGGCCCGTACTCAATCAACATTTTTTTTAATATTTTTTAAATATACAAATAAAATATCTTGTTTACTTATTTGGAAAGGTAGCTAGATCCACTTAATACTTGTTGATGACTTAAATGCCCTTTATCTTGGGGGAGAGATCATAAAACTTTCAACTCTATAACTTGCTAGATGTGAAAATAAACATTATCTGAAGCCACAGCTTTTCGAGAGCAGTTTGCACTCTGAGTCAAGAAATCAACTGTATTCCAAGAAGTCTCTTCCAAGGTGGATATTATATTACTTCCACCTCATCTTCAATAGCATGTTCTTACAGGAATTATCTTAGGAGGTGTGCTGAACGCTAAGACAGCTCACTGCTGACTGTCAGCTATCAGGGGTGAGCTGCGGCATCAGATAATGTTTGTTTTTACATCTAGCAAGTTATAGCATTGAATGTTTTATGATCTCTCCCCCAAAGTAAAGGACATTTAAGTCACCAACAAATATTAAGTGGACTCTAGATACCTTCCCAGATAAATAAACAAGATATTTTATTTGCATATTTCAAAATTATAAAAAAAAGTTGTATGAGTAAGGGCTATTACTT
The DNA here is from genome assembly GCF_901001135.1 of Rhinatrema bivittatum. Lineage (NCBI taxonomy): Eukaryota > Metazoa > Chordata > Amphibia > Gymnophiona > Rhinatrematidae > Rhinatrema > Rhinatrema bivittatum. The sequence goes on along the minus strand of NC_042618.1, from coordinate 111,779,410 downwards.
ATCTTGAATGACTGATGATTATAACACTAATGGTATTTCAGTCATTGAAAGTAAATGATGCAGTCTTTTGACATTATTATGATGATCATTCTAAATCAAATTCTTAATTTGTCTGTCTAATACACTTTTTGTGTTAGAAGATATTTACAGCATTCAAGAGTGAAATTCTAGTTGTTTGTGAGCCTATTACATTTGGAAGCATGAACAAGTTCAGCGAGAAGGCATTGGATTAAAACAAGAGGTAGATGTAGTTTTATGAGAGCATCTTTTTTCTCTTTACTAGACTTCCATAGGAATGAAACATACCTGCATGCAGGATAGAATCCTCAAGAAAGATCGAAACCCTTCTAAAAACCGGGACCTCAATATGTCTGTCCATGTGGTGGGCCTGGTAATTAAAATGTACCTGTCCCAGAAACATTTAAAACACATTTATCACAGAGAAGTTTATTCTGCATATTCCTGTAAGAGATGGGCTATAAACAATTACTATCATAAATTCTGCCTTAAAAACATGGAAATTTTCCTCTGCTTAGGATTTACTAGATCAAAATCTTTAGTCATGATGAGAACCCTTAAAAATCAAAGGGAAAAATGGCTAAGTACTCAGATGTGGAGAAAGGAATCATTATAAAACAACCTTATATCTAAGCCATCTCAGCTTTTACTAACAGTTATACAAAGCATGTCCAGTGCATGCTTAAAACAATCAGCTTCATAATTATATATGATTAACTGGTCTAATCATTGTGGTATTAAGGATTCTAGAATACGCTGTTCTAACACGAGTTAACCAATTATACCGGGGTGGCCAATTCTGATTTTCAAAAGCCACAAACAGATCTGGTTTTTCGGATATCCACAATGAATGAACATGCGAGAGATTTCAACACAGCAGAGGTGATGCAAGCAGATCTCTCTCATGAATATTCACTGTGGATAGTATGAAAACTAGACCTGTTTGTGTTTCTTATGGTCTAGATTTAGCCATCCCTGGACTATGTAGATAAAAGACCCCTTGGCCCATCCAACCTGCAGGTGCCCCGGCCTGTGTAATGCAGACCTTGCTAGATATCCAGTCATCAGTCATATCCCTTCCTTATCCTTACCATCATCTTCTGTATTTGTCCTCAACATGCTTGAATTCTGCCTCTGTTTTTGACTACTACCTCTGATGGTATACTATTTCAAGCATCCATTACTCTTCTAGTAAAGCAGCATGCCCTTACATTTCTTCTTAGTTCCTTTCCTTTCAATTGTCCTTCAGCTACTTTTTTCTATTGAAATAATATATCCAAAGATAAAAATAACACTAATTCAAAATAGGAAAAAAAAAACCACTTTTTTTTTTTTTGGCAGTTTCCTCCTGCTATTTCAGTTTCCTGCTCAATCAGAATCAGTCTCTACTAGTGTATGGTACCATTTGCCTTCTTTCACAACTAGCTAGGGATTTTCCCCTATTTTACATCCCAGACATTGTAATGACAGTCCTTGGCTGAGGGCCATGCACCGAGGCTCTTTCTAAAACCCTGCAATCATGGGCCCTAAATCTGACTAGTAGATGATGCTGTTGTATTGTGACTGCAATCCCCTGCCCACAGCATCCCCACCCCCGCTGACCCAGGGAACAAAAGACCTGATCTGACCCAGGCCTGCTAATTTTTTTTTTAATTATAAGGGATTGACTAAAATAAATGGTACATAATACACAGCTTAGGAGTAACCAAATCACCTAGTAGTTTTTCTGAGCTTCCAGATCATAATCTTAGACCATAATGAGAACTCTTAAAATCAATAGAAACCAGGTTCTACAGGGCTATGTAGCCAGAGCCTTTATTCACAACTATTCATAGTCTGTCCAGATTTTATAAATCCTTTTCCCATCTAGTCCTGCTCAGCCAAGGGGCAGAGAGTATGATGGCTCTCTGAAACCCAGCCTGTGAACTCTGAACTTGGCCACTAAGTGTTACTATAGTGCAATGGCCAAGAATCACCCCCCTCCATTCAGGGATTGTGAAAGCTGTCTTCACAGCATTCTCCAATTCTGATGAACTAGACTCAGGCTTGGAAACTTTATCTAGGTCTTCTATATATGCAGTACTGCCCCTTGGCTGGTCCTCTGCAATATGTGTCTACTATAGGAATAAGCAATCACCCTAAAAGAAGTATGCAACTAAATCAAACTTTGCAGGCCTGACAACACAAGATGGAAATCAAGCTATGTGATGGCCCCTGAAGTTTTATTTTGAATGCCTTTGGGAACTACATGGAGAAGAAACAGCTGCTATTGTTCTTCATATTGAGCAAACTGTCTTCACCTTACAATTCAGCTGGTAGCACCAGACACAAATGTGATAAGCTGAAACTTTGTATTCAGTCATGTGACCCAGAATTGTTCACCAGATGTCTTCCAATTCACGCCATCATTTCTGTGAGAAATGCATATATGTACCAGCTAAAAGAATGGTGAGATTACTTACCTGATAATCTCGTTTTCCTTAGTGTATGCAGATGGACTCAAAACAAGTGGGTATAGTGTGCTCGTGCTAGCAGTTGGCGACGGATCTGACGTCAGCACGGGTACATATACCCCCGCAGGAAGGTGCAGCAATTCAGTAATCTTCCTTGCAAAAGCTTTATGGATATATGTGTAACTGACCGATCGTTTAAATGAACAGGATTACCCTGACCGATTGATAGTAGCTGGAGACCGCCAGTGTTCTCAACCGGAAGGCATCGATACCCGGCAGGGTGGATGCCCTATTATAAGAAAAACATGGCTTACCGTGAGCCGGTGAATCCCCATGTATGCCGGCAGCCGGGCGGGATGCTGAGTCCATCTGCATACACTAAGGAAAATGAGATTATCAGGTAAGTAATCTCTACATTTCCTAGCGTGTAGCAGATGGACTCAAAACAAGTGGGATGTACAAAAGCTACTCCCGGACTGGGCGGGAGGCTGCCCGAGGTCCGTTCAGGATTGCCCTCGCAAATGCTGTGTCCTCCCTGGCCTGGACGTCCAGATGGTAGAATCTGGAGAAGGTATGGAGGGAGGACCACGTCACTGCTTTACATATCTCTGCAGGCGACAGCATCCTAGTTTCTGCCCAAGAGGCCGCTTGCGCTCTGGTAGAGTGAGCCTTGACCCGTAGAGGTGGTGGTTTTCCCATTTCTACGTAGGCTGCCTTGATAACTTCTTTGATCCAGCGGGCGATGGTTGCCCGTGAGGCCGCTTCTCCTTGCTTCTTCCCGCTGTGAAGGACGAACTGGTGGTCCGTCTTTCGTACTGCTTCTGACATTTCCAGGTATCTGGACAGCAGCCTGCCGATGTCGAGATGGCATAGTATTCGATCTTCTTCCGACTTCTTCAAACCTTCCGTGGTAGGCAAGGATATGGTTTGGTTGAGGTGGAAGTGTGAGACTACTTTGGGTAAGAAGGAAGTAACCGTGCGAAGATGGATAGCCTCTGGAGTGATTCTGAGAAACGGATCACGGCAGGACAGTGCTTGTAGCTCTGAGATGCGGCGTGCTGAGCATACAGCCAGCAGGAACACCATCTTCAAGGTTAGCAAACGAAGGGACAGGCCTCGAAGTGGTCTAAAGGCGTGTCCCGCTAGAAATTCCAAGACTAGGTTGAGGTTCCACAGGGGCACTGGCCACTTCAGTGGCGGGCGAATGTGTTTGACTCCTTTCAGGAAACGGGAAATGTCTGGGTGTGTGGCGATGCTGTTGCTGTCACTCCTGGGACCGTAGCAGGATAGCGCTGCCACTTGAACCTTGATGGAATTGAGGGACAGACCCTTCTGAAGGCCATCTTGCAGGAAATCCAAAATAATAGGGATTTTAGTGGCATGTGGATTGGTGCTGTGAGTTTCGCACCAGGCTTCAAATACTCTCCAGATCCTTATATACGTTAGTGATGTGGAGAACTTGCGCTCTCAAAGGAGTGTATCTATTACCGGCCCCGAGTATCCTCTTTTCTTCAGTCTAGCCCTCTCAATGGCCAGACCGTAAGAGAGAATTGAGCTGGATACTCGTGGAGGATGGGACCTTGCCGCAGCAGGTCCCTGTGTGGAGGCAGGGGAGATGGAGTCCCTGCCAGTAGTCTTCTCATGTCTGCGTACCAGGGTCTTCTTGGCCAGTCCGAGGCCACTAGAAGAACTAGGCCTCTGTGCCGCTGAATCTTGTGTACAGGGGCCATGGAGGAAAGGCATATAGCAGGATCCCCTGAGGCCATGGCTGTACCAGGGCATCGATCCCCTGGGATAGCGGATCCCACCTGCGGCTGAAATATCTGGGTACTTGAGCGTTGGACCTGTCCGCTAGTAGGTCCATGCCCGGTGTCCCCCACTGATCCACAATCATCTGGAAAGCTGTGGGCGACAGCTGCCATTCCCCTGGATTTAGGCTTTCTCTGCTGAGGAAGTCTGCCGTGGTGTTGTCCCTCCCGGCGATGTGGACAGCGGAGATGTCCTGGAGATTTGCTTCCGCCCAAGTCATCAGGGGGGCTATTTCTAGGGATACCTGTTGGCTTCTGGTTCCGCCCTGTCGGTTGATGTATGCCACCGTGGTGGAGTTGTCAGACATCACTCTGACCGCTCTGTTTCGAAGTCTGTGGGCAAATCGCAGGCACGCTAGCCTGACTGCCCGTGCCTCTAGTCGGTTGATGTTCCAACCCGACTCTTCTCTGTTCCACCGCCCTTGGGCGGTGAGTTCTTCGCAGTGTGCTCCCCATCTGTTCAGGCTGGCATCTGTAGTGAGCAGAGTCCAGGTGGGGGAGGACATTCTTGACCCCCGGCTCATGTGGCTGGGCTGCAACCACCACCGTATCTGATTCCGTATTCTGGCTGGTAGAGGTAGGTGTACGGTGTAGTTCTGTGATCGTGGGCTCCACCGAGATAGGAGGGCGCGTTGTAATGGTCACATATGAGTCCGCGCCCATGGTATCACCTCCAGAGTGGATGCCATAAGGCAGAGGACCTGTAGGTAATCCCAAGCTGTGGGCCGGGTGGCGCTCAGCAGGGCCTGCAGACGATTCCAGAGCTTTGCTGGAGGTCAGACTGACCTTGTCTTCCTGGGTGTCGAATCGGACTCCTAGGTATTCCAGCGACTGAGAAGGCTGTAGGGAACTCTTGTTCAAGTTTACTACCCATCCTAGGCTTTCCAGAAGAGCTATAACTCTGTTGATTGCCTGGTGGCTCTCCTCCGGGGACTTTGCCCTGATCAGCCAATCGTCCAGATAGGGATGGACGAGGATTCCTTCCTTCCTGAGAGACGCCGCCACTACTACTATGACCTTGGTAAAGGTCCGCGGTGGCTGACCCGAAGGGTAAAGCTCGGAACTGGAAGTGTTGATTCAGGACTTTGAAGCGTAAATAGCGCTGGTGATCCCGATAGATTGGGATATGCAAGTAGGTTTCCAACAGATCTAGGGATGTAAGAAACTCCCCTGGCTGTACTGAATTTTTGACATACCGCAGAGTTTCCATGCGAAAGCTGGGGACCCGTAGGTGTCGGTTGACTGACTTGAGGTCCAGGACGGGCCTGAAAGTGCCCTCCTTCTTGGGCACTATGAAATAAATGGAATAATGCCCAGAATTTATCTCCCATGCAGGCACTGGGATTATGGCTTTTAGGGACAGGAGCCTCCGCAAGGTAACTTCTAGTGCTGTCCTCTTGAGGGGTGAACAAGGAGATTCCACAAACTTGTCCGGCGGGAGCCGAAGAAAGTCCAGATAGTACCCATCTCGGATGATGGCGAGGACCCACTGGTCCGAGGTAATCTCAATCCACCTGCGGTAGAAGAGGGTTAGCCTGCCCCCTATGGCTGCTACCCCCGGATGGGTCGGCTGATTGTCACTGTGGGGTACGGCCGGGACCCGAACCCGAGCCAGTTCCCCTCTTGTTGCGTTTAGTCCGAAAGGACTGATTCCTGGCCTGCGGACGAGGTGCTTGGTAGCGAGTCCTGTAAGGGTTGAAGCGCTGAGAGTTTCGACCTCTGGATGGTCTAGGAAAAGGGCGCTGGCTCCTCCTTGGCCTGTCTTCTGGTAGACAGGGTAATGGAGAGGCGCCCCATTTATTGGCCAGTTTCTCGAGGTCGCTGCCGAACAGGAGGGATCCCTTAAAGGGCATTCTCGTGAGATGTGTCTTGGAAGAGGAGTCGGCCGACCAATTACGTAGCCAGAGCTGCCTCCTGGCTGCCACTGCGGATGATACTCCCTTGGCTGCCGTACAGACTAGGTCGGAGGCTGCGTCAGTGAGGAACGAGAGAGCTGATTCCATCTCTTCTCCCGGGGTGTTATTCCTAGCCTGTGATAAACAGGAACGCGTCACCACGGTGCAGGTCGCAATTCGTAGGGACATGGCTGCCACCTCAAAAGCTTGTTTCAGAATGGCGTCCATGTGCCGGTCATGTGTATCCTTGAGGGCCGTCCCCCCTTCCACCGGAATGGTGGTGCGCTTCACAATTGCACTTACTATGGCGTCTACCTGAGGGCACGCCAGCATTTCCTTAGCTGCCGGGTCTAAGGGGTACATGCCAGCCAAGGCCCGACCCCCTTTGAATGAGGCCTCCGGCGCATTCCATTCTAGATCGATTAGCTGCTGTGCTGCTTGTAGGAGGGGAAAATGGTGAGTCATTTGACGCAGGCCCTCTCTAACAGGGGGTTCATTCTCGGTTCCCCTGGAGCGTCATGGCCCAGAAGAGCCAGTTCCGACAGGTATTGAGAGATCAGGCCTGGGAGATCCTCTTTCAGAAAGAAGCGCCTCATGGTCCGATATGGTTCAATCCCAGAGGGAAATTCTCCCTCATCGGGGCTCTTCGTCTTCCTCCGGGCAATCTGAATCCTCATAAGTGGGGCTTCCAGGTGGCGAGTGGCCATGCCTAGGCCTTGAGGGTCCAGGGGCCGGGTCATGCGGTACGTATGGACCCGTTCGGGGCGCAGCCTGCATTGTGACAAAGGCATGAATCCCCTTGAATAATTCCACCCAGAAAAGCGAAGCCGGATCTGGCCTTAGGGGCACCAGGTCTCTCAGGTTCCCTGGCAGCTCCCCGCTGCCTGCTAGGTCCGGGGTGTTCCCTGAGGAACTGGCAAGTACGCTGGGCCTCGACCGGTCCTGGCCTGGAACTCCCAGGGCCTCTTCACATTGGGCATATAGGGAGTCTGCTTCCTCGCTCTGTGTGGCTCTGAGGTTGCATGCAGAGCAGAGGCTTATGCCTGATTCAGGAGGTGCCAGCTCCGCTGACGCATGGGCTCTCTTACACTACATCTCGTCTGTTAATGCAGCTAGAGTCTGTGCTTTGTAATATGCGCGAAGATGTGCGCCTACCAATATGCGCTTATCCACGTGCGCCTGTCCACGTGCGCTTATCAATGTGCGCGTATCAACGTGCGCCTATCCGCGGGCGCCTATCAGCGGGCACCTATGAACGTGCGCCTATCAGCGGGCGCCTATGAACGGGCGCTTAGCAACGGGCGCCTAACAGTATGCGCTTAGCAACGGGCGCCTAACAGTATGTACTGAGCAACATGCCAATCAACGTGCGCGTAGCAACATGCGCCTATTGCATGGTGACGAACCAGGACAGAAGGCGTCGGCGAGCAGACAGGCAAAATGGCGACCCCCTTGGCGGGTTGCCACGTAGGCAGACTCTGCTACTCCTCGGTTCCTTGGAGACCCACAAGTAAAGATGTACGCCTTACCTTGTCTTCGGCGCTTCCCGGTTGCGACCCGGGCGGTCTCTGGCGCGGGGGGAGAGGGTGATTACCGTCACCGCCACGCTCGATGAGGTGCACCCGCTGCCTCTAGGCCGCGCCCGAACTCGTCTCGCTCGGGGGCCAAGTCCACACCGGGACCGAGGCTGCCTCTATGCCACGCCCGAGCCCTTCTCACTCGGGGGCTAGGTCCCTGCCGCGAATCGGCCACCGGACCGAGGCTCTTACCTCCGAGGCACCACGGAAATCGCATCGGGAAACTCAACTGGGGGAGGGACCGAATGGTATCACCGCAGGAGTGCGGAGCTCGTCTTCAGGTAGGTTTCTTCTATGAATTTAGTCGTTAGAATTTGGAAACACGCTCAGCGAGCGTGAGGTAGCTCCAAACTGCTTTGGAGACGGAAATTACTGAATTGCTGCACTTACTGCGGGGATATATGTACCCGTGCTGACGTCAGATCCGTCTCCAACTGCTAGCACGAGCACACTATACCCACTTGTTTTGAGTCCATCTGCTACATGCTAGGAAAGTCATATTGAAGCCCACCAATCCTATGCCATTGGACTGTGGCAACATCTAAGCAATATCAATTTTTGATTCATATGCTGTATGAGGAAACAAGACTTTGAACTTTCAGATTTAAGGCTGGTGTTCATGCAAGCTTTACACTCAAACCCTGCACCCAAGATTTTTCAAGAAGCTCAAGCCTAAGCTTTGAGACTGGGCTCCCTCCTCAGCTCAGCTCCATTAACTTTGGAGTACTTGCCGATCTCATCCTTGCCCAAGCCTTTACAGGCCAAGCCAACCTTCGCTCCTTTCCTCTGCCACCCTGAGAAGGTGGTGTTAATCTGTATTTGCCCAATGAAGGTCCAGCTGACTGCCCTCCATGCTAAGACAGAACCCTGATTCTTCAGAAGGACCACTCACTACAGCAGAGAGTGAGAGAGCTTGAGACCACTTTTGTGATGTCTCCATGCACTCCTGATCAACTTGAAATAAACTGGCCAAATTACAATTTTAGACTGGGTAATTTACTGGCAATGCATTTGAGATTTGCAAGTTAACTTTGAGCTAAACACAGGGGTTGTCAGAACCTTGGTAACAAGAGTTGTTAAACCAGAAACCTAAAAAGTATATCATGGTTTTATATATGGTAGATCTTTTATGCTGCTATAATAAAATTATCTAAAAAGATGAAGACATTCTGCTCCCTTTATATGATGCTGAGACATTTGCTATCCGATTTAAAGTTGGAGAAACTATAGAAAAACCCTTACAATACCCAAAACATCAACCTACTTGAGGTCGCAGATGATTGCATATACCCTGCCCAGCTTATCCTGGCTGTAGCCTTGGAAGTTGAACTTGTTGCTCCCATCCAAATACTCTGGTAACACCTCAAGCAGCGTCTCAGCGATGACCGTTAGTACACACTGTTCTTCAATAAGATGGCGGGCCTATGTGGTTAAAAAATTTAATCAGATAAATATGCTTTACTCAGACATTACATCTCTGAGCCTTATATATTGGTAGCTGGAGTGAGAGAATGTGTGATAAAGAAAGTACAGAATATGGATTTCCACAGTAAAACAGAGACCTATATCCTTTTCATTCTGGTGATATGTTTGTCTTTACCCCTTTCTGCTACTCTGATTTCCCCCCTTTAAATTAGCACTTCAACATGAAAGATTCCAAGGTTGACAGCATTAAAATGGATTCCCATTGCACCATTTTATATCAAACTATTAGGCACTAAAAAATTTCATTAAAAAATTTATACCACTAAGCTGCAAACATACTCCAAACAATATTCTCTTCCCATCAGTGCTGTAAACACCAGCTGGGTTGCTGTTAATTTTCTTCTACTTGTCTCCATATCATTATTTTTTATTTTTTTTTAATAAATAAAATTAAATAAGTGGTCATTTTCAATGTACTTCCACGTTGTAGATATACAGTCACAATGTATGTAACAAGGTTCCGTTATACTGGTTTTGCAGCCACTTTTCCTACTTTTCTCCTTTCTATAATTCAATTACTAGATATGCTATGGGAGCAAAATGTGCTGCAATTGGAGTTTATACCTTAAAAAGTGATGATGTACAAACATATTCCTAGGAATCAATTGATTTGTAGATATTCCTAAAATCTTTTATCTAGAAAAATGCATATCTCAGCAAGAATCTATTAACATAACATAATGATGGCATATAAAGACCAAAACAACCCATTCTTCCCAGTAGAGATTCATCTAGTTATGACAGACATACTTGTACTTATAACAGTGGTGGTATGCATTCTTTATAAAAGATAACAAAGTTGCCACAATGGTAGTATTTAAAAGGAGCCTCATCCTGTTTTCTTGACACCATGAGGCTGCCCATAGAGCTTGACCAATATAATTGGAGGAGAAAATATGGTAGGATGGCTCCCAGGTGATGGCTGAATGGGAAGGAATAAGAAAAGTCCTCCTCTGCAGAGCTTAACAGAAAAATAAAAAAGTTCTCTCATCTTTATCATTATACAACAGATTGTGCAGAATGAGTGAGAATAACTATTCATATTTTCATAATACAATTAGAGAAACATATATGTTTCCAGGTTTTCATTTTGTAAGAAATCTTTAGTTCAGTATACAATACATACCAATGTAGGAACTGTGAACATCTGGACAGAGAGAGAGGTCACAGAGATACTTCTATCATGGTCATCATCAATATATTCCTTCTGTAGCTGCTTATAATACTGTAAGAAATTATGTACTTAACTAGTTATCCAATTTAAGCTGTTACATTGTTTCAAGTCATTACAAGGCTAGCCTTAGATTTATTATTATATGTAAACCGATGTGATATGGCAAATCCAATGTTGGTATAGAAAAATAAATACATGTATAATATACATTAAATTACAAAATCAGAAAGCACAAATCTATATGTATAGCTGACATTTAATTCACGAAATTGTGAATGTTACATCTGAAACCAAAATAATATTTTTTCAATGTAATATGTAACAATTCTGCATTTAACAAATGTTATGTTCTTATGTTCACGTATATGTACACATCAAAATATTACAATTACACCCAATAATACTTCTCTTTTCCTTCCCCATTACCACTAAAAATAGTCTTATCGTTGTTGCCAGCTGCTGAAATGCTCAACAGTATACAACAAATTGGTTAATATACTGATATACACACATAAAAAGAAAAAGCAGAGTTGCTGACCTGTAACATGTGTTCTCCTAGGACAGCAGGCTGTTAGTCCTCACACTTAAATCAAAGTTTATAGAAGTCTAGAAGTCAAAGTTTATAGAACTTTGACTGAGCATACCCTAATCCACGTGGGGACCCTCTTCAATCTTATAACACAGAATTACAACAAAAAATAAACAAAAATAGGAGAACCCAACTCCACGGGGTGGCAGGCAGATTTTGTGAGGACTAACATCCTGCTTGTCCTGGAACACCTGTTACAGGTAAGCAACTCTGCTTTCTCCTAGGACAAGCAGAATGGTAGTCCTCACACATGCGTGAATCCCTAGCTACAGGCTGCTCCCCAACACCCAACCAGATGCCAACGGGCACAACAACCACAGTTCTGTTGGTAACAAAGGGGAGACAGTCTAAACCCAAACCATGGGCCCTAGTCACGGAGAATTGGGTTCTATACCTCAAACAGATTCCTGAGGACAAACTAGTCGAACCTACTGTCACTTCAGCCATCTTTGTTTAGACGGTAAGGGGATGTGAAGGTGTGGAGAGAACTCTATGTCACAGCCTTGCAGATCTCCATGGGAACTGCTCACAAGTGGGCTACTGACATTGCTATGGCTCCGACAGAATAAGCCTTGATATGACCCCCAAGACGCATTCCTGCCTGGGCGTAACAGAAGGAGATGCAGTCTGCTAGCCAATTGGATAGTGTCTATTTGGCAACAGCAATTCCCAACCTATTCCTATCAAAAGAAATAAAAAGTTGGATGGACTGTCTATGGGCTTCTTTCCGCTCCAGATAGAAGGCTAAGGCTCTCTTGCAATTCAAACTGTGCAGGGCTCGTTTTCCTCGGTGCAAATGGGGCTTATGAAAGAATGATGGCAGGATGATTGACTGGTTAAGATGAAAATCTGCCACACCTTAAGGTGTGTGCACAAGACCACCCTATCATGATAAAACTTAGTGTAAGGTGGATAAGTCACTAAGGCCTGGAGCTCGCTGACCCTGTGTGCAGAAGTGACTGCCACCAAAAATATGACCTTCCAGGTCAGGTACTTCAGGTCACAGGAGTGTAGCAGCTCAGCGTTCATCAGCTGAGCTAACACCACACTGAAGTTCCAAGACACAGTGGGAGGCCTTAGGGGAGGCTTCAGTTGAAGCAGGCCCCACATGAAACATACAATTATAGGCTGTACAGAGATGGGTGTACCATCTACACCTTGGTGGTATGCGCCAATTGCACTGAAATGAACTCTAACAGAGTTGATTTGCAAGCCCACCTCCGACAGGTGTAAGAGGTAGTCAAGCAGTTTTTGCATGGGGCAGGAGAACAGATCTAGGGCCTTCTGCTCCACTACACAGAAAAACTCCTCTACTTCAGTCCTTAGGACTTTCAATTGGAAGGCTTTCTGGAAGCTTCCAGAAATCAAGACACATTTTCAGAAAGATCAAGCAGCTGCAGGATCAACCTTTCAACATCCAGGCTGTAAGTGATAGGGCCTGGAGGTTGGCATGCCATAGCCTGCTCTGATCTTGCGTGATGAGATCTGAGGAAGTCCCCAGACTGATCGGTTTTCGGATGGATAACTCCCGAAGGAGTGGGAACCAAATCTGTTTCAGCCAATGAGGGGCTATGAAGATCATAGTCCCTCTGTCCTCATGAAGCTTCAAGAGACTATTCGTAACTAGACGAATCGAAGAATATGCGTACAGAAGACCCCTGCCCCAATGTCGGGCAAAGGCATCTGAGGCTGGTTTGCCATCCGACCTGCACAGGGAGTAGAACTGAGTCACCTTCCTGTTGCAGGAGGATGACCACAAGTCCATCTCCAGGTTTCCCCAGAGACAGAAGATTCAGATAGCTAGCCCTTGGTCCAGAGACCACTCATGGGCTATCACATTCTCCATTCCAGCCAAATACATGGCCCTGAGTATCAGCCCGTGGGACATGACCCAGGACCAGATCTGGACCATTTCCCGACACAGGAGGGAAATGAACATACCCACATGTCAACTTAGGTGTCTGTATCAGAACAATCTTGCTGGACAGCCAATCTCTGAAAGCCCATAGCGTGTATCTGATCGCCTAGAGCTCCAGGAAGTTGATTTTACACCTGCTTCCTGGGCTGACCATAAGCCCTGGGTATAGAGCCCCTCTACATGAGCTCCCCACTCCAAGGTTGATGCATCTGTGGTTAGGACAATTTGGGTAGGGGGATTTTGGAAAGATATTCCCTGTTCCAAATTTGAGAGAGCCTGCCACCAGGACAAAAAGAGTCCCTGAGAGGCAGAGTGAGTCTGATGCGAGCCCAGAAGTTCGGTGTTGCCTGTCACCACTGCGACCTCAGAGTGCATTGGGCTCTGCGCATGTGTAAATGTACCAAGGAGTGATATGAACGGTTGCGGCCATGTGGTCCAACAGCCTCGACATGTGCCGAGCTGAAACCTGCTGGCTCTGTTGAATCACCGCCACTATGGACCCAAGGTAACTGCCCTGGATTACAGCAGGAAGGCTTTTGCCTGACCCATATCTAGCAGGGCTCCTATGAAGTCCAATCAAAGTTTCGGACTGAGACGGGACTTCGGGTGGTTGATGACAAACCGAGACTCCAACACCCAGATGGTCAAGCACAAGGACCGAACGGCCCCTTCCTGAGAGGTGCTCTTGACCAGCCAATTGTCCAAGTAAGGGGAAAACATGCACTACCAGTCTGCGGATGTGCACTCCCACCATACATAGCCAGTCATTTTGTAAAGACATGTGGGGGCGACGCTAGCCCAAACGGCAACACCGTATACCTGAAATACTGTTTTCCCATCACAAATCTGGCATACTTCCTGTGACATGGGAAGATCTCGATGTGAGTGTATGTGTCCTTTAAATCGTGGGAGCAAAGCCAGTCCCCTTTTTGCAGGAGGGGAATCAGGGTGCCCAGGGAAACCATCTGAAATTTTTCTTTTTTCAGAAACTTGTTCAAGGCCCTCAGGTCTAGGATGGACAGAGTCCACCTGTTCTCTTTGGAATCAGGAAATACCAGGAGTAGAATCCCTGCCCTCTTTGCCTTGGTGGGACAGGCTCAACCGCTCTGACCGTTAAAAGGGCAGAGAGCTCCCAAAGTAGTACCTCTTGATGCACTATTGGCCCCCAAAACAGTCACCGGGGGGGGGGGTAATTTGGCGGGACACCCAATAGGTTTAATTGGTACCCTTGATGGATGATGGACAAGACCCACTGGTCTGAGGTTATACTGGGCCACAGATTTGCAAAGATCCCAGCATCTCCAGTACAGATGGCTGGTTTATACTCCCTACGATCCAGTCAAAACCCCATCCCAGGATTTGGCTGGGGAGCCAGCTGGAGCTTGGGAGCTCTCTGTTGCCTGGGATGGCCCCATGAGCTCACCCTCTGCAAACACAACAGCAGGATGTAGTCCTCATATATGGGTGACGTCACTGGGCAGAGCCCTATCATGGAAAACTGTCAAAGTTTCGAGAAACTTTTGATTGGCACACTGAGCCCACTGAACATGCCCAGCATGCCATGATCCCTCGAGCCACAGGGGTCTCCTTCAGTCTCGTGTGTAGCAATAAGCATTAGCAAAAATAAGATAACCACCTGCGGAGTGGCAGGTGGGTTTCGTGAGGACTACATCCTGCTGTCCTGGGATTGCACCTATTACAGGTAAGCAATTTTGCTTTATCCCAGGACAAGCAGGATGATAGTCCTCACATATGGGTGATTAGCAAGCTACAGGCTGAGTCATTCTTGTATTGGACCAACAGCAAACAACTTGTGCAACGGGCACAACAACTGGTGTAGTTGGAAAAAATGAGACCGCCTGAAATCGCAGCAGGTTGGATGTAGGAGTTGAGATTATACTGGAAACAAGTTCTTTAAGACAGATTGTCTGTAGGCTGAATCTTATCGTCCTTCCTTGTCCAAACAATAATGAGCTGCAAAGGTGTGAAGAGAACTCCATGTTGCAGCTTTACATATGTCAGTTATTGGTACTGAATGATAGTGTGCTACTGAGGTTGACATTGCTCTTACTGAGTGCGCCTTTACTCATCCCTGGAGAGGAAGGCCTGCTTTTTCATAGCAGAACTCTATACAATCTGCAAGCCAGTTAGAGAGAGTTTGTTTGCCCACTGCTTTACCTGGTTTGTTTTTATCAAAAGAAACAAGAGTTGAGTGGATTTCCTATGGACTGCATTGCGGTCTAGGTAATATGCAAGTGCACGTTTACAGTCTAAGGTGTGCAAAACCCTCTCACCTTGGTGAGAGTGAGATCTTGGGAAGAATGTGGGCAAGACTATGGACTGATTCAAGTGGAATTCCGTAACTACCTTGGGAAGGAATTTTGTGTGTGTACGGAGTACCACTTGGTCATGTAGGAACCTTGTATAGGGTGAATATGTGACAAGTGCTTGTAACTCACTAACCCTTCTAGCAGATGTAATAGCTACTAGAAAGAGAACCTTCCATGTAAGAAATTTCACATGGCAGGAATCCATGGGTTCAAAGGGAGAACGCATGAGTCTTGTTAGTACCACATTAAGGTCCCATTCCGTGACTGGTGGCCGTAACGGGGGTTTAAGGTGAATTAAACTTCTTATAAATCTACTGACAAGGGGTTGCGCTGATATCGGTGCATCCCCTACTGTATGATGGTAAGATGATAGCGCTTAGATGTAACCTTACTAACATGGTCTGGAGACCAGAGTCTGAAAGGTGCCAGAGATAGTCTAATAAAGATGTTGTGGGGCAGGAAAAGGGGCCAGTACTTTTCTGTGCACCCCACGTGGTGAATCTTTTCCACTTAGAACGATAGGTTTTTCGTGTGGAAGGTTTACGTGGAGCTACAAGCACTTAAGAGACATTAGTTGAAAGATTGAGTGGTTGCAGGATCAAGCTTTCAACATCCAGGCTGTTAGAGATAGGGATTGAAGGTTGGGATGGCGCAACCTGCCCTGATCCTGAGTTATGAGAGTGGGAGCTGTACCCAGGCGAATCGGATCTCTGATCAAGAGGTCGAGAAGTATGGGAAATCACACTTGTTGTGGCCAATACGGGGCCATGAATATCACTGACCCTTTGTCCTGTTGTAGCTTCACTAGAGTTTTGGTTATTAGCAGTATCGGGGGATACGCGTATAGAAGACCTGAATTCCAGGGGCGAGCAAAGGCGTCCTTGACTAACTGAGTTCTCTGTTTGTGCAGGGAGCAGAAACTGTCCACTTTGTTATTCAGCTCGGATGCAAAGAGGTCCACTGTTGGTTGACCCCAACGTTGAAATATCCTGGTTGTTACTAAAGGATCCAGGGACCACTCGTGAGGTTGGAACTGACGACTGAGGTGGTCTGCAACTATGCTGTGAATGCCCACCAGATAAGTGGCCCGGAGAAACATGGAATGTGTCAGGGCCCAGTCCCAAATCTGTGCGGCTTCTTGACAAAGGAGATACAAGCCCGTACCTCCCTGTTTGTTCAGGTGCCACATGGCTACTGTGTTGTCCGTCTGTATACGAACAGTGTTGTGTGAAAGGCAGTCCTTGAACGCATATAGAGCATAACGTATAGCTCGAAGCTCCAGGAAATCGATTTGAAATGTTGCTTCGAGTTTTGTCCAAGTACCTTGAGTTTGGAGATTGCCTATGTGTGCTCCCCAACCTAAGATGGATGCATCTGTAGTTAAAGTTACTTGCAGAACTGGTTGTTGGAAGGGTAGGCCTTTGTGCAAGTTGTTCGTATTTGCCCACCAGAGGAGAGAGGAACGTAGTTGGTGGGTTATTTGAATTGGAGACGACAGTGGTTGAATAGCTTGTATCCACTGTGACCTTAACATCCATTGGGTTATTCTCATGGCTAATCTGGCCTTAGGAGTGACGTGAACTGTCGAGGCCATGTGGCCGAGCAGAGTTAGAAACTGATGGGCTGTCACATGTTCCTTTGTGTGCAGAGATTTCGCTAATGAGGAGAGAGTCTCTGCGCGGTCCTCTGGGAGGAAGGCTCTTGATATTATGGTTTTCAACTCTGCTCCGATGAATTGCAGCAGGCGAGATGGCATGAGGTGGGAATTCTGGTAGTTGATTAGGAATCCCAACGAGTGGAGCAGATTGATTGTGAGCCTGAGTTGAGAGCTCCTTGTCTTGACTGGCTTTTGATGAGTCAGTCGTCCAGGTAAGGAAAGACGTGTATACTTTCTTTGTGCAAATGGGCCGCTGCTATCGCTAGGCACTTTGTGAATTCTCGGGGTGCTGAGGCCAGTCAGAATGGTAGAACCCGGTATTGGAAATGCTGATGTCCCACCAGGAAGCGTAGAAATTTGCGATGAGGAGGGAATATTGGAATGTGAGCATAAGTGTCTTGCAGATCCAGAGAACAGAGCCAATCTCCTGCTTGAAGAAGGGGAAGCATGGTGTCTAAGGAGACCATTCTGAATTTTTCTTTCCGTAGAAATTTGTTGAGATTGCGGAGGTCTAAGATGGGACATAGGCCTCCTGTTTTCTTTGGAATGAGGAAATAATGGGAGTAGAATCCTCTGCCCTGCTGAGATCCGGGAACTGGTTCCACGGCCCTGGCTCTCAGAAGGATGCTAATTCTGTGTGCAGGAGAGCGATATGATCTTTGTGTATCCAAAGAGACCTTGGTGGTGAGTCTTCTGGTACTGTGATAAAACCCAGTTGGTAACCTTGTGTTATAATAGATAGTACCCATTGATCTGTTATGTTTCATATCCACCTTCACGTTCCTTTTTTATGCCAGCAATCCCCTCCTTCTGTCTTTCGTCCTGTCTTGCAGAAACCTTTCTTCTCTCTAACGGTTTCAACCGTCTACTTCAAGTGTTGCTTACACTCATAACTATTGTTCAATGAATGGTTCAATGTATTTATTGACTTTAAGTTAATGTTCTGATTCATTCTCTGTCACACTGTTATGAATTTAAATGTAACTGGTTTGTTATAATGTAAACCGGAGTGAAGGCTATGTCAGCTGTACCTCGGTATATAAACAAATGCTAAATAAATAAAATAAATTATGTTTGACCAATTGGATTGAAAGAAAGAGACCCAACCTCCCACTGGTAGATTTGGGATCGGGTTGGTGGAGTGGCTGCTGTCCTCTGGCACGTACTCAAAATCCTGATGCTGGGCCTGTCTGAGGAGGTTGAGGCCTAGGTGCCCTTGGTTGCTTAGGATGACTTCTCTGCGCTGGTCTGGATGCCCTACCACGGGGTGCTGATGGATATCACCTCCGCAGTCTGTAATAGGGTTTTCTGGTGTCCTTTCTTACATGCAGAAGACGGTGTTTCTATTGGAACCGCAGAAAGTTGGTGCAGAGTTTCTGAATGTTATTTTAGCTGCGCCACTGCATCTTGAACTTTTCCCCCAAAAAGGTTGTTACCAGTACAAGGCAGATCTGCTAACTTTTCCTGAATCTCAGGCCCGAGGTCAGAGGCCTTCAGTCAGGCCCACCTACGGGCACTAATTCCCGTTGCAGCCATCCTGGATGAGATTTCAAAACTATCATAGGCTGCACAGACTTCATGTTTGCCAGATTCTAGGCCCTTGTGTATGATGTCATTCACTGAGTCTTGATATTGTTGAGGTAAGGACTCAGATAGTTGTTGCATCTGCTTCCAAAGATTGCATTGATACTGAGTCATATATAGTTGATATGACGCTATCCTGGAGATAAGCATTGAACCCTGAAAAACCTTTCTGCCAAGAGTATCTAAGAACTTTTGTTCTTTGCCAGGAGGTGTCGATGTATGGGGACATATCCTCTTTGACTTCTTCGGGGCGGATTCTACAACTACAGATTGGTGTGGGAGTTGGGCCTTTTAGTAACCTGGAATATGCTGTACTAGGTAGGTGGCATCCATCCTCTTGTTCACTGGTGGGATTGAACAGGGGTGCTCCCACAGCCTATGCTGTAGGTCAACCAGGACCCCATGGACTGGTATTGCTCAAACTTCTTTAGGAGGATCTACAAACTGCAAAACCTCCAGGGTCTTCTGCCTGGTGTCCTCTTCTGCCACTAGCTGAAAAGGAATGGTATCAGCCATCTCCTTTACAAAATTTGAAAAGGAGAGGTCCTCTGGAGGTGACTTCCTCCTTTCTTCAAGTGGGGATGGCTCAGACAGTATATCTTCTGATGAGGAATCAGTGTCTCCCTCCTCCCAGGTGTCTGATGAAGGGCATTGTGGAGGAGTAGAGTGAGGTATGAACAAAGGCATCTAAGACATTGATGGCTTTTGCGGTGGCATCGATGGTGGAGAAAAAGGCATTGAAGACATTGATGGCTTTTGCGGTGGCATCGATGGAGGAGAAAAAGGCATTGAAGACATTGATGGCTTTTGCGGTGGCATCGATGGAGGAGAAAAAGGCATCGATGGAGACACCAAAATTCTCGGCCAAGAAATTCCAGACGGCCCTGGAACGGGTTCAGGCATGGGAGAAGCCCCGGAGGCATCATCTTCACTCACGGGAATCGGCATTTTCGGTGTTGATGGTTGTATCAGGAGAGCATCGATAAGGGAATCGAGCTTCGAGAGGATTGGTGCAAAGACTGAAAGATCCGGCGCCGGCATCGGTAGTGGCATCAGCGCGGGTATCAGCTGAGATGGCATCGATGGTTGAAGGTCTCGGAGAGCATCTTTGACTGCCTGGGGGATAAAACCATCCAGTTCTTCCTGTATAGCTGGTGAGGTCAGAGCAGCTATAGGGGGTGGCAGAGAAGGCGGAACCAGCACTTCCACAGGTCCCTGTGTTGGCTCGGTTCCCGGCACCGTTACCGGTAGGGATCGTCTTGGAGTGAGAGGCATCGAGGGTATCGATGGCTCTTCCACTCGAGACCTTTTCGGCGATGGCTCTTTTGGCATCAATGGAGTTCCGGGAATCGATGCAACATCGGGTGTCGACGTCCGATGAAGATGCTTCTCCAGATATTCGGTGCTTTTTTTCTCAAGCCCCAATGTAGATTTTACCGATGACCGGGATGGAGTCTGTGATAATCGGTCACCAGAGCAGTCAGGGCGACTCTTTCGGACGACTAACCTTTTAGCCGCTCCAGCCGGAGACGACTAAGTCGATGTTGATGGTATTAGTTGAATATGGAAGAGATGTTCCATTTCTCCTGACGGGCTCGCCTGCCCTTGGCCGTCATTTTGGCACATTATGGACAGGAGGAAACATTATGAGATTCGCCGAAGCACAGCACACACTCGACATGCGGGTCGGTGATAGACATAGTGCGAGGGCAGTTCGGGCATTTTTTTAAAACCCGTTGCCATTATGAAGGCCGGACAGCCGTTGACGACCTTCTGACAGAAAAATTCTGTTTAACCAGAATCGACCGGGAAAAGCAAGTACTCACCGGCCGGTGAAGACAGGGAGACCCCTATGAAGGGGTAAATCGAGAAATTTTTAACTTTTTTCTCTAAGTGTTTTGTGTGAGAAAACTCACACAGGGCTCCTTCACCGCGATGCTAACTGCAGCGCGGAAAAACGAAGACTGAAGGGAGACTCCTGTGGCTCGAGGGATCATGGCATGCTGGGCATGCTCAGTGTGCCAATCAAAAGTTTCTAGAAACTTTGACAGAAAGTTTTCCATGATAGGGCTCCGTCCAGTGATATCACCCATATATGAGGACTATCATCCTGCTTGTCCTGAGATAAAGTTCAGACTAAAAAATAATTTATTATAAAAAGAAAACATAGCTCTCTGAAGCATATTTTCCCTAAAAGCTCTGAGAGGTTACGGATAGTTTTAGTAGTATTAAGTATTCCCCTTACAAAAGAAATTGTGATAAATAAAATTGTTAGAGTGATTGTTACAGTAAGCTGTTGATAGAATATTTCACCTATAACCTTCTACAAATAAAATCTTGATTTAACATAAACAAAGCCCCCTCCTTTGCTCCTTTAAATTTTAACCTTCTGCTGCCATATTTTTTAAATGCAATGCTAAACTCATGTTAAGTACATTACTTTAATGTATGAATTGTAGTTAGATAATATTTTTTTCATTTTATAAATACCTGCCTTTCAAGGAACAAAAGCACGGGATAGAAAAAGAGGATCCTTATTTGGAAAGAGATTATGTGTGGTTATGCTATTGCTCAGACTTCATTATTTGGTTCTCCGCTATGGTTTTAACTCCACACTCCTCCAATTCCCCAACTAATCACCACATCTGGTTACCATAAACATATTTATGAGCCAAGAAAGTGTAGGGAATAATGGCAAGCTAAAATGTGTGGTAACTAGTTAATACTGTTGTGCATGCAAAGTTTAACTCGAGGAAAACTTTACTGGTGTTGCTATATATTGGATAATCCAGTGTGAAAACAGATAAAATTAGATTTAAGGTTACACGCAGAACTCTTTAACCCCCTCTTTTGCAAACATACATATATACAGAATATTAATATTTCAGTTACCTTCACAAATTCCACTGCAAAAAGCTTCTTATATTCTATTTCCATGAAAAAACTACTGAAGATCAGTTCATGTACAATCTTTCTAGCTCCTGGAAAAGTCAAAGAGAATCAGTTTTAATACCTATCAATTGGAGGGAATGAATTCCATTATCAACATAAGGAATTAATCCTGAGCCCTCTTGAAACGGAGAAATAACTACTATACCTGAATGTAACATGCCTTGAGCCATCAATGAAAAAAGGTGTGAGCTAAATACAATTAAACAATCATGAACCTTTTTCAAATAAGCTTGATCATATTGTACTACAACCTTTAAGTGGTGTGCCAAGATTGGAGAAATTACTTACCTGATAATTTCGTTTTCCTTAGTGTAGACAGGTGGACTCAGGACCAATGGGTATAGTGTACTCCTGATAGCAGTTGGAGACAGATCAGATTTCAATCTGACGTCAGCCCCTAGTACATATACCCCTGCAGGAAGTGCAGCTCTTCAGTATTCTCCTCGAAAAGCATTGTGGATATATGTGTGACTGACTAATTTGATTAACTTGAATAACTTTATAACTTGGTTAAACTTTATAACTGATTAACTGGATTAACTTGATCTGGTTGAATTGGCTATAGCTGGAGATCGCTAGTATACTCAACCAGAAAGCGTCGACACCCGGTAGGGTGGGTGTCCTAGGTGGATGAAAACATGGTTTACCCTTGAATCATTCGAAATTCCATGAGTAACAGCAGCCAAGGGTGGGATGCTGAGTCCATCTGTCTACACTAAGGAAAACGAAATTAGCAGGTAAGTAATTTCTCCATTTCCTAGCATGTAGCAGATGGACTCAGGACCAATGGGATGTATAAAAGCTACTCCCGAACTGGGTGGGAGGCTGCCCGTGACCCACTTAGTACTGCTCTTGCAAATGCCGTGTCCTCCTGAGCCTGGACATCCAGGCGGTAGAATTTGGAGAAGGTGTGTATGGAGGACCATGTCGCCACCCTGCAAATCTCGGTGGGTGACAGCATCTGGTTTCTGCCCAGGACACTGCCTGGGCTCTAGTAGAATGGGCCATGACCTGTAAAGGCGGTGGCTTGCTTCCCTCTATGTAGGCCTTGATGACTTCCTTGATCCAGCGGGCTATGGTTGCCTGTGAGGCCACTTCCCCTTGTCTCTTCCCGCTGTGAAGGTCGAATAGGTGGTCCTTTTTTCATACGGGTTCCGACATTTCCAGGTATCTGGATAGGAGTCTGCCGATGTTGAGGTGGCGTAGGCTACAAGCCTCTTCTGAATTCTTCAACTCATCCGGCGATGGTAGCGAGATAGTTTGGTTAAGATGGAAGTGTGACACCACTTTGGGAAGGAACGAAGGGACCGTGTGTAGCTGGATGGTTCCTGAGGTGAGCCTGAGGAACGGCTCACGGCAGGACAGTGCTTGTAGTTCCGAAATGCGGCGGGCTGAACAAACTGCCAGCAGGAATGCTGTCTTTAAAGTTAACAGGCAAAGGGACAGACCTCGGAGGGGCCTGAAGGAGGCTCCTGCTAGGAAATCCAAGACCAGGTTGAGATTCCAAAGAGGTACCAGCCACTTTAGTGGTGGGCGGATGTGTTTGCCTCCTTTCAAGAAGCGTGAAACGTCCGGGTGAGAAGCTATGCTGTCGCCCTCGCTCTTGGAGCCGTAGCATGACAATGCGGCTACCTGTACCTTGATGGAGCTGAGGGACAGACCCTTCTGTAGCCCGTTCTGCAGAAATTCCAGGATCACGGGAACTTTAATTGAGCGTGGTATGATGTCGTGGTCTTCGCACCAGACTTCGAATACTCTCCAAATCTTTATGTACGTTAAAGATGTGGAGAACTTGCGTGCTCGGAGTAGGATGTCGATTACAGCCCCCGAGTATCCGCTCTCTCTCAGGCAAGCCCTCTCAATGGCCAGGCCGTAAGAGAGAATTGAGCTGGCTCCTCGTGGAGGATCGGGCCTTGTTGACGCAGGTCTCTGTCTAGAGGTAGTGGCAGGGGGGTCCCTGCTAGTAGTCTTCTCATGTATGCGTACCACGGTATTCTTGGCCAGTCCGGGGCCACTAGAAGTACTAGTCCCCTGTGTAGCTGTATCTTGTGGATGATTGCGCCCAACAGGGGCCATGGCGGGAAGGCATATAATAGGGTCCCCTGTGGCCAGGTCTGTACCAGGGGATCGATCCCCTGGGACTGAGGTTCCTGCCTGCGGCTGAGGTACCTGGGTACTTGGGCATTGGACCGGTTTGCCAGAAGGTCCATTTCTGGTGTCCCCCACCGGATCACTATCATTTGGAACGCTGTGGGTGACAGCTTCCATTCTCCTGGGTCTAGACTTTCTCTGCTGAGGTAGTTTGCCGTGATGTTGTCTTTCCCAACGATGTGGAGATGTGGAGATCTCCTGGAAGTTTACTTCCGCCCACGACATTAGAGGGTCAATTTCCAGAGACACCTGTTGGCTTCTGGTTCCCCCCTGACGGTTGATATAGGCCACTGTCGTGGCGTTGTCTGACATTACTCTGACCGCTTTGTCTCGGAGTCTGTGTTTGAATCGCAGGCAGGCTAGTCTGACCACCCGCGCTTCTAGGCGGTTGATGTTCCATCCCGACTCTTCTGTGTTCCACTGCCCTTGGGCGGTTAACGCCTTGCAGTGTGCTCCCCATTCTCGTAGGCTGGGGTCTGTGGTGAGCAGGGTCCAGGCTGGTGAAGATAGCCTTGCCCCCTGGGTTCAGGTGGCTGCCCTGCAGCCACCACCGTAACTGAGTCCAGACCCTGCCCGGGAGTTATAGACAAACGGCGTAGTTCTGAGACAGTGGATTCCATCGCGATAGAAGTGAGCGCCATAGGGGTCTCATGTGAGCTCGCGGCCTTGGCACTACTTCCAGTGTGGCTGCCATCAGACCGAGGACTTGTAGGTAATCCCATGCTGTGGGGCGAGGTTCGCTCAGCAGGAATTGTAACCGGTTCCTCAGTTTTGATCTCCTTGTGGGAGTCAGGCTGCCCTTGTCTTCTTTGGTGTCGAATCGGACTCCTAGATATTCTAGCAACTGTGTGGGCTGCAAACAACTTTTGTTTGTGTAGACCACCCTTCCGAGGCTCTCCAGTAGAGTTTTGACTCTGCTGGTTGCTTGGTGGCTTTCCTCTGGGGATTTCACCCTGATCAGCCAATCGTCTAGGTAAGGGTGTACGAGGATTCCTTCCTTCCTCAGTGTTGCCGCCATCATCACTATGATCTTGGTGAACATCCGGGGTGCTGTGGCTAACCCGAAGGGTAGTGCCCGGAACTGGTAGTGACGGTCCAGGATTTTGAAGCGTAGGAAGCGCTAATGTTCCTGATGAATTGGGATGTGAAGGTAGGCCTCCGAAAGATCCAGGGATGTGAGGAACTCTCCCGGTTGTATCGCCCTTATTACGGAGCGTAGTATTTCCATGCGGAAGCAGGGACCTCAGGTGGCGGTTGACCGACTTGAAGTCCAGGATGGGCCTGAATATCCCTTCTTTCTTGGGGACGATAAAATAAATGGGATAATGCCCAGTATTTATTTCTTGAGGAGCCACTGGGGTTATGGCCTTGAGGGCCAGTAGTCTGGTCAGTGTAGCTTCCACTGCCACCCTCTTGGAGAGGTCGTGGGCAGGGGGATTCCACGAACGTGTCCGGAGGGGTTCGTAGAAAATCCAGGTAGTACCCCTCTCGAATGATGGCTAGGACCCACTTGTCCGAAGTTCTCTCGACCCATCTAGTCTGCCCCCTATGGCTTCTTCCCTTGGATGGGTCGGCTGAATCTCCTTGTGGAGTGCGGCTGGGGCCTGGACCTGAGCTGGTTCCCCTTTTGTTGTGCTTGTTCCGAAAGGACTGATTCCTGCCTGTAGGGCGGGGCGCTTGATGCGTTGTGAATCTCTGCCCCTAGAGGCCCGGGGGAGGGGTCGCTGGTTTCTCTTATTCCTGTCTCCGGTAGGCGTGGCAATGGGGACTTGCCCCATTTGTTGGCCAGTTTCTCTAGTTCGCTGCCTAATAGAAGGGATCCTTTGAAGGGCATCCTTGTGAGATGTGTTTTGGAAGATGAGTCGGCCAACCAGCTTCGGAGCCAGAGTTGTCTCCTGGCAGCCACAGCTGGCAGAGACAGCTGTGCACACCAGATCAGAGGTAGTGTCCACAAGGAATGATACTGCTGGTGCCATGGCCTCCCCAGGGGTGTTGCTCCTGGTCTGAGATAGGCAGGCACGTGTCACTATGGTGCAGCAGGCTGCTATTTGTAGAGACATAGCGGCGACATCAAAGGACTGTTTAAGGATGGATTCCAGACGCCGGTCATGAACATCTTTGAGCGCTGCTCCTCCCCCTCCACTGGGATAGTAGTGCGCTTCGAGACCGCGCAGACCATGGCATCCACTTTTGGGCATGTCAGAAAGTCTTTGGCCGCCGGGTCCAGGGGGTACATGGCTGCCATAGCTCGTCCCCCTTTGAATGTGGACTCTGGAACACTCCATTCCAGGTCAATTAGCTGCTGAATGGCTTGTAAGAGAGGGAAATGGCGAGAGGTCTGATGGAGTCCCTCTAGCAGGGAATTAGTCTTAGGCTCCCCCGAAGCACTTGTGCCCGGGATAGCGAGCTCCTTCAGGCTGTGGGTGACCAGGTCTGGGAGGTCGTCCTTGGTGAAGAAGTTTCTCACGGTTCGGTGAGGCTCTGTCCCCGGGGGGAGTTCCCCCTCTTCTAGGGGCTCTGCTTCCTCTTCAGAGTTGTCCGTGCCTCCATAGGTGGGGCTTCCGGTCGGTGGAAACATTTGTCTAGACCTAGCGTGGCCTGAGAGATAAAGGTCTTCTGGTGGAGGCTGTGGCTGTTTAGCCGGAGGCTCTGTCCTCATGTGGACGAAGGTGTGTAGCCCTTTGAAGAATTCCACCCATGAGATAGACGCTGAGTCCAAAATAAGGGGCGTTGAGTCCCTAGAGGTCCCTGTCTGAGGGGTTGTCCCGCTGGAATTTGCTAGGTCCAGGGTACTCACTGAGGAACTAGTACTCTGCCCTGGGTGGGACTGGACCTGGACTGGATCTCCCAGGGCCTCTTCACTTTGTGCGGCTCTGATATGGCATGCTAGGCAGAGGCCTTGAGCTCCATTTCTGGTGGTGCCATGGCTATAGGCGCGTAAACCCTTATGCGCTCCGGCGCGTCTAAGATGTGCACGTAGGTGTTCGCCCAAATTGCAGATATGCGCTCAGTCCGATAGGCGCGCGATGTGCGTATATGTTATGCGCACATGGCCCTTGTACGTGTAACTTTATGCGCACATGTATTTTGTGCGCCCGGATCGAAACGGCGGACAGAGCGGCGAATAGGGCCAATATGGCGACGGCGACCACGCGGGCATTATGGCAATATGGCGTGGGAGGACCCTTGGAACTAACCGGGGCCTGGCCCTGCTAGGGCAGATCAACCGGCGGCACGGTCCCGGCCGGCGACCTGTGCGACTCCTCGAACCTCGGAGACCGGAGTCTATGCTAAAGATTTCTACTTTACCTTGTCTTTGGTGCTTCCCGGTTTCGTTCCGGGTGGTCTCCGGCTGCGGGGGGAGAGAGCAAATACCTTCACCGCCGCGCTCGAGGGTGCACACGCTGCCTCTCAGCCACGCCCAAGATCGGGGGCTAGGTCCTCGCCTCGATTCGGCCACCAGACCAAGGCTCACCTCCGAGGGACCACGGAAATCACCTCGGGAATTCTCAACTGGGGGAGGGACCCAAGGGTATCACCGCAAGAGAGCGGGGCTCATCTTCAGAGGTAGGTTTTCTTCCTAATTTGGATTTTCTCCATTGAATTTGTTCTAAAGCTGTGAAAGCGTGCAGATAGTTCCTAACTGCTATGGAGACGGAAAGTACTGAAGAGCTGCACTTCCTGCAAGGGTATATGTACTAGGGGCTGACGTCATAAGAACATAAGAAAATGCCATACTGGGTCAGACCAAGGGTCAGATGTATGACTTTTTACCCGCCGGTGACAAGTTGTACGTGTGCATCTAATGCAAAGAGCTCCTGTGTCTCAAAGAACGAGTCCGATCTCTGAAGGCTAGAGTGGCAGACCTGGAGGAGCTGAGGCAGACAGAGAGGTATATAGATGAGACCTTTAGGGACATAGTAGCCAAGTCCCAACTTCAGACTGGCAGCCCTGGTGCTGCCTTGGAGGAAGAAGGTCTCATGATCAGAGAGCATCAACCTGGTGCAACAGGAAAGGATCCTGTAGCAAGGACCTGCTCTCCAGGTGGTGCATTGTCCTCTCACACTGAGGATGTATCTCCCAGGGCTACTGCCCAGGAGGGAAGGGTTAGGTCGGCCGTTATAGTTGGTGATTTGATTAGGAATGTAGACAGCCGGGTGGGCTGGTGGGCGTGAGGATTGCTGGTAACATTCCTACTTGGTGCAAATGTGGTGGACCTCACGCATCACCTAGTTAGGATTTCAGACAGTGCTGGGGAGCAGCCGGCTGTCATAGTTCATGTGGGCACCAACGACATAGGAAAATGTGGGAGGGAGGTTCTGGAAGCCAAATTTAGGCTCTTAGGTAGAAAGCTTAAATCCAGAACCTCCAGGGTAGCATTCTCTGAAATGCTCCCTGTTCCAAGTTCAGGTCCCCAGAGGCAGGCAGAGCTCCAGAGTTTCAATGTGTGGATTAAACGATGGTGCAAGGAAGAGGAATGCAGTTTTGTAAGGAACTGGGGAACCTTTTCTGAAAAGATGGGCTCCACCCTTAACCAGGGTGGAACCAGGCTGCTGGCTCTAACCTTTCAAAAGGAGATAAAGCAGATTTTAAACTAGAACAAAGGGGAAAGCAGACAGTTGCTCAGCAGCGCAAGGTTTGGAGGGAGGTATCTTCAAAGGATACTAAAGATGCATTAGAATTAGGTCATCCCAAAAGTGAGGTTCCAATAATAAGAAAAGTAGCCCAAGTGTCTGTAATTAAAAACTCACCCGAGCTAAAAGATTCCAATTTATCTGCATCATTTAAAAAGCAGAATGAAAATACAAACAAAACACACACTTTGAAATGTTTGGATGCTAATGCCAAAAGTCTAACAAGTAAGATGGGAGAATTAAAATGTATAGCAGTGAATGACAGACTTAATTGGCATCTCAGAGACATGGTGGAAGGAGGATAAGCAATGGGACACTGCTATACCAGGGTACAAATTATATCGCAATGACAGACACGAGCATCTAGGAGGCGGGTTGGTGCTTTATGTCCGAGATGGCATAGAGTCCAACAGGATAAAGATCCTGCATGAGACTAAATGCACAATCAAATCTTTATGGGTAGAAATCCCTTGTGTGTTGGGGAAGAGTATAGTGATAGGACTATACTATTGTCCACCTGGCCAAGATGGTGAGACGGACAGTGAAATGCTAAGAGAAATTAGGGAAGCTAACCAAACTGGTAGTGCAGTAATAATGGGAGATTTCAATTACCCCAATATTTACTGGGTAAATGTAACATCAGGACATGCTAGAGAGATAAATTTCCTGGATAGAATAGATGACAGTTTTATGGAGCAATTGGTTCAGGAACAGACAAGAGGGGGCGCAATTTTAGATCTAATTCGTAGTGGAGCACAGGATTTGGTGAGAGAGGTAATGGTGGTGGGGCCGCTTGGCAACAGTGATCATAATATGATCAAATTTGAATTAATGACTGGAAGGGGGACAGTAAGCAAATTCACAGCTCTAGTACTAAACTTTCAAAAAGGAAACTTTGATAAAATGAGAAAAATAATAAGAAAAAAAAATGAAAGGAGCAGCTACAAAGGTAAAAAGTGTGCAAGTGGCGTGGACACTGTTAAAAAATGTCATCCTAGAAGCACAGTCCAGATTTATTCCACACATTATGAAAGGTGGAAGGAAGGCAAAATGATTACTGGCATGGTTAAACGATGAGAAGAAAGAGGCTATTTTAGCCAAAAGATCTTCATTCAAAAATTGGAAGAAGGATCCAACAGAAGAAAATAGGATAAAGCATAAGCACTGGCAAGTTAAATGTAAGACATTGATAAGACGGGCTAAATGAGAAGTTGGCTGTAGAGACAAAAACTCACAGTAAAAACGTTTTAAAATACATCCGAAGCAGAAAGCCTGTGAGGGAGTCAGTTGGATCATTAGATGATCGAGGGGTTAAAGGGGTACTTAGAGAAGATAACACCATTGCGGAAAGAATAAACAATTTCTTTGCTTTGGTGTTTACTGAAAAGGATGTTGAGGAGATACCCATTTCCGAGAAGGTTTTCATGGGTAATGATTCAGATGGACTAAACCAAATCATGGTAAATCTAGAAGATGTGGTAGACTTGATTGACAAACTGAAGAATAGTAAATCACCTGGACCGGATGCACACATTTTACCTTTGTAGCTGCTCCTTTCAGTTTTTTTCTATTTTTCTCATTTTCTCAACGTTTCCCTTTTGAAAGTTTAGCAGGGTTCTGAAGGAACTCAAAAATGAAATTTCAGATCTATTAGTAAAAATTTGTAACCTATCCTTAAAATCATCTATTGCTTCTGAAGACTGGAGGGTGGCTAATGTAACCCCAATATTTAAAAAGGGCTCCAGAGATGAGCCAGGAAACTACAAACCAGTTAGCCTGATTTCAGTGCCAAGAAAAATAGTGGAAAGTGTTCTAAAGATCAAAATCACAAAACATATAGAAAGAATTTTCTCAGTGGAGGGCGGTGAGGAGTGGAGTGCCTCAGGGTTCTGTACTCAGACCCATGCTTTTCAATATATTTATAAATGATCTGGAAAGGAATACGACAAGTGAAGTAATCAAAGTTACAGATGATACAAAATTATTCAGAGAAGTTACATCACAAGCAGATTGTGATAAATTGCAGGAGGACCTTGTGAGACTGGAAAATTGGGCATCCAAATGGCAGATGAAATTTAATGTGGATAAGTGCAAGGTGATACATATTGGGTAAAATAACACATGCTATAGTTACACGATGTAAGGTTCCATATTAAGAGCTACTACCCAGGAAAGATCTAGGCGTCATAGTGGTTAATACATTGGGTTTTTTTTTTATTGCCGCAGCACACTGAGCTGACAATTTCAAACAGAATGTTAGGAATTATTAGGAAGGGAATGGTGAATAAAATGGAAAATGTCATAATGCCTCTGTATCGCTCCACAATGAGACCACACACCTTGAATACTGTGTACAATTCTGGTCGTCGCATCTCAAAAAAAAGATATAGTTATGATGGAGAAGGTACAGAGAAAGGCGACCAAAATGATAAAGGGGATGGAACAGCTCCCCTATGAGGTAAGACTAAAGAGGTTAGGGCTGTTCAGCTTGGAGAAGAGTGTTGCAAACGTCGCGACCCGACGTCTTCACTCCGCCTACCTTTCTTTTTCTGCGACTCCTCCTGCTCCCTATGGATGTCTGGCTGCCGCTGCGTCTGCCTGCCATCCTCTCTGGCATCCCCGGACCGGCTTGGGCGCTGCCTCCTGCCATGCTCCTCAAGTACCTTAGGGCGCACGTGCCGCGCAGCCCTCATTCTTATTTCCTCTATGGCGCAAACCTCAGGGGCATCCCCCTGTGATGACATCACGCTACCCGAATGTTTAAGCCTGTTGTTTATTGCTAGCCTTTGAGTTAGCAAAGGTAATTCCTATGGATGGGATTCGCTCTCCGTACCCTGCTACTCTGCCTCCAACTTCTATTTGGACTCTTTGCTGTTAATGAGGTACCCGCTCCTCGGGGGGGCCTCTCTGCTTTTTTCAGGTCGCTATCAGGAACCGGTACTCGCTCCTCGAGGGCCCATGTTCCCTGACTCGCTGCCTTTGTCCATCTCCTCTTCTACTTGGAAGAATTCGCTACAGACACCATCTGTGAGTACTACTACCATCTACTCCTCAGAGCTGTTTCCCTGGAACCAGATACTCACTCCTTGAGGGCCTGCCTCCGTTCCAGTACCAGTGCCACCTTCCAAGAAGAACTGCTGCTTGAGTACTTGCCAACAAGTCTCTATGCCCAGGGATCTGGTACTCACTCCTCGAGGGCCAACTCTCCCTATCGCGAGGCTTCTCCATACTGGGGACTGTGAATATCTTAGTGTACTCATTTTCTCAGTTATTCTTCCTACAGCACTGCTGTAGGAAGAAGCCGCTGTTCCAGCGCCCTGAGGAATACTAGTCTATCCGGGCTCCATCTTGTACTCACTACCGCCACCTCTGGTAGCTTCATAAATTGTCTAATAAAAGATATAATCTGTGTTTGTGTGTCCGGAGCTGAGCCTGACCTATGGCCTCTCACAGGACTTTCCCCTGTGGGCGTGGTCAGCTACCACAGTGTTCAATGGTCCACCCAAAACCTACAAAACATAACAGAGATAGCTGAGGGGGGATATGATAGAGGTGTTTAAAATCATGAGAGGTCTAGAATGGATAAATGTGAATCGGTTATTTAATCTTTCGGATAGTAGAAGGACTAGGGGGCAGTCCATGAAGTTATTATGTAGCACATTTAAAACTAATCGGAGAAAGTTCTTTTTCACTCAACGCACAATTAAACTCTGGAATTTGTTGTCAGGGGATGTGGTTAGTGCAGTTAGTGTAGCTGGGTTTAAAAAAGGTTTGTATAAGTTCTTGGAGGAGAAGTCCATTACCTGCTATTAATCAAGCTGACTTAGAAAATAGCCACTGCTATTACTAGCATCAGTAGCATGGGATATACTTAGTTTTTGGGTACTTGCCAGGTACTTTAACCTGGATTGACCACTGTTGGAAACAGGATGCTGAGCTTGATGGACCCTTGGTCTGACCCTGTATGGTATGTTCTTATGTTCTAAAAGAGCTAAATGGCTCCCACGGTAGCTGAAGACATCGATGACCCCACCAGAAGGCATCAATGGTCCAGCATCACTGATTGCGCCCATTTTGCCTGAAGGTGCCCATGGTAGCCCGAAGCCATTGAAGGTCCGGCAACATCAACGCTTTCAACAGCACCTGCAATGCTCAAAAAGAGTGAAGGATGTCTTGATGTCCATGGCGCCCACAAGCATTGATGTCTGTCAATGGCCTCGACAGCATCTTTGACAGTCGACGGCACCCATGGTGCTCTAAGGTGTCTATAACGTACAATAGTGTCAAAGGTGTATTGCGACATTGATGGCACCCAAAGCGAACAATGGCACAAATATCCTTGATGTTGCCCATGGCATTTGACAGCGTCAGCATTCAGTGCTTGATGGCATCAGGTCTATGACTTCAATGGCGCTACATGGTACCCACGGTATTCAATGGCACCAATGGTGCCCATCTGGACACTTCAATAGCTCTCATTAGTGCCTATAGCACTCAACATCAAAGGTGCCGCCCGCGCTCAATGCTGCCTTTGGCACACACCGCCACCCATGATACACCTAGAATGCCCATTCCTGATGCTCAATGGCTGTGGTGCTTGATAGTGACCATGGCCCTTGATGGGACCGAGGGCATCTATAGCACCAGATAGCCCAAGGCACTTGATTGCATCCATGGCGCTCCATGGCTTGATGACTTCCATGGCAGCAACCAATGCCTGCCATCCATGGCCCCTGCCTTGAGGGCAGTCTCTATTGCATCAAGAGCAGTCACAGTGCTTGGTAGCATCCATGGCACCCGATGCATCCCTGACGCTGATACATCAGATCACTGGTGCTCTGACCCAGATGTGCATGGACAACTGATCTCAGGCAAGGCACTGATGGAGCAGCAACAATGCTGATGACCCTGGCTCATGCTCACCCTCTCTCTTAAGGAGACAGCATTACCAGAGCTGACAAGCAAGAGGGGAGTCTATGTTGTTCAGAGCACCACAGGCCCTTGGAGACTGTTTACTTGGAGGGTGGGGAGGATGAGCTCTCCTCTTCACAGGAACAATACGGTCCTCGATTCCTTCACTGCCTAGACTTCCATTGATGCCCAGCAGTCAGATGACATTAAATGGAACTCCTGCCTGGGCAAGAACTCTGGCAAGTCCTCAGGCCCAGAGGCCTACAAGGTCCACACATGGACTGCATACTGCCAGTCAAATCAGCACCTGATAAAGGCACAAACAAATTAAAGAGAGGACACAGAAAATAAGCTGCAATTGCAGCATTATTTATTAAGAAAAGAAAGTAGACTCTGCCAGGCTGCACAGCATAAGGCCCGCCATGCGGCCAGCAAAGTCGTAAATAAAAGAAGAAAGGAAAAACGAGAAACGCTGCAAGGTGAGGATATGAAAAAGGCTGTTAGAAAAAAACAGTTATGGATCCAAAAAAAAAAAAAACAAACACACAGGAGCAGCTGTGAGGAAAGAGTAAAGCTGAATACTGCAACCACATGGCTCCATGGAAAAAGACTGAGGGGCTCTGCCTAGGGGACAGGTAAATAACTACAGTTACACAAGCTCAGTATTCAAAGCTCTAGATTCTTTGAAATCAGAGTTCTGTGACTGGCTCCATTGGATAATGTCACTGATGCTTGTCCTCTGAGAACAAACTGCTCTCCATACATGGGAAAGGAAAATTGGTTCTTACCTGCTAATTTTCATTCCTGAAGTGCAACAGATCAGTCCAGACACGTGGGTTTTGCATCCCTACCAGCAAATGGCGGCAGAGAACAAAAACTTTGAGGCACCGCTACATTACCAAGAGTGCTACCAGCAGTCCCTCAGTATTGACCTGTACCCAAGCCAAAACTAGAGTGAAATCATCAACTACCCCCTGTCTTCCCAGGGAAAAAGTTAATAAAGGGTTGGAGTCCCCTTGAGTTGGATCCCCACATCAAACCCAAAGGAACCAATCAATACTGGCCTCCTACAGGATCTTAAAATATATACACTGAAAAGCTTATCAAGACTAATAGCCTGTAATCCACCCGGTCTTTTGCAACTCTCGGGTGGGTCTCTGGACCGAACTGAGGTATTTAAAGAACAAAAATTGGCAGGTAAGAACCAATCTTCCTTTCCTGTTCATACCCCAGATCAGCCCAGACAAGTGGGATGTACCAAATTACCCCTATACTGGGCGGGAACCCAAAAGACCTGCTCTCCACACACTATTTCCAGAACTCTGTTCTCCTGGCGAGGGAACATCCAAACGATAATACAGGGACAAAGTGTGCAGCAAAGACCATGTCACTGCCCTACTGATGTCCAGAGGTGACAAGCTGACACTCAACCCTCACAGAATGCGCCCACACGCCCTCAGAAATCTTCCAGCCATTACAAATGTAAGTTGAAATAATTGCCTCTTTTAACCACCTCGCAATAGTGTCTTTGGAAGCCCTGCTTCCCTTCTTTGGATCTTCATACAGCACAAACAGAAAGCTCAATGGAGCAGATGTAGAACAATGTAATAGATATGGTATGACTAACCGCTCTTGCATATACTTGGTGCTGGGCAACCAAGGCTTCCGGTGTATTTGCTCAGTATTCATGCACAAAAAAAAGATGTGTGGAAATCTACAAACCTGCAAGAGAAACAAGCTTCGAGAGGACAGAAAAAAAGACAAACAGGGAAGGGCGTCTGGACTGATCCGTGGTACAAGAAAGCAAAGAGGTAGGCGATCTATGATAGCCGTCAGGATAAACACAAAAATAGATGCCTTGATCTTTCACAAATTGTGAATACGTCTCTGTTTTAATAAACAATTGAAAAAGATCAAGGCATCTATTTTTGTGTTTATCCTGATCCGTGTTTATCCTAATCCGTGGTACTACAGGAACGAAAATTAACAGGTAAGAACTAATTTTCCTTTCCCTGTACATATCCGGATCAGTCCAGACTGTGGGATGTACCAAAGCTTCCCTAAACCGGGTGGGATGGGTGGGGTGTAGCCCAAAAGAACCAAGAAGCAGAGTTTGCACCTCCAGGCGGTAGTGTCGAGCAAAAGTATGCAAGGACATCCAAATGGTGGTACTGAAAATCTCCTGCGGAGAGACCGATTGACTGTCCGCCCAGGAAGTAGCTTGAGAACGCAGTGAATGAGCCGTTAGGCCCTCGGGAACCGCCCGACCTCGACAAAGATAGGCCGAGGAGATCGCTTCCTTCAACCACTGTGCGATAGTGGTCTTGGAAGCCGGCTTACCCCGAATGGGTCCACTCCAGAGGACAAAAGATGAACCGAAACCCGAAAGCCATGGGTAACCTGGAAATAGCGAAGTAGAACTCGTATGGTATCAAATTTATGAAAATCGTCCCCAGTCGCAGGGGAAAATGCAGGGAGTTCTGCCGACAGGTTGACATGGAGGTTAGAAGAACCTTCACTAAGAAGGAAGGGCCCGTCACGAGGGATACCCCGGAATCGGAAAATCGCAAAACAAAAGGTTCCTAACAGGACAGCGCTTGGATCACCGAGATCAGACTAGCAGAAGAGATAGAGACCAGAAAGACAGTCTTAAGCGTAAGAGCTTGCAAGGTAGTGCGACGGAGAGGTTCGAACAGAGCCGCACAGAGGGCCCGAAGGATCAGGTTAAAACTCCCCTACGGTCAAGCAGCCGAGAAGGTGGACGTAGATGCTTGACGCCCTTCAAGCACCAATCACATCCGGGTGGCCCGCTCAGTGATGACATTCTACCCAACCCAGGAGAGAGCCGAGAGGGGAGAAGATCTCCTTGGGAAAGAGAGGACTAACTAGATCGGGGCAGAGAGAGCTGAGATATCCGACTCCGCACAAACAGCTTCAAACACGTTCCAGATATGCGTGTACGCCAGGGAAGTCGACTGTTTCCGGGCCCGCAGCAAGGTGGAGATGACCTCCTCCTAATAGCCCTTGCGCCTTAGGCGTCGTCTTTCAAAAACCAGGCCGCTAGACAGGAGCGATCGGCCTGGTCGAAAAATACAGGTCCTTGACGAATGAGCAGAGGAAGATGGCGTAGCCGCAGAGGTCCGTCCAGCGCTAGGTTGAGAAAATCCACAAACCACGGCCTGCGCGGCCACTCTGGTGCTACCAGAACCACGGGACCCCAGTGGAGTTCCATTCTTCTGAGAACTTTCCCGACCAGGGGCCACGGGGGGGGGGGGGGGGGGGGGGGGGGGGGGGGACGACGACACATCCAGAAGGACGTCCGCCGGCCAAGGGAGAGCCAAAGCATCTACGCCCTCCGAGCCGTGTTCCCTCCAGCGGCGGAAGAACTAATTTGCCTCAGCATTGCAAAGGGTCACCATGAGGCCCAGGTGGTGGGGGACCACCTGTCGACGATGAGATTCATGGCTACGTCAGAGTTCCCACTCCCTGGGATTGAGCGACTGACGACTGAGAAAATCGGCCTGAACATTCCCCTTGCCCACAATGTGGGAGGCCGCCGGGCACTGTAGATGTCGCTCTGCCCAGGCGAAGAGACAGCTGGTTTCCAGGACCATCAGCGGACTGCGGGCGCCTCCTTGGCGATTGATAAGCCACAGTGGAGGAGCTGTTGGACAAGACCATTATCGCCTTGCCGCAGATGAGGGGGAGAAACTCCAGAAGAGCTAAGAACATCGCCCGAGCCTCCAACCGAATGATGTGCCAGTGAGACTAAGCTGCCGGTCAGATCCCCTGGGCGTACTGGGAGAGGCAGACCGCACCCCAGCCCGAGAGACTGGCGTCCATGGTTACTATCGTCCACTGAGGGACTTGGAGAGGCTTTCCCTGTAGCAAATGAGGAAGGAAAAGCCACCACTGCAAGTCGGCGACGGTAAGGCCCAAAAAACGGGAGAACTGTGTGAAACTGTTCCGACACTGTCTGCCAACAGGACAGCAAAGCTTTCTGGAACGGTCGCATATGAGCAAATGCCCAAGGGACAAGGTCGATGGCAGAAGCCAAGGGGCCCGAGACCTGCAGGTAGACACAGGCCGTCGGAGAAGGCAGCAAGATCCGACTCTGAAACCGGCCGATCAACTCGAGAGCCCGCATGCGAGGCAAGAAGACCTTGCCCACCTGGTTGTCGAAGTGAGCTCCCAGGAACCCTAACTCCTGGGAGGGCTGAAGGTAGCTCTTGGAGAAATTCAGTATGCACCCGAGAGATGCGAGGAGAGCTAACACGCGATCCACCGCCTGCCGGCAAGAGCCTCCACCTTGGCCCCGACAAGCCAGACGTCCAGGTAGGGGTGAACAAGGATCCCTTTCCAGCGGAGAGCTGCTGCCACCACCACTATGACTTTGGTGAAGGCGCAAGGTGCCGTCGCGAGACCAAAGGGAAGCGCCCTGAACTGGAAGTCCCGGTGGAGGATGTGAACACGAAGAGACTACGGTAGCCGCGATGAATCGGAATATGGAAATACGCCTCTGTCAAAGCAAGTGAGGCAAGGAACTCTCCGGGGCGAAACGGCACGAGGACCACTCGCAGAGTTTTCATGCGGAAAGCGGGATCTTGAGAACCCGGTTGACTCTTGTGAGGTCTAAGATTTATTTATTTATTTATTTGGGGGTTTTTATATACCGAAGTATAGCGTTTTGCCTTCACTCCGGTTTACAGGATAACAACGTAATACATACAAATATCTTATAACTATATTTAACCATCAAAGAGTAGAACCTTATTTAACATATTAAATGAGAAAATTATATACAGGAGATAATCTATACGAAGATATAATATATGATATTCATTAGCTATTATGTGGAACAAATAGCAATCTGAGCAGGGGAGGGTTAATGTATGAAATGGGTCTGGGTAGTAGCTCGGGGTATGTTAGGTGATTTCAGGTAAAGACTTGATAAGGTTGTATGAGGGACGAGGGCGATGAAAGGGGAGGTGAGAGGGAAAGAAGCGGGTGGGGGGGGAGGGGAGGGGAGAAAGTGTTTAATAGAAGGGGATCGTCGAAGGAATGGGAGCGTCAATGTGTAATGGTTCGAAAGGGGGTGGATTTCTTATCCCACGCCATCTCTAAAAGTTTGACTGAATAACCATGTCTTTAGTTCTTTTTTGAATGCTTTGATGTCATGAATTGAGCTTAGATCAGATCGACGAAGATCAGACGAAGACCCTTCCTGTTAGGGAACGACAAAGTAAATAGAATACTGGCCTGCGGCAAGTTTGCTGTCTGGAACCGGGACCACCACGCCCAGACACAGGGGCCAGGCGGGGGTTTGCTCCACCCCGCTTGCCGCTGGGACCGACCGCACAGGGAAATAGAAAAAGGATCTCGAGAATCTCGAGCAAAGCGAAGGCGTACCAGTCTCTGAGGACGTCGAGGACCCACTGGTCCGACATGAATTTGACCCATGCCATGAAAAATAGGGAGAATCGACCGCCTAGGAAGGGGACAGAGGAATGAGTCAAGTGTACTTCATTGTGTGGCAGGCGTAAGGATGGAGCGCGTGGGCTGGCCCTCACGAAAGGGATGGCACCCATGGGAAGGCTGCGACCAAGGCTGCGAGCAAGACGGAAAAACCCCCTGAGAAGTCACCCTGCCCGCGTGGGGTATACCATCTCTGGCCCAGATAACGTGGACGAGAAGGTGTAAAGGAACGGGATGGTTTCGGATGGTCCTCCGGAAGCTTTTGGACTTTATTTTCCCCCAAGGAATCCAGAGTTTCTCAAGGTCCTTGCCAAGAAGCAGCTTACCTTTGAACAGCAACATGCCCAACCGGGCTTTGGAGGACGGATCGGCCGACCAATGGCGCAGCCAGAGGAGCCGTTTGGCGGACCTCGCCGAAGCCATCGCTTTTGCCTGGACGTGGAGAAGGTCGTATGCGCAGCCTCTGCCTACGGTGGGTCCCGGGTGCAGAGCAACTTTGAACCGACCTGAGACCTGCCCGCAGCATGAGACTGCTGCAAATAGGCGCACGCACCCCCAAGCGCCAGGACATCAAAAATGCGCATCACATGAGCCTTGAGCATGCGGACCTGGGCGGCTTTAAAAGCCGGGAAACCCTCCTGTATCGTGATCGCATAAGTAGTCCACGGAGGGATTATTGTCTTTTGTTTTTTCTTTTTTTTTTTTTTTTTTTTTTTTTTAAATCTAAGCATACCTCCGGGAGGGGGAGCTTGTCTAGTGCACGGCCCGCCCAGAGTCCCGTCTCAGGAGCGTTCCATTCCCGCAGGTGCTACAACTTGTGCGTGTGATGAGGGGTGAAGGCGATTGCCGGATCCCTGATTCCCGCCAGGACAGGGTCCATACCCTTGGGCAAAGAGGCCATAAGGGAGTCCAAAGACCCTGGGGTTGTCCCCCTCCAGGGGTGGAAGGGTATCCTCCGCATCAGGATATGCGGCAGGATCCGGGTGTACCGGATCCACCGGGAGTTCGGGGGAGGGGCACCCTTGGGACCACCGGCGCCCCAAGGAACCCCGGGGGCTCCGCAGCCAGTCTAACCGTCAACGGCGCGGAGCGGGTAAAAAAAAGTTTTGTTTTGTTTTTTGCCGGGGGGGGGGGGGGGGGCAAGGGGGGAACCTTCCTCCTCCTCCTGCAGGCTAGCTAAATAAAATCTACGCAGGAGGACGACAAAATTAGATACAAAACAAGCCATGGAAGTCCCGGGTGGGGGAGGGGGAGGGAGAGGGTGACAGAAAATCCATCCTGGGGGGCCAGGGGGCTGAAATCGGGGGTTAGCTGCAAAAATAAAATTGGCCCCCCAGCCCCAGAGAGCTCCGAAAACTGAGCCGACAAAAAATCCAAAATGGCCACCGTTCCCGGGCTTTCCCAACCCGGGAACGGC
Organism: Rhinatrema bivittatum; assembly: GCF_901001135.1. Taxonomy (NCBI): domain Eukaryota; kingdom Metazoa; phylum Chordata; class Amphibia; order Gymnophiona; family Rhinatrematidae; genus Rhinatrema; species Rhinatrema bivittatum. The sequence continues at coordinate 111,739,382 of NC_042618.1, read as the reverse complement.
CTGGCCAAGCTCTGGGGAGTCGATCCCCGGGCTAAATTTGCCAGCCCTGCCAAGGAGGGACCTACCCCACCCGGCAGGGAGGCAGGGGAGAGGGCCCCCTCGCAAAAAAAACATGAAGGGGGAGGGGGGCCTCGTAGGGAACAGCTTCCCTACGAGGAAAGACTAAAGAGGTTAGGACTTTTCAGCTTGGAGAAGAGACGACTGAGGGGGGATATGATAGAGATGTTTAAAATCATGAGAGGTCTAGAATGGGTAGATGTGAATCGGTTATTTACTCTTTCGGATAGTAGAAAGACTAGGGGGCACTCCATGAAGTTAGCATGGGGCACATTTAAAACTAATCGGAAAAAGTTCTTTTTTACTCAACGCACAATTAAACTCTGGAATTTGTTACCAGGGGATGTGGTCAGTGCAGTTAGTATAGCTGTGTTTAAAAAAGGATTGGATAAGTTCTTGGAGGAGAAGTCCATTACCTGCTATTAAGTTCACTTAGAGCAGAGCTTTCCAAACTGTGTGTCGGGACACGTTAGTGTGTCGCCTGCAGTGTGCAGGTGTGTCGCGCAAGCCCGGTCAACTCTGATGCGAGTTTGGGCTTTTTTTTTTCCTAGAGATTCAACTTTTTTTTTCAGTTTATGGGTTGCTTATTATTGGGAGATTTTTGCTGTCAATCGCGTTTTTTGGGGGGGCTTGGTGGGTGGAACGAGCCCAGCCATCCTTGCATTGGCTGCTGCTGCCGATGAGGCCTGGCCATGAGGAGTACTGACTGCAAGCAGCAGTGTCTGGTGATCATGGAAGGGAGTGAAGCACTTAACTGGCAACAATCAAAAAGACGAGGTACATGAGTGTGGGGGCCAGACATGTGCTTGAGGGGGAGAGATATGAGTGTGTGGGGGCCAGACATGTGCTGGGGGGAGGAGAGAGATGAGGGTGTGGGGGACAGACAATTTGTTTTATTATTGTTTCTCGTAAATTATAACAATAACATGAATCTTGGAATATATATTTTTAATATAAATTTAAGGTTTTCATGAGATAGGTTGTGTCGTGAAACATTTTATTTATGTATATATTTAAGGAAACATACATAAATTGTCGAAATATGTTTCGTTCGTTTAACCTTTAACCTCTGGTTTACTAGTAGACTGAATTACCGTGTCGTGAAATTATGTTTGTCTAAAAAGTGTGTCACCAACATGAAAAGTTTGGAAAGCTCTGACTTAGAGAATAGCCACTGCCATTAGCAACAGTAACATGGAATAGACTTAGTTTTTGGGTACTTGCCAGGTTCTTATGACCTGGATTGGCCACTGTTGGAAACAGGATGCTGGGCTTGATGGACCCTTGGTCTGACCCAGTATGGCATTTTCTTATGTTCTTAAGGGGCTGGGGGAGAAGAGGCAGGCTGCCTGCTGCGGCAAAGAGAGGGTCGCTCTGAAGAAAAAAAGGCTGCAGAGAAAAGTTTGATTGACAGCCTGGAGGCCCGGAGTGAAGCAGGGGGGAAACTTGCTGACTCCTGCCTGTCTGGCTGCCAGTTCAAGCCCAGGTGGGGGACAAAGACACAGAATATTGGTCTGCTGCTGTAGGTAAGTATTAAAAGCACTGGGAGCACTTTTAAACTTAAACCTGTTTCTGTGTCACTGGTTTTTTTTTTGTTTTTTTTTTGTAAATGGACTGAGCACAGCAGCGAAACATTAAGACCCTTCAGCAGCCAGGGTGGGGGGGGGGGGGGGAAGACGAGCCCTGGACAGACTCTGTCCCCACATCTGGAAGCGGTAACAGACACAGGCTATGCACTGCACAAGGGGCAAAGCCCCCCTGAGTCCGGCAAGAGCCAAGAGACAGAACCGTCTCCTGAAGAAAAAATCCACAACTTCCTGACTAACCTTTTAACTTTATTTTAACAGGAAGAAAACAACTACAAAATCCCTAAGGAATAAGTACTTGCTTGATCCCAGAAGGAAGGAAGAGAAAGAAGGCTGACTAGCCTAGATTAGGAGACCGAAGAGAGACGTGCTGCACCTGCTGGAGACAGACAAATACAGAAGGGTTACAGGATAGGCTCTGTCCTCATATAGGATATCCTTTCAGTTTTAGTCTGTCTCCACCTGCTGGAAAGTAGGCTCAACCCACAGTCGGGACTGATCCGGGTACGTACAGGGAAAGGCCGAGTTTGCTGAAAGGTCATCCCTCTCTGTAGGGACAAAAACACCTGGAATGCTGGAAATGATCCCTAATACTAAAGGAGCGCTGTAAGTGTTTCTTATCCTCCAGCAACTGAGGCACCGGAGACTTGCCCCACTTACTGGCCTGTTTCTCCAACTCACTCCCAAAGAAAAGTGAGCCTTTAAAGGGCTTCTTGGTAGCTAATAAATAAATAAGACTGGCATTGGAAGCTGTATCAGCTGACCAATTTTGCAACCAGAGTTGACAGTTGGCCGCTATCACTGAAGCCACTCCTCTGGCTGAGGTCCAAACCAAATCACGGCCTGCGTCTGCTAAAAGGGCAGCAGCAGGTTCCATAACCGTTCTGGAATTCCCTCCAGACTCAACCTCCTGAGAGAGAAGCAAACAAGATCTCGCCACTAGGATGCAACAAGAGGCAATCTGTAAATTCAATCGCCGCTGCCTCAAAGGCTTGCTTAAGAATAGCCTCAATCCTTCTATCATGTACATCCTTCAACCTCTGACATAGCATCTGAACCAGGGAAACCCAGCTGTTTTTCTCACTCTCGTGCCATAGGTTGCCAACCCCTGTTGTAAGATCATATATGCTCACCTTTATAAAGCTTTGCATCCCAAAGTATTAACCTGCTGATGGGACAAGGCTCATCAGAACCAGTCTCTTGCTTGAGGCAAGCTTGGCAGAAGATCTGGCGGAAATCACCTATGGAAGATATAACTTACAATTAAAATATAATTCACTGATTCATACATTTCAATTTTTTGCTTTTTTCATTCCTGACAGGGCACAGCTGCCAGTTATGGTAAGCCCTGGATTTGAAGCAAGCTGGAATCTGGAACAGCTAGTTTAAACAGGCACAGGGCTGGCCAAGCACCAGGGTCTTCTGCTGGACTTGCCACCTTCTCCTCGAGTTGAGCTCTCAGGTTCTGGTGGCTGGCAGGAAGTACACTCAGAAACCGATGCAAGGGACAGTTAGGGCAGAGCTAGGCTGCAGAAAAACAGCAGAGAACAGAAAGGTGCCCACACAGGATTACAAGACAAGGAGTGCACTACAAACACGACAGAACAAACTCGGGGCTATATAGACAGGGACGGGACTAACAAGCAAGGACCAGGAGGCCACAGAATAGAGCCAAACAAATCAAACACAAACAAAACAGAAAGCCACAATACTAAAGCCCAAATACAAAGCTAGACAAAAACAAAGAGCAAACAGAACAGAACAAAACATAGATCAGAAGGTTGCAAAACTAGGGCCCATTACAAGAACAGAGTAACAGAGTAACAGAGGACCACAAGGAGGAACACAACAGATTCCAAGCTGAAGTGAGGAACTCTGTGTGAGGCAGTTTTTTAAGCTGCGGCAGTGCTGGAAATATGACCACCAGCAGGACCATAGGAATGGAAGGTCTGAGCATCAAGGAACATAGCCCATTGAGGGTCGCATTGCACACAGACCCTCAAGTCCAAGCAAGTAAAAATCTTTGTTTCAGTGGAATTTAACAATAGTGAACATTTACAGTAGTTGAACAGAAGAGGCACACTATCCAGTACCAAAGTAGTTTATGTGGTCAAAACTAATATATACTCACTTGAATAACTCATTAGTTTATTCAACCAACAACCAAGCCGCAAAGCAAATTTTTGATGAGCCATAACATCTGAATGCAGCACCTCAGTATGAAGCTGACGTAATGACACATTCTCTGAGTGTGCCTAGGAAAACAAAGGACCATTTGATCATTTAGATTTTAGAACATAATCTTGCTTTAGAATACAAGCTCTAGAAGAAGAAAAGTACATTGTTCTTTCAAATCAAAAATTTGATCAACATTCAGTACAACATTAAAACGGACATTTTAGAAAGCACAAGTCAAGGATCTAATATGGTTCTACTATGTTAATCTTATTTCTGGATTTCTAGTAGCAGATCTGACTTCAAATTAAGAAATGTTATGATCTCTCAATGGCTCTATGATCATATAAACACAAAATGCTACCTTTAACTAAAGAAAGTTGCTTACCAATTCTCCATTTATCCTATGCCACACCTGAGATCAACAGCCTCATTTTCAATAGCACTTAATCAGCTCTAATGGCAAATTATTTGGAAAAAAAATCAAGTTGCATTCATTTGTAGAATGAGTTCTATACTCTAAAGCTATTTTTGTCTGAGTATACAATGGAAAACACTCTAGCAAAAAGAATTTTCTGACTCAACATTTATACATTATAAGTGACCCAGACTTCAAATTTCAATGGATACATAACTGGTCCTACTTATGTAAACACAATCCAAAACAATGAGGTACTCTTTAAAAAAAGAAATTTGAAAAGTTCTAACTTCAGCCTAAATTTAAAAGTGGGGTATACCAGACCATACCAATCTTGAAAATGAAAGAGTAATGAAATTAATTTTAAAAACTAATTTACAATATAATACTTTAGCCTTGCTAAATTTGTCACCCTTTAACCACTATGATGCCATTTCTACCTTATTTAAGGCTCTAAACTATTTTTAATATTTTGATGGTTTTGCAACTGTCACATAATGCTCTTGCACTATCCTTACCATTGTCTCCAGGAGTTAAACCCTTTACCATTTGAGAGTCCCAGCAAGCAATGCACTTGAGGGCCCCAGCAAGAATGTGCCCCTGATCTGGCAACCACCCACCCAGCAGCTGGGTTTCTGCTTGCCGTTGGGCAAGTGCCCTGCCTACAAGGTATTCTCCCAAGGAATTCTAGGGACACTACCTCACGACAAACTGAAATCACAGGATTCTCAGAAAGCAGATTGTCTGTGAATGCCTAAAAATACAAGAATCCTATAGCACTCACCCGGGTCACTAAATCAGTCATAAAAAACAGAGCTAACACATGAAATAGCTTATTAACAAAAAGGAGCTGTAAACAAAAGATTAAAAGTTGATTTACAACATACAGAAAGGAAAGGATTTTCACAGAATACTAACATACACTTAAATCAGCTTGTTAACAGAGCTTAATGCTGTAACTTTCACTGTTAGATCTGACGGACAAATGCATAAGAACATGCCATACTGGGTCAGATCAAGGGTCCATCAAGCCCAGCATCCTGTTTCAAACAGTGGCCAATCCAGGCAATAAGAACCTGGCAAGTACCCAAAAACTAAGTCTATTCCATGTTACTGTTGCTAGTAATAGCAGTGGCTATTTTCTAAGTCAACTTAATAGCAGGTAATGGACCTCTCCTCCAAGAACTTATCCAATCCTTTTTTAAACACAGCTATACTAACTGCACTAACCACATCCTCTGGCAACAAATTCCAGAGTTTAACTGTGCACTGAGTAAAAAAGAACTTTCTCCGATTAGTTTTAAATGTGCCACATGCTAACTTCGTGGAGTGCTCCCTAGTCTTTCTATTATCCGAAAGAGTAAATAACCGATTCACATCTACCCGTTCTAGACCTCTCATGATTTTAAACACCTCTATCATATCCCCCCTCAGTCGTCTCTTCTCCAAACTGAAAAGTCCTAACCTCTATAGTCTTTCCTCATAGGGAAGCTGTTCCATTCCCCTTATTTTGGTAGCCCTTCTCTGTACCTTCTCCATTGCAATTATATCTTTTTTGAGATGCGGCGACCAGAATTGTACACAGTATTCAAAGTGCAGTCTCACCATGGAGCGATACAGAGGCATTATGACATTTTCCATTTTATTCACCATTCCCTTTCTAATAATTCCCAACATTCTGTTTGCTTTTTTGACTGCCGCAGCACACTGAACTGATGATTTCAATGTGTTATCCACTATGACGCCTAGATCTCTTTCTTGGGTTGTAGCACCTAATATGGAACCTAACACTGTGTAACTATAGCATGGGTTATTTTTCCCTATATGCATCACCTTGCACTTACCACATTAAATTTCATCTGCCATTTGGATGCCCAATTTTCCAGTCTTACAAGGACTTCCTGCAATTTATCACAATCTGCTTGCGATTTAACTACTCTGAACAATTTTGTATCATCTGCAAATTTGATTATCTCACTCGTATTTCTTTCCAGATCATTTATAAATATATTGAAAAGTAATGGTCCCAATACAGATCCCTGAGGCACTCCACTGCCCACTCCCTTCCAATGAGAAAATTGTCCATTTAATCCTACTCTCTGTTTCCTGTCTTTTAGCCAGTTTGCAATCCACAAAAGGACATCACCACCTATCCCATGACATTTTACTTTTCCTAGAAGCCTCTCATGAGGAACTTTGTCAAACGCCTTCTGAAAATCCAAGTATACTACATCTACCGGTTCACCTTTATCCACATGTTTATTAACTCCTTCAAAAAAGTGAAGCAGATTTGTGAGGCAAGACTTGCCTTGGGTAAAGCCATGCTGACTTTGTTCCATTAAACCATGTCTTTCTATATGTTCTGTGATTTTGATGTTTAGAACACTTTCCACTATTTTTCCTGGCACTGAAGTCAGGCTAACTGGTCTGTAGTTTCCCGGATCACCCCTGGAGCCCTTTTTAAATATTGGTGTTACATTTGCTATCCTCCAGTCTTCAGGTACAATGGATGATTTTAATGATAGGTTACAAATTTTTACTAATAGGTCTGAAATTTCATTTTTTAGTTCTTTCAGAACTCTGGGGTGTATACCATCCGGTCCAGGTGATTTACTACTCTTCAGTTTGTCAATCAGGTCTACCACATCTTCTAGGTTCACTGTGATTTGATTCAGTCCATCTGAATCATTGCCCATGAAAACCTTCTCCAGTATGGGTACCTCCCCAATATCCTCTTCAGTAAACACCGAAGCAAAGAAATCATTTAATCTTTCCGCGATGGCCTTATCTTCTCTAAGTGCCCCTTTAACCCCTTGATCATCTAACGGTCCAACTGACTCCCTTACAGGCTTCTGCTTCGGATATATTTTTAAAAGTTTTTACTGTGAGTTTTTGCCTCTACAGCCAACTTCTTTTCAAATTCTCTCTTAGCCTGTCTTATCAATGTCTTACATTTAACTTACCAATGTTTATGTATTATCCTATTTTCTTCTGTTGGATTCTTCTTCCAATTTTTGAATGACGATCTTTTGGATAAAATAGCTTCTTTCACCTCCCCTTTTAACCATGCCGGTAATCGTTTTGCCTTCTTTCCACCTTACTTAATGTGTGGAATACATCTGGACTGTGCTTCTTAGAATGGTATTTTTTAACAATGACCACGCCTCTTGCACATTTGTTTTTACTTTTTAGCTGCTCCTTTCAGTATTTTTCTAACAATTTTTCTCATTTTATCAAAGTTTCCCTTTTGAAAGTTTAGCATGAGAACCGTGGATTTGCATACTGTTCCTCTTCCAGTCATTAATTCAAATTTGACCATATTATGATCAATATTGCCAAGCGGCCCCACCATCGTTACCTCTCTCACCAAGTCCTGTGCTCCACTGAGAATTAGATCTAAAATTGCTCCCTCTCTCGTCTGTTCCTGAACCAATTGCTCCATAAAGCTATCATTTATTCCATCCAGGAATGTTATCTCTCTAGCGTGTCATTATATCACATTATATTTGTCAGCACCTAGCTGTAAATTCCCAGCTGAAAAGGGTCACTCACACTCTCTCTGTCAATTAACTGTCTCTCCCCCTAGCTGAAACTGAAAAACTAATGGACTCTCAGCAGCAGCAAGTTGTCAGTAGCTCATTCTGACTCTGGAACTAACTTTGTCAGCTCCAGTTGCTAGCGATTATGGAATACTGCATTGATTTGCTACCACCTGCTGTCCATCTTCAAATCACTAGAAAGAAAAAAAGTTCTCAAAGGGAAAGGAATTTTACATGGCAGATAAACATTAACAGTTACAAACTCCTGTTTTGCCATAGCAACATTTTAGTCATCTCTTTAATCAGGGTTTGAGCCAGATAGATATCAAATTAATATGTAGCACAAATGAAAGAATTTGCTTACAAATATCCCATTTCATACTGGGAACATATAGAGAACTACATGCAAATTTGGTATTCAAAATAATTAACAAACGGCTCAAATGCAAAAAAAAAAAAAAAGAAAAATTAGCAAATATTTCGTCATTTGTGCCAATTCTATATGCCAAAAAAATCAAACACTTAAGAAAGCCTATAGTGTATAAAGCACTCAACCTTTTTTCTGTTGGCACATATCTGGTAGATAATGCTTAAAGTTGTGACACACTGAACACTTGACCATCACAGGGCTAAATGTAAACATACTCTGCAACCACAGGAATCCCCCCCCCCCCCCCAAACAATGGATGCAGAGCAGAACTAGGATATTTCAAATATAACTTGCTATATAAAAAAAAAACAGATATTCTGATTCTGGTGCTATCTCAGTAAAAGAAACTGAAACTCCCTTACTACCAGGCACATTGTAAAATATAAAACCTGGAGAAAAAAACCAACAAACCCATTCAGCACATGTGCAGCAAACCTTCCATAAGACTGCAAAAGCAAGTTTGCTTACCCTAAACGATGTTTCTGTAGATAGCAGGATGAATTAGCCATGCTGTCATGGGATCTGTCAATCAGGCCCGGGAGGCAGAGCTTGTCAAAGCAGAGAACAGAGCTTTGCTCTCTGCGGCTGCGCGTGTGTTCCCGCGCAGGAAAGTAACGGAATCTCCTCAGTCTGTGATTAAGCCTTAGTGTCGAAGAAACTATCTACGGAACTATCTACGGAAACATCGTTTACGGTAAGCAAACTTGCTTTTTCCCCATCGATAGCAGGGCTGAATTAGCCATGCTGTCATGGGAGTCCCAAGCTCCCGATCACGTTGTTTATGATATATATGTTTGTACGTGATCTTTGACAGTGTGGCAGTCACCGTGGACAGGAGGATAGAGATTGCAGTATTGCTTGCCCTATCTTCGCATCAGTGGCTGCCTGTTGATCAAGGCAGTAGTGAGATGTGAAGGTATGAAGCGATGATCATGTAGCTGCCTTGCAAATGTCTATGGGTTGTACATTCTTAAGGTGTGCCAAGGAGGTCGCTACTGCTCTGACTTGGTGAGCTTTAGGAGTAGAATGTAATTGTAAATTCTGTTTATCATAGCAGAATTTGATGCACTGTACTATCCAGCTGGAGATGGTGCGTAGCCACTGGTAATCCAGGTGCCTTCGAGTCGAAGGAGACAAAGAGTTGAGAAACACGGGAGTCAGAGTTTGTTCTCTCTTTGTAGTGTGCTAAAGCTCTTTTACAATCTAGCGTGTGCAGTGGTTTTTCCCTATCATTTGCATGAAGTGTAAGGAAAAAGGTGGGTAATTCCATGGTCTGATTGAGATGGAATTGAGTAACCACTTTCGGTAGGAAGGATAGGTGAGTTCAGAGAACTACCTTCTGGTGATGAAATTGCAAATATGGAGGGTAATGAACCAAGGCCTGTAACTCACTAACTCTTCGTGCTGATGTTATTGCAACCAGGAATACCACTTTCCATGTGAGGTATTTTATGTGTGCCAAGTCCATGGGTTCAAATGGGGAAAGCATGAGCTGTTCCAGAACTATGTTGAGGTTCCATGGAACTGGAGGTTTAGATACCGGAGGACGAATGTGAGTTAATCCTTTGATGAAACGAGACAGGAATGGGTGATTGGATATAGGAATATCGTTGATTGGTCTATGATAGGCGCCTATGGTGTGGAGGTGAACTCTGATGGATGATGTTGCTAGACCAGTTACATATAGTGTATGAAGATAATCAATGAGCAACTCCGGTGAGCAGTCCAATGGTGGTACACCTTTGGAAATGCACCAGGCAGAGTAACGTTTCCATTTATAGCTATAATTTTTTCTGGTTGAGAGTTTCCTAGATTCTAACAAAATGAATTGTGCTGAAATGGAAACTCCTTTTTCTGTCAGAAGGAGCCTCTCAATCTCCACGCTGTCAAGAGTAGAGATGAGTGTAGCGGGTGTAGAAGTGTCCCTTGATCGTGGCAGAGAAGATCTTGTCGATTCTGTAATTGAATTGGATCCATGATGGATAGCCAGAGAAGGAAACTGTACCATGGTTGTCTCGGCCAGGCCGGGGCTATGAGCATCAGTTGAGCTTTGTCCGCTATGCATTTCTGAATTGTTCTTGTTATGAGTGGTATGGGAGGAAAGGCGTACAAGAGGCCTGTCGTCCACGGAATGAGGAAGGCATCTTGAGCGATCCTGAATTGGCTTGGTCTTATCGAGCAGAATTTGGGAACTTGAGCATTGATCTCTGTTGCAAAGAGATCTATCGAAGGTGTCCCCCACTGCATGAATATGTCCTGGGCTATTTCTGTATTGAGTGCCCATTCGTGAGGATGAAAGATGCGGCTTAGTCTGTCCGCTCTTGTGTTTGCAACTCCTGGTAGTTAAGTTGCTTGGAAATGTATGGAATTCCAGTGAACGTGTTCGAAAATTATCAGGGTCTCCTTGCAAAGGGACCATGAACCGGACCCTCCTTGTTTGTTGATGTAAAACATCGCTACTTGGTTGTCCGTGTAGATCATGACCCTGCGTCCTTTCAGGTGGTCTTGGAATACTTGTAATGCATTGTGAATCGCTCTGAGCTCCAGTAAATTTATTTGCAGGTTCTGTTCCGAGATCATCCATAACCCTTGTGTTTCGTAAATCTCTAGGTGTGTACTCCAGCCCTTGCGAGACGCATCTGTGGTTAAGACTGCGTTGTGAGGAGGGGAACTGAACAATGCTCCTTTGGACAGGGTGGAGTCTAGGAGCCACCATGCTATGTCCTTTTTCATTTCAGCGGTCAGTGAAATCTTCTGTGTCAATGGTTGTGAATGTTGTTTCCATAGACGTTTTAGACCCCATTGAAGGTGTCTCATGTATAGCCTGGTGTTGGGAACCATGAAAATCGCCGCCGCCATGTGGCCCAGGACTACCAACACCTGTCTCGCTGACGGACTCTGAGTATGGTTCAATGTGTGTAGAAGGTGATGGAAATGTGATATTCTGTCGCATGGTAGGTATGCCCTGTTGCAAGTAGTGTCCAGGCATGCTCCTATGAACTGTAACTGCTGTGTTGGTTGTAGGTGTGATTTCTGAAAATTGATCACTAATCCTAGTTCCTGTACGCAGCGCATCACCCGATGGAGGTGATCTATTAAGATGTTGGGAGTTGGGCCGATTATGAGCTAATCGTCCAGATATGGAAAGATGGTTATACCTTGTTGTCTGAGATGAGCCACCACCACTATCATGCATTTGGTGAATACCCTGGGTGCAGCCGAAAGGCCAAAGGGAAGGACTTTGTACTGGCAGTGTTGATGCCTGTAGCGAAAGCATAGGTAATGCCACGAGGATGGATGGATTGGAATGCGTGTGTAAGCATCCTTCAGGTCGATGGAACACATCCAATCGTTGGTTTGAATGAGAGGAAGGATTGACTTCAAGGATACCATTTTGAATTTCTCCTTGGTGAGAAATTTGTTCAGTTCCCTTAGATCTAGTATGGGGCGAAGGCCCCCCGTCTTCTTGGGAATGAGGAAGTATGTGGGATAAAATGCTGCTGATTTGGAGCCTGGGTGAATTTGTCGAATTGCTTGTTGTTTGCAAAGCAAAGCAATCCCCCCCCCCCCACCCCCCGTTTTGGTTGGGGGTTGTGAATCTTGAGCGTGGAAAGATGAGGCAATATGGGTTTTGTGGCAAATTCCCTCAAATTCTCAAAATCCCTCTCCAATTCCACACTTCCACCAGACCAGTAAGACAAGCCTATAAAAACAACCTGCATATACCGATGAAGTCAGCATTAAGCAAAAGAGCCTTCTCCACAGCGGGCCCCAAAACCTGGAACACTCTCCCACCAGAACTCAGATCAGTGCAATGCTCATCTACATTTAAAAAAAGACTCAAGACTTGGTTATTCAACCAAGCTTTCCCATAACAGCAACCTGCGGAACATCCCTGCCAATGATCCTTTCGGTGGTAATCCACCTGAGAGCTATTTAGATCATCTATAGAACTCACGTAAACTTTGGCAGTCGAAGATCATAACCTAGTCTTATAATTAGCAACTGTTTATTTAACCTACATTAGGCACTGTATCTTTTGTTATGCCTACATTAGGCAAAGTATCTTTTACTTGTTAACCCCATATATACTTATCCAAGTTATATCGACCTGTTCATTGTAAGACATTTACTTGTCAATGTTATTGTTCTGTTAAAATGTAAACCGAATTGATCAGTAATTGTTATTGGAAAGTCGGTATATAAAAATGCTAAATAAATAAAATAAATAAATAAATTGGAGCTGGTAACCGTGACGTACCATCTCCAAAACCCATTGATCAGATGTTATTCTTTCCCAGGCTTCCAGGCAAGAAAGAATTCTGCCTGGTGGAGCTTGATGTTGTGGTGCTGGCTGAGTAACTAAAAAGATGAAGTTGCTTTTGGTGCAGAAGTTGGCTGTTGTGCCTGTTGTCTCTGGTTACGTGGTTTACCTCTACGTTGGTTTGAGGTATTCTGTTGTGGAGGAGGACGCTGGTAGGAAGAGTATGTTTGTGTATGAAAAGACTGATAAGATCTATAGGGTCTCCTGGCATATGATTGCCTACGAGTAGATCCAATATAATGACATGTGGTCAAATAATTAGGATGTGATGTTAATGATTGTATTGCTAGAGCTTCTTCCTTCAGTTTACCTACTGTGTCCTGGAATCTTTCTCCGAACAGGTTATCTCCTGTACATGGGAGGTTTGTTAGTTTCTCATGCAAATCTTCACGTATTGAACTTGAACGTAACCATGCTAGTCTGCGGGCTGCAATGGCTGTTGCTGATGCCCTGGATGATGTTTCATGTGCTTCGTAGATTGACCTCAAAAGGTGTCGAGAACACTCTTCCATGCCATGAAGAGGCGGAGGTATCTGATCTGCCGTCGAGGAAAGCATACCCTTCATAGCTTGCATGCACTCATATAGGTATTGTACCAAATAGAATTGATGGTGCATAATTCGAGTAGTCAACATTGAGTTATGATATATTTTTCTGCCAAATTCATCTAAATATGTTGTCTTTCCCTGGTGGGAATGAGGAATGAGATTTTTTTTTTCTTAAATCTTTGCATCCCCGATTCCACCACTATCAAGGTATGAGGTAATTGTGGTAGCGTGTACGGTGATGTTTTCCTCATACAAAATTTTATGTCTGTTTTCCTGGAAACGGCTGCAATTGCATAAGGCGCATCCCAGGACTTCTGTAAGACTGAATGCAGGAGTTTTTGTGGTGGAAGAGATGTTGGTTCCCCTGGAGTATCAAAAATCTTTAGGAGACCAAGGGTTTCTGCTCTAGGGTCTGCTTCTTTTTGGACCTCTAGATGCAGTATTGTACCCAATTTTTCTAGGAATTTTGGGTATGTGAGGTCTTCCGGAGGGGAGTACGGTTCCTGAGGTTGTTCTTGCGGATCTGATGGGAATCTCGTAGATGATGATGGAGATGTTTGCATTGAAGGAGAATCAAAAGATGTATCCTGAGTATGAGTTGGCCAGGCTGGTCGATTTGTTATGGGAGATGTCGGCGGCTCCACCGACGGTTCTCTAGTAAGCTGTGCCTTGTGTTCCGGAGAACTGTCATCAGCAATATTAGTCATTTTGAACGATGACTGAAGAGTTTCATAAAAACCTGCTAAAGATTGAGACAATTGACAAAATGCCTCTTTTGTATGAGGGGGCATTGTTGTACGGGCCCCATACTAGATCTAAGGGAACTGAACAAATTTCTCACCAAGGAGAAATTCAAAATGGTATCCTTGAAGTCAATCCTTCCTCTCATTCAAACCAACGATTGGATGTGTTCCATTGACCTTGAGACACCTGCTTTAGGGTGCATTGGAGTATTCTGAGGTGAAGTATCAGATACCTTCTTGTCGTTTCATTTTTTTTTATTTTTTTTTAATTGTTTATTTATGAATTTTTTACAATCATGCAACAAAAATTCAAAACGTACATATATTCAATATTCAAATTGAACATTTTAAAGGTTCAGGGTCTTCACATAAATTTTATACTCAAATTGAAATAACAAGAAGAAAAAATCTTATTGACCCTGTTTCCTTGTTACAAAACAATATTGAGGAGCCTAATTTAGCAAATAGAATAATAAACTATAACATAATACATAAATTGCAGATTACGGAGTATATCTCTATTATATACCAATTTGCCTGGAATGACATTATGAAGTGCTATCCTCCTTTTGTTTCTTGCATTCCTCCAAAAATTTTTCCAAATGTTCTGGATCATAATAAACATATTTTTTACCTTCTTTATACATGATACATTTACATGGAAATCTGACCATTATTTGAATATCATATGTTCTTGCCATATTTGCCAATGTTATAAACTTTTTTCGCCTCTGCTGTGTATCTTTTGAAACATCAGGGTAGACCCATATTTTTTGTCCCAGGTAGAGGGAGGATCTTTTTAACATAAATAATTTAAGTATTTTGTCTCTATCTGATGATAAAGCAAACTTTACTAATAGAGTCCCTCTTTCCTCTACCTGGGAACTATATGATGTCTCAATGAGGTCGGTTACATTTAATGTTATTTCCTGTACTTCTGGGGAAGATGTTTTAACTCTATCTTTATTTATGAAATAAACATTTAGAACTGCTGGAAAGTTATCTGAGGATATTTGCAATATCTCTGAAAAATAATTTTTCAGCTGTTCTTTTAAAGAGACCATTTTACATTTGGGGAAGTTCACCATTCTCAAGTTAGAGTATCTAACTTGGTTTTCCAAATTTTCAACTTTCTTTGTAATTAACATTTCGCCCTGAATAATAGACGATTGCACTTTTTTAACAGTGTTAATTTCATCTTCAACTTTTTTTTTTTTAGAGTAACCCCATAATTTGTAACCAATGGATTTATATTTAGCAGGACATCTTGCATGTCCTTGATATTCCCATTTAATTTCGTTATATTATTTTGGAGCATATTAATCGATTGCCATAACATTTCCATAGTCACTGTACCCTTATCTATTACTGGTATAGATATTAATTCCTGGGGGTTTGCCAAATTCTGGTTGGGTGCAGTCCACGAAATGGATTGAGGACTTCCTCCAGGTGTTTCAGATCTCTTGACGGACCTACCTCCGACATAAATTACCTCCTGCTCCAAAGGGGGAATTTCCTTTTCCCCACTTACTAGCGGAACTTTCATATCACTGCCCCCCTCAATCGGACTCGATTGCAGAAACAAATACCGTTCCTCTACCAAGTCTGTAGCAGTGACATTTGTAGCGCTGGCAGGTGGTATAGGTGTAATTGGGGCCCCGGGACTGAGAGTCACTTCTCCCAACATATCCAAGGTTTGCTCACCTACTGGAACTGTAACGGGATTCTCCGGGGTCACGTTCTCCGTAGTTGGGTAGAATGTTGTCAGCGTTGTTTGTTTGGGGCTCGGAATGGCAAGGGTTGAGGGTTCTTGTCTAACTTTGCCCTTACGCTTCGTATGCGGCATCATAAACTAAGCAATCAGGTACACCAACAAGCTGCAAAATCCACACAACAAACTGCAAATTATTCCATAATTCTTTGGGGTGGTGTAAGGAACAATTGAGCATGGAGTGCTGCCTCCCGGCCTTCTCCGGTCTAAGCCGGTCAAAGCCGCTCGCCCCTTCGGAGCGCGCGGCTTAGGCAGCGCACCGCGACGGCGGGGCGCCACTTGCCCTTTGTTCTTATAGGGCACGGGCTTCCCTCACGCCGCTCACGTCGCCTGGTCCCGCCTCCTTCCCTCTCCTCAGGCTGGCTAGGTCTCTCGAGCTCTGCTGGGGTTTGAAGAATGTTACAGGGTAAGGCTCTCCGGACTCACGCTCACTTGAAGCCTCTCACCACCTCTTAGGCTCCCGGAGTTCGGCGTCTGCCCTTTGTTCTTATAGGGCACGGGCTTCCCTCACACCGCTCACGTCGCCTGGTCCCGCCTCCTTCCCTCTCCTCAGGCTGGCTAGGTCTCTCGAGCTCTGCTGGGGTTTGAAGAATGTTACAGGGTAAGGCTCTCCGGACTCACGCTCACTTGAAGCCTCTCACCACCTCTTAGGCTCCCCGTCGTTTCATATTTTATTGCCAGTTATGTTCCTCGAATCTTCTGAATCTGTAGAAGTGTTAGAGGAAACAACCTGTATTACCTCTCTATGTGAGAAGGAATTGGAAGGCGGTATATGAGATGATTTAGAAGTCGAAGGGCTTATTTCCCATGAGGAACTCCTCTTTGCCAATTTTTTCTGGTGAGAGTGTCATGAGTGCTTATGATAATAGTGAGACGACGAGTCTGTATGACTTCTACGTGAAGACGGTGATAGTTTCCAACCGCAGATTTAGATTTATGCACAGATTTAGAAATATGCGCGGACATAGATTTATGCGCGGAAGTAGACTTGTGCGCATACCATTCTGTTTTCGTGTGTGCAAGGGTTATCGGCGCCGATGTCTTCGGTGCCGCGCACATAGATCCCAATGGAGTCGAGCGCGTAGGTGATGTCGGCGCCGTACGCGCAGATGTCAACGACGCCTTGCGCGCATTTGCTCTTCGCGCAGCATTCTTCTGCACCATGCGCGCCGGGTTCTTCAGCGTTGTACGCGGAAGTGTTGTAGGCGTCATGCGCATAAAAGAATTGTGCGCCGATCCCTCTCTAGGCGCCGAAGTATTTGCGCCGATACTTTTTTTGTGCACATACGGCACCGTAGGCACAGACATTGTAGGCGCCGAGATTTCTGGCGCCAATATGTCCTGTTGTGGCGCTTCTGGCTCTGTGGATTTTCTAGAATCCATTGGCCTTTGTCGTTTTGAGCTCTCCTTACCTCCAAGAGTGGAGGGTTGATGATCCGACGAAGATTTTCTCTTTTTTGAAGGAGCCGATGAAGTCGGTGGGCCAGGCGATGAATGAACCTCCGATGGTTCCGTTGAGGCCAAAAGCTCCTGAAGCCTGTAGGCCCTTTGTTTTAGTGCTCTAGGTGACATCCTGGAGCAAAATTCACAATCTTCCCGATTGTGATCTGGTCCTAGGCATCGGTAACATCGGTCATGGCCGACCGTGACCGACATTACTTTGCCGCATTGACAGGGTTTAAACCCAGATTTTGACATGTGTATTACTTTAATGCTGAGGAGAAGAACAGCTCCGAGTGCGATCCCGCTCGCGGAAAAAACAGACTGAGGAGATTCCGTTACTTTCCTACGCGGGAACACACGCGCAGCCGCAGAGAGCAAAGCTCTGTTCTCTGCTTTGACAAGCTCCGCTTCCCGGGCCTGATTGACAGATCCCATGACAGCATGGCTAATTCAGCCCTGCTGTCGACGGGAAACACTAATTCCAAGAACTCAAACAGTGAAAAGGCAGCAGTGCAGCACCAATGCATGTCCTATTGAGAATGAGAAAACGCAACGAAGAAGATTGATACAAATCCCTACCTGCTAGTTAAATACCTCACACCAATTACACATACAGATCTGACCTTCACAAATACAGAATAAGAGACCGCAAATTACAAATGTGGAAACAAAAACTGGAATGGAAACCTCAAAACTCCACTCTGCATGCAGTGCAAAACTGAGAGCTAGAAACAGAAATACATATCCTCCTACACTAAGCAAAGTACAAAGAGAGAAGACATGCACATTCCCAAAACTAACATATTATGGCTCTTGCACCCCGTCACTCCCCTTCCATGCCTCCATCGTCCTTCACTTTTCCCCAATTACTCCCTTTCAATCATCCGCTCACACTCATATTCCTGACCCCCCCAAATCCTCTTCCCTGTGCTCCTTCTCTCCTCTGCTTGACTCTCCCTACCACCTTCATCCCATCTCCCTGCCTGCCCAGCTACCCCAACCCCCTGTTTCCCACCCTTTTCTGCTCAGCAGCCCCCACACTCCCTCTCCGTTCCACCTTCATCTTCCCTGGATCCCCAACCTCTTTTCCCCACCCTCCACAGGGTGAAGAGATCATCAGCAGCATCACGCCCAGACTCAGCAGGGGAAGAAAGTTTGCATCCCATCAGGCCCAGAACAGCAGGAGCTGGCAATGTCTCCCTCTGATCTGGGTGAAGGAGGAAACAGCCTCCCACTGGGCCAGAAAGAAGAGAAGGCCCAATGTATCAACCAACTCCCACCCGGGCTGATAAGGAGGCAGCCATCTGCTGGCCCTGCGACACACCTCCCAGGACATCACGACACACCAATGTGTCCCGGCACCTCCCAGGACCTCACAACACACCAGTTTGACCCGACACACCTGTTGAAAACCATTGGTATAAAGTATTGCAATTGTTTATTTATTTATTTAGTGTGCTTTTGTTTGTTACCTAGTGCCTACAAAGGTCAATTATAGATTACCATGGAATGCACATTTTCCAATATATTTACATCATTTCTTAAATGTGTAGATGTTTGAGTAATGCACAAAAGGTTTTTGAAGCTCCATTAACTAGGAAATGTATCTTGATCATTTTCTATATACAGTACTGAGTGAAATTAAGAACTGAAACTTTTAGAGAGCTTTCCAATCAACACACACCTAGGGAGGATCTCCACAATAGGCATCATGATGACAAGAAGCTAACTATTAAAAATCAGGCAAAAATAATTCTAACTCTAAATAATATTAGTCTTTTAAAAGTTGGATTTTATTTTATTTTGGCCAGGAAATTTCCTCCTACGACCTATGACCTTCCAGATCAAATAAGAAACATCCTCTGTTGGGCTATGGCACTATGAGTATGCATTCATAAAGGCTGATGCAATATTGGGCACTGAGCCTAGTGCACAGGTTAAGAGTGCTCAGATGTGTTTTTTGGCCGTGCATGTTGCACGTGCGTCCAGAACCCCTGATGCAATAAGGTATCAGCGCGTCCAAAATACACGTCCAAACTCACACGTAGCTAATAGAGCTCATCACATGTAAATTCCATGCCTGCTATACAAAATATCCTCGAGCACCCGAGGCGCACTTTTTAACTTGTCAAATCTTACGCCTGCTCAGAGCAGGCGAAAAGTCTTCCCGCACATCAAGGGCTCAACTTAAAAACAAAAAACAAAAAAAATCCCTGCTTTTCTGTAGTTCCTCCTACTTCATATCCTCTTGATACTAAATAGGAAGAACCACAAAAAAGCAGCACCATGCAAAAAGAAAAAAAAAGTCTACATTTAAAAAAAAAAAAAAAAAAAGGATTTGGAGGCGCACAATATACATGCTCAGAGCTGTACATATTATGCCTGTGTATTGTGCCAGTAAATTAGCTACTGCGGGATAAAACACACTCAAATTGAGCATCCATTTTGGTAACCTGCACACACAGGGCACTTAATTTATTCAGTTTTCACTTACTGCTGATTAGTCATTTACTGTCACATGTCGGTGAAAGAACCAATTCCCTTTCAGATGGCTGTCCTGAGAGGGGATTGGTCCTTTCACTGACACCTGTCAGTGAAAAAGACCAATCAAGAACAGCTTACTGGGGGGGGCAGTGGAAGGAAGCTCTGGCCAGGCTGTTGTGGAAGCACAGCCATTTCTCCTGGGCGCCCGATGCAGAGCGCTAGGGACGCACAAATTATCCGCTGAACGTCCCTTTTAGCACAGCAGCACATTTGTGTATTGCATTGAGTGCCCAAGAGAGGTGGATGTGCGCGTTTTCAAATAAAATGTGCATCCAGTTTAGACACACGTTTTTTTACATGCATGATATTGCATCGGCCTGCTGGTGTTATTTTGCCCCTTCCTATTTTTATATCCCCTTACGATGTACTTAGCTCAGCTACTACTGAGAAAGTCCTTAGCCAAAGACCACAGACGTCACCACACTCTAGAACACAGAACTATGTACTCAAGAGTCTGGCCAGTACATAGCACTGTTGAGCTATGCCTGGGACTCCCATCCCCGTAAAAGCTGTAAACATTGCTTCTATAGCATCTCCAGCCATAGCAAGTCGAATTCTGGCCGAGAAATCAAACTCCGTGGTCCTCCGCATGGCATTGCATTGCACAGCCCTTGCTAACAAGCTAGCCTTTAAATTGGCAAAATTTTATTCTGCATTAATTACGCACCTTGAATAGTACTACTGTTTTCTAGCTTCTGCATTTAAAAGAAGGAGGAACAAGTTAAGCTGAAGTGTTTGAAGTGATTTAGCAAAAATAAATGATTAAAAAAAAAAAGTTTGGTAGATTATGCTACCTATTACCAAGGCCAAGAACAGCAAGTTTGCTTACCGTAAAAGGTGTTTTCCGTAGATAGCAGATGAATTAGCCATGCTGTATGGGTACGTCCTCTGTGCCACTAGGTGGCGGAGCTCTCCAAGACTAGCAAAGTCTTTTAGCTAGGTACTCGGGCCCATCTATGACCTGACAGGATTACCTCAGGCTCCTCAGTCAGCATCAAACCAAGACAGGTATGCTAGAACTGTCCGAGGAGGCAGGCAGGTCAGCATGGCTAATTCATCTTTCATCTACGGAGAACACCGTTTACGGTAAGCAAACTTGCTCTTTTCACATAAATAAGCAGTTGAATTAGCTATGCTGTATGGGAGTCCCCAGCTGACGTACTGAGCAATTGGTGCGTGTGATTGAACTTTTTTTTTGCTCAATACAGTAACCATGGCGGACAGTTCCTATGAAGGCTATATATATGTTTGGAATCTGTGCACTTCTGTAGGTTAGTCCATCTCAAAAACGAATCATCCCCGTCTGTTTGCGTAAACAATGGTGGATGTGAAAGTGTGTAGCGATGACCATATCGCCGCTGCACAAATGTCTATGAGAGGTAATTGACAGAAAAGGGTCATGGAGGCTGCAAGTGCATGCACGTGGTGTGCCCTTAGGATTGCGTATAGCATGTGTGATGTTCTATTATAACAGAACTGGAGACAGTGGCATATTCCTGTGAAGAAAGTAGCCATCATCTCTGGACGCCTGTGTGCGTTTGATTCGAATGAAAGCCAAGGTATGTAACAGTCACAGTGTCATGTGGATGAAGTCTTGGATGAAAACGTGGGAAGGTGATGGTCAGTTAATATCGAAACTGGAAATTCCCATAGGAAAACAGGTAAGGTGAGTGCGCAAGGTCACCGTGACATGGTGAAAAAAGATAAGGAGCATGGTGAATCGATACTTGCAACTCACTTAGGCTCCTTGCAGAAGGCAAAAAACCGACCAGGACAGCACCATCCATGAGAAGTATTGAAAGTGAGAAGTGTCCCAGGTGCAAGGGGTGAGAACATTAGTTGTTCTAAAGTATGCCTATGACCTACAACACCTGTGGTGTATGTGAAGGTGTACGTTGGTGTAATAGCTTTTACAATTCTGGATAGTAAAGAATGGTAAATAAGGTACCCGTAATGGAGAAGGTTTTCATGGGTAATGATTCAGATGGACTGAATCAAATCACGGTGAACCTAGAAGATGTGGTAGGCCTGATTGACAAACTGAAGAGTAGTAAATCACCTGGACCGGATGGTATACACCCCAGAGTTCTGAAGGAACTAAAAAATGAAATTTCAGACCTATTAGTAAAAATTTGTAACCTATCATTAAAATCATCCATTGTACCTGAAGACTGGAGGATAGCAAATGTAACCCCAATATTTAAAAAGGGCTCCAGGGGCGATCCGGGAAACTACAGACCGGTTAGTCTGACTTCAGTGCCAGGAAAAATAGTGGAAAGTGTTCTAAACATCAAAATCACAGAACATATAGAAAGACATGGTTTAATGGAACAAAGTCAGTATGGCTTTACCCAGGGCAAGTCTTGTCTCACAAATCTGCTTCACTTTTTTGAAGGAGTTAATAAACATGTGGATAAAGGTGAACTGGTAGATATAGTATACTTGGATTTTCAGAAGGCGTTTGACAAAGTTTCTCATGAGAGGCTTCTAGAAAAAGTAAAAAGTCATGGGATAGGTGGCGATGTCCTTTCATGGATTGCAAACTGGCTAAAAGACAGGAAACAGAGAGTAGGATTAAATGGGCAGTTTTCTCAGTGGAAGGGAGTGGACAGTGGAGTGCCTCAGGGATCTGTATTGGGACCCTTACTGTTCAATATATTTATAAATGATCTGGAAAGAAATAAGACGAGTGAGATAATCAAATTTGCAGATGACACAAGATTGTTCAGAGTAGTTAAATCACAAGCAGATTGTGATAAATTGCAGGAAGACCTTGTGAGACTGGAAAATTGGGCATCCAGATGGCAGATGAAATTTAATGTGGATAAGTGCAAGGTGATGCATATAGGGAAAAATAACCCATGCTATAATTACACAATGTTGGGTTCCATATTAGGTGCTACAACCCAAGAAAGAGATCTAGGTGTCATAGTTGATAACACATTGAAATCGTCGGTGCAGTGTGCTGCGGCAGTCAAAAAAGCAAACAGAATGTTGGGAATTATTAGAAAAGGAATGGTGAATAAAACGGAAAATGTCATAATGCCTCTGTATCGCTCCATGATGAGACCGCACCTTGAATACTGTGTACAATTCTGGTCGCCGCATCTCAAAAAAGATATAATTGCGATGGAGAAGGTACAGAGAAGGGCTACCAAAATGATAAGGGGAATGGAACAACTCCCCTATGAAGAAAGACTAAAGAGGTTAGGACTTTTCAGCTTGGAGAAGAGACGACTGAGGGGGGATATGATAGAGGTGTTTAAAATCATGAGAGGTCTAGAACGGGTAGATGTGAATCGGTTATTTACTCTTTCGGATAGTAGAAAGACTAGGGGGCACTCCATGAAGTTAGCATGGGGCACATTTAAAACTAATCGGAGAAAGTTCTTTTTTACTCAACGCACAATTAAACTCTGGAATTTGTTGCCAGAGAATGTGGTTAGTGCAGTTAGTATAGCTGTGTTTAAAAAAGGATTGGATAAGTTCTTGGAGGAGAAGTCCATTACCTGCTATTAAGTTCACTTAGAGAATAGCCACTGCCATTAGCAATGGTTACATGGAATAGACTTAGTTTTTGGGTACTTGCCAGGTTCTTATGGCCTGGATTGGCCACTGTTGGAAACAGGATGCTGGGCTTGATGATGGACTGACCCAGTATGGCATTTTCTTATGTTCATATGTCCTCATGTAGATGAATGGGCAAGCCATTTTATTGCTTACGTGAACCCGTAGCGAGGAAGTAGGAAGGCGTTCGCTGTAAAGGAGATGGATATGACATCTTGATTGGCAGGAAAAAAACGTTTAAGCGCTAGGAAACAGGCCTCTAGATCTCCATGCCGTAAGGTATAGGGAGGAGTGAAGAGGATGTCGTAGTGCTTCTTTGTGCACGTGAAGAGACTGTGAGCCAGTGCCCAGGGGAATGGCTGTGGCTCGAGAATTGTAGAAGGCAACTGGATCAGGGACGTCATGGCACTGCTGTTGCGAAGCGGAGCAGATGCATCCGGTTTGCTATGAATGTCTACGATCAGGAGGTGTAGTGCTTGGTCCTGTAGGATCTCAATAGCATTAAAGAGATGAATGGAATTAGAGAGAATGTAGAAAATTAGTTGTGATCCAGCAATGAGCAAAAAGAGCTCAGAGCGAATCTGAGTGGACTCGGATAAACTCTGTAGAGGTGTCTCCTGTTGTCTGTTGCAGTCTGTCGCAAAAGACTCCCTGTAGTGACATTCCCATTCGAGAATATTGATTGAGCGTGACCATTCTAGACTCAGTAAGTCAGAAGAGAGAGCCGAGTGAAGTGAAGTGAGTCTGCTCTCATATTGGAATCCTCTCTGTGTAGAGGTTCCATGGACCTGAGTTCCTCTAGTTTACTAGAAGCTTGGAATCCGGATTCTGTGTGATTCCAGAGTGGGGGGGGGTTTTTTTGGTTGTTTTTTTTTTTTTTTTAAGCTTAGAAGGTTGGGAGGGTGTTACTGACCTCCGCAAGTTCTGGAAGGTTTACGTGTAGCATAGTTGATTCCGAAGTTCATGGACCTTGCATCTATAATTCGTTCAGATGAGAGTCCCCGGCCCTGGGGGAGTCAACTGTGGTGAAAATTAATTGATGACTTAGGAAATGCAGGGGTGAGCCCGCCAATTTAGTAAGCGGGAGTAGTCAGGATTATGGGTTTCTTTCCCCTGCTGCTGATCACGTAAATGTGAGTGGTCCATTTATTGAGAAACTGAGCGTATTGGTGCTTTATAGGTGGGCATGTGGAACCATGGAAATGTTTGCCGTCGTCTGTCCCAGAACAGGTAGGACCAGGCGAGCTGCCATTGTGGTACCATGAAGCAGAGTTGTTTAGGGAAGAAATCTGTGTACAGATTGCTTCGAGAAGTGTTAGAGTGGACGCCTCATAGGAGTCAATTAGCCAGAGAGAGAAATAATTGCACCTTCAAACGATGAAGGTGCGCATGACCAGTGCTCTGCGTTTGGTGAAAAAATCTGTGGGAGAAGAAGCAAGGTGGAATGTAAGAATCTTATATCGGACGGAATGGTTGTCCATCCGGAAACAAAGGAAATAACAGAGAAGTCATTCCGCAAAGAAAATTATCCAAAAAAAAAAAAAAAAAAAATTTTTTTTTTTTAGTAAATTTCCGGAGGTCTTGTAAGGAGGAAATGTGTCTAGTGAGACGATACGTGTAATTTTGAGAAACCCCCATTGACTCGATATATGTGAGTTCAGGCTGGGAAAGAAGCGGACAACCTGCACCTTAAAGGTGGATGGTGGCCCCATGGCTTTAAAAATCCCACTGGGTTTTTTTTTTTGAGGAAACGCCGGTGACTTATGCTGACGTGTTGTCTACTGTTAATCTGCCGTTTCGATGGTTGGCAAGAGAGAGACCTAGAATAAGGGTGAGACTGTTGCTTGATGTTTCTGAAGCTTGGAATGCATCAGTGAATTTATTTTGGATAAATGTCCAGACGAAATGGCAATATTGCACATATGTCGGGAATTGTACTCTATTGTTGCAGAATGTAGCCATGTAAGATGTCTGGTTGCTAAGGCATTACTGAAGTACCAGAAGAAACATCTTTTTTTTCTTTAAAAAAAAAAAAAAAAAAAAAAAAAAACAACTTAGGAAGCACCTCACTCCTCCATCATAGAAATGAACTTGAGGAGGTAAATGGTGTCTGTCGAGCTGGATGGAGTTGTGGAGTTAGAGTCTGTAGAGTATCCCCAGGCATGCGAGATGTAAAAAACCCATGGTGTGACTGCATGCTTTGAGCATTGCAGATGAAAAAGGTTGTATTTCTCCTCTTTTCCACATTTTTTTTTTTAAAGTCATCTAGTGACTTATTATCGTATGGTGGCGGTGAAAAAAAGGAAGCCTGAACTTAGAAGCTGCCTGCAACATCCCGTCCACTAGCAGGAAATGAAGGGGAAGGTGCATAGTAATATGGAAGGAGAATGTGCACAGCACCTATGAGATCCTGGTCTCAATGCTGTGGTAGGGCCATTGGGCAAATAGGCCACGTAAAAAAAAAAGTGTTTTTTTTACCCTTATTAGGCTTTAGCGGTTTGAAGTACGTGTTTGTTACGTGGGTCTTACGGTGACCCCTTCCCTTTGCGTGGACTTCTAGGCGCACTCATGGGAGCCTTTGCGTTATTGTTCACTGCATTTTTTTTTTTCTTTCTTCTAGGCGGTGGACGCTGCGATAGCGTCAGGTGGATGGAGGGCATAAGTTACCATGCACCCGGCGCATATGCCCATGTCCTGGCGTGTCCGGCGTCTCCGCCGGCGTTCAGTGCATCCCACCGTTTGGCGGATCCCGCATCCGCATCCTGCGTGTTCACCCGCATGACTTTGTCTGCGCCTGTTTGGATGATGTGCCGGATGGTCTGGGGCATCTGAAGCCCACATCAAGACCAGAGTGGGCCAATGCGTGCCGATGGCTCTGCTCGGGATAGCGGTTGGATGCGTCGGCGCCAGGCCAGCATAACGATGGCTAGGGCGTGTGCCAATGCGCCCGGTCCACGGCGCAGGCACAGATACCAATGCGCCTGCTCCATGGTGCACGTGCCGGCTCCTCGGCACACTTGATTAATGAGCTGGCTCCTTGGCTCCTGGGACGATGTGCCCTCGGATCAGTGACGTGCCAGTTCTCCAGCTCACACACTGACGCACCGGTCCTTCGGCGCCACCGCAACTAGTTTTGGCCTCTGAGATCGAGAGACAGTCAGTGCTGCAGCAGGGCAGGACATCCCAGAGCCAATTTTAAACTTGGCGCTCTGTCTTTCAGCAGCCGGTAAGGGAGAAACAACAGCTACAAAGCGCCCCTCCCCCGGTCTCTACTCTGTGCCAGCCCGGGTAGACCAGGGGGTCAAAGTAAGCATCAAGTAGGTTTGGAGGGGGAGGGGGTGCCCCGAGATGCTGAACAATCTCGTGCAGGCAGCTTGAGGATTTTTTTTTGTTGGTTTTTTGTTTTTATTGATGATGTGTGTCTTCATCTTCGTTTTCTCTTTTTGTCAAGAGGATTTTAGATAGAAATATAACTGTTTTGTTAAGTATAGTGAAAATAAATAGAGAGCCCTGCACACTGTGTTGCGCGGAAAATTTTAGACTGAGGAGCCTGAGGTAATCCTGTCAGGTTATAGATGGGATGGAGTACCTAGCTAAAAGACTTTGCTAGTCTTAGAGAGCGCCGCCACCTAGTGGCACGGAGGACGTACCCATACAGCATGGCTAATTCAACTGCTTATCTACGCGAAAAAAAGATGATCTCAATTATCCTAAGAGAATTCCTTGAGTATTTCACTATATTCATCTAGTCACTTACCTCTCATATGTTTAAACAGAATTAAGATTTAAAATAAAATTACATTTCCAAACCATACTTCCCCAAAAAGGATTCAACTGTTGCACATTGATGACATGGTTCAAGAGCATGAAACAAAATGCAGAAAAACAATTACATCAACTTTTTAAGCTTGTTCCATTAGTACTTCTCACATGTCAAATAAGTAGAGAGCTGAAGAAGACAGTGTTAAACAAATTGATAGCATGAAGTTTCAGACAGAAAATTGTATGTGCACCCATATATACACACACATAAAGGTTACCTTAATATCATCTTCAACTTCCTGACAATCCATAAAGTTACCTCCTTTAACAGCCCTGCGTCCCTGTTTTAGAAGGTAAAAAAATACCATAAAGCTTTGTAACAAGTGCTCAATGTTTTTAAAAGGTGGTGCTGTCTTTTAAACAAAGAGTCAGGATAAGGCAAAGCCCCTCAGCATAACAAAGGCACTGAACTACAAAGGAAAATGCATGAAAACAATTTAATTTTTAAAATTATGGCAATGAAAAAAAGGAGGTTGGGATAGGGAACAAACACGATATGGGTAATCCACTAAGGAATTCAGTGAATCTTTTCATGGGGGATTCTTGCCCCACAAGTAAAAGACTAATGCCATCAGCGTGACAGAATCTTAGCTCTGTATTCTATGTTAAAATTTGATGCATCTTACATATGAACCCATTACATAAGAGTTAATTTAAATCAACATTTTATAAAGCAATATAATCACTCTTAGGTCCCACTATTAGATGTGGTATCACATGCTTCTCACTAGACAACACATTATAGAGGATTTATATTACATATAAAAGGACAGTCAGGTGCACCTCCATCTGCTTAATTTTCTTCAAAAGCCATAACCTTCTGATTTCTTATTTACTGCTATGCTAAGATATCCATGACCATGAAATTATCAGTAATTATAAAACTAATACAAGACAGCAAGAAACAAAATCATCTCCACAATCCTGTCTGTACGGTAGTCAACTGTAGAGTATCCTATTTTTCATTTACAATATATTTCCTATCAACAGAGAGGTATTTGAAGCAAAATTACAAAGTTATTGTATACACCACCACCAAAAAGGGACTTCATATAACACAGACCTCTTTATCTATTGCCACAGTGTGCGACTGAGCCTCTCTCAGATCACATGCCAGCGACCTCTGAAGACTGTAGATCACATGATCATAAGAATGATGTTCATCGTTGAACAAAACACAGTAGTAATGGTCTGTCTTCTCAGTACTGGGAAAGAATCCAAACACTTATTAGATCAGCAAGAAAAAATGTCCTAAAAGCTATAGTTAGTACATGTGGATTACCTGCAAAACAACTTCCACCCTTGAGAAATGGATCTATTTGAGGAACTAGGATAAGACCAACAGTAGACCGTAGTTCCAGTTCCACTTGGAATGAATATGGATATTAGCCAGTCAAAAATAAAAAGGTGTCAGTAGACATGAATCACCTTTTCAATAAAGGAGGTACTTGCAAATCAGAAATAGTAAAGTTCAGAATATAAACTGCAAAACCTGGTTTACAATATTCTATGGAAAAATTGCAATGCCCACACACATCAATAATTTCCAGAGTAATAATGTTCCTATACTGCATTATTTTTTCTTGCATTACAACACAGTTATACTTTTTTTTTGTAGTTATTTATTACCAGGGATTTAACTATGCAGAAATTATTTCTCTCCTCCCTTTATTTCACAGACCTCAAATATAAAAGAGTGCACACCTACAAGCAAGCCAACAATGCTTGTATTCTGAAAAATAAACAAAAATACAGGATACCTGGTCTGAAGGCCTAGAGGAAGATCCATCTCCTCTTCCCAAATTGTCATATCAACAATGTACTTAATCACAGAGGGAAATAATTTTCTGGCCTGAGCCATGATTTCTTCACTTAGATGATGCCCATCATTCTGGAAGAAAACAATGTTACCAATATGAACTTAGGTAGAACCTCTAACTCATGGGTCCCAAAAAACCTACTCTAACCTCACTCATCCATGTTGACAGGCTACATGCCAGTGACCATTATATACAGGTGTCCACATATCTATACCCTTACTCTCCACTACTATAGCCCAAATGCTGACACAATGATCCCACAACCAAAACAGAATGCAGCTCCCTAGATAATCCAGTATGAGGGTACCCATTATCTTGCTATATAGTTTAATAATGTATGGAGCATTATGGGGATATACAATCAAGGATAATACAATAATTGTCTCAACAATTCCCATATTATATAGCACCTTTGACACAAGTTCTCAAAAAAAACTTTACATATAGCTATTGAAAGAATAATCTCTTCAGATGATGAAACCAGGCAGCAAACATTTGCCCCTCTTTCTTCAGTTCAGTGTATCATTGGTAGTTATTTAAAACACTAGGGCAAATTTTGTTTGGTAAACTGTGATTACAGGGGATCAGAGACTACTGCATTCAGAATAGCTTTGTCTAAAGCAAAAGGTATTCAAAGCTTACTCATTCCATTGCCTCAGAGAAACTGTGATTATATATTTTGAATTTCTCTCTTGCTGTTTTTTTCTGTCTAGCATTTTTTTTCTCTAATTAAAAGGGGCAAACATCTATACAAAGAACTATGAACACAAAAGGAAAATTAGTTCTTATCTGTTAATTTTCGTTCCTGTAGTACCACGGATCAGTCCAGACAGTGGGTTGAGCCTCCTTTCCAGCAGGTGGAGACAGACTAGAACTTGAAGGATGCCCTTTATCAGGACAGAGCCTATCCTCTACCCCTTCAGTATAACGTATGTCAAAGCATAAAACAACAAACCCAAGAATAGGATCAAGCAAGTAACTGTAAAGCTCAACGGAGCAAATATAGAATAATGTAGAAAACATAGTATACCTATACGCTCTTGCATCAACTTGGTATAAGAAAACGACCAAGGCTTCCAGTGTAATTGCTCAGTAATCTTGCACAAAGAAATATACGGAAATCTGCAGACCTGCAAGAAAACAAGCTTCGAGAGGACAAAAGACAGACAGGGAAGGGCGTCTGGACTGATCCGTGGTACTACAGGAACGAAAATTAATAGGTAAGAACTAATTTTCCTTTCCTGTACGTACCCGGATCAGTCCAGACAGTGGGATGTACCAAAGCTTCCCTAAACTGGGTGGGACCGAGACAGTCCCGCTCGAAGCACTTGCCGCCCAAAGGAACCGAACACCGGAGCGTGTACATCCAGACGGTAGTGCCGAGCAAAAGTGTGCAGAGACGTCCAAGTGGCGGCCCTGCAAATCTCCTGCAGGGAGACAGATTGACTCTCCGTCCACGAAGTAGCCTGAGAACGCAGAGAATGGGCCTTCAGACCCTCCGGAAGCGGACGACTTTGACAAAGATACGCCGAGGAAATGGCTTCCTTCAACCACCGCGCAATCGTGGTCTTAGAAGCCTGTTTTCCGCGGTTGGGGCCACTCCAAAGGACGAAGAGATGGTCCGATACCCGGAAGTCATTGGTGACCTGGGGATAACGAAGCAAGACTCATTTTACATCTAGCCGACGAAGGTCGCCACACGCCATACCCGCAATCTCCTCCGGAGAGAACGCTGGGAGTTAGACCGACTGGTTGACATGAAAAGCAGAGACAACCTTAGGCAAGAAGGAAGGAACCATCCTGAGAGAAACCCCGGAATCCGAGAAACACAAGAAGGGCTCCCAAAAGGACAGCGCCTGCAGCTTGGAAATACGGCGAGCAGAGGAAATAGAGACCAGAAAGACAGTCTTTAGAGTAAGATCCTTGAGCGTAGCGTGGCGAAGAGGCTCGAAGGGAGCCGCACAAAGAGCACGAAGGACTAGGTTGAGACTCTACGATGGACACGTGGCCCGAGAGGGGGGGCAGAGGTGTCTAACGCCGCTCAGGAAACGAATCACGTCAGGGTGAGCTGCTACGGCATAACCGTCCACCAGACCCAGGAGAGAGCCGAGCGCAGAGACTTGAATGCGTAGAGAACTGAAGGAGAGGCCCTTAGAGAGACCCTTCTGAAGAAAAGAAAGAATCAAAGGAATCGAGGCGGAGCACGCAGGGACACCCGCCTCCGTACACGCGGACTCAAAACTTTCCAGATGCGCACAAGGGCCTGAGAAGTCGACTGCTTCCGGGCTCGCAGCAGGGTGGAGATGACCTCCTCCCTATAACCTTTGCGCCTCAGGCGACGCCGTTCAAAAGCCAGGCCGCAAGACAGAAGCGATCGGCCTGGTCGAAAAATACAGGCCCCTGCTGGAGGAGACGAGGGAGATGACCGAGGTGCAGGGGCCCGTCCACCGCTAGATTGATAAGATCCGCGAACCACGGCCTTCGCGGCGAGAATCACCGGTCCCCGGGGGAGCTCGATTCTCATGAGAACTTTCCCCACCAGTGGCCACGGGGGAAACATGTACAGAAGGACGTCCGCTGGCCAAGGTAGAGCCAGAGCATCCACGCCCTCTGCGCTGTGCTCCCTCCAGCGGCTGAAGAACCGATTGGCCTTTGCATTGCGCAGAGTCACCATGAGGTCGAGGTGAGGAGGACCCCACCTGTCCACTATCAGAGCCATGGCCGCGTCCGCGAGCTCCCACTCTCCTGGATCGAGCGACTGCCGGCTGAGGAAGTCGGCTTGAACATTGTCTTTTCCGGCGATGTGAGAAGCCGCAAGGCACTGTAGGTGACGCTCCGCCCAAGCGAGGAGATGGCTGGCTTCTAAGGCTATCAGGAGACTGCGAGTGCCCCCTTGGCGATTGATGTAGGCGACTGTGGTGGAGTTGTCGGACAGGACTCGTACCGCCTTGCTGTGGATCAGGGGAAGGAACTCCTGAAGCGCCAGGCGGACCACCAAAGTTTCCAGTCGATTGATGTGCCAGTGCGACTGAGTCTGCGACCATGCTCCCTGGGTGGACTGAGAAAGGTAGACCGCACCCTAGCCCAACAGGCTGGCGTCCGTGGTCACCATCGTCCACTGTGGAGCTTGACGAGGCATCCCTTGCAGAAGATGAGGAATAGACAGCCACCACTGTAATTCGTCGGCAGTAGAATGCAAGAACGGAAGGACCACGTGGAACTGCTCCAACACTGGCTGCCAACGGGACAGCAAAGCTTTCTGTAACGGACGCATATGAGTAAAAGCCCAGGGGACAAGGTCGAGGGTAGAAGCAATGGATCCCAGGACTTGGAGATAATCCCAGGCTGTCGGGGAGGGTAGGGCAATCAAAGTCTGGACCTGATCGATCAGCTTGAGGGCTTGCGCCCGAGGTAAGAAAACCTTGCCTACTCGGGTGTCGAAGTGGGCTCCCAGAAATTCCAACTCCTGGGAGGGCTGAAGCTTGCTCTTGAAAAAGTTCACTACCCACCCGAGAGAGGCAAGGAGCTCCAAGACGCGATCCACCGCCCGCCGGCAAGAGGTCTCCAACTTGGCCCTGATGAGCCAATCGTCCAGATAGGGATGGACGAGAATCCCCTCCCGGCGCAAGGCCGCCGCTACTACTACCATGACCTTCGTGAAGGTGCGAGGAGCAGTCGCGAGGCCGAAGGGGAGAGCTCGAAACTGGAAGTTCTGGTTGAGAATGTGGAATCGGAGATACTTCTGATAGTCGCGGTGAATGGGAATATGAAAATAAGCTTCTGCGAGATCGAGGGAAGCAAGGAACTCTCCGGGGCGGACCGCCGCAATGACCGCCCGCAGGGTTTCCATGCGGAAGTGGGGGCTCTTGAGAGCCCGATTGACCCTCTTGAGGTCCAATATTGGGCGGAAGGACCCGTCCTTTTTGGGCACGGTGAAGTAAATAGAATACTGGCCGGTGCCAATTTCCTTTTCCGGGACTGGGACCACCGCGTCCCTCTTGTCCCGGCCGCAAGGCGAGAAAAGAAAGATCTGGAAGTTCCCTGACGAGGTCAAAAGCGTACCCGTCTCTGATAATGTCGAGGACCCACTGATCCAACATGATCTTGACCCATTCCTCGAAGAACAGGGAGAGGCGTCCGCTGAGGTAAGGAACAGAGGAATGGGTTGGCTAAACTTCATTGCATGGCAGGTTTAGCGGCGGTACGCATGGGCTGGCCCTCGCGAAAGGGCCGTCTGCCACGCAAGGACTGTGACCAGGACTGCGCACAAGAAGACCCCCTCGCAGAACCGCCCCGCCCCCGAGAAGCGAAGCGACGTTGGCCCCTGAAGCAAGAGCGAGAGGCCGCAAAGGATCGGTAAAGACTTAGGGCGGTCCTCTGGGAGCTTATGGACCTTGTTGTCAGCCAAGGAGTCCATAAGCTTCTCAAGATCCTCGCCAAAGAGCGGTGACTGCCTCCAGACGTTCGGCTTGTTCTGCCTCACCTGGCGGAAGCTCCCGGGTGCAGAGTAACTGTTGGACCCACTGGAGGCCCACTCGCATCATGAGACTGCTACAGCAAGACGCCCGGACCCCAAGGGCCAGAACGTCGAAGATGCGCTTCAGGTGAGCCTCCAGCTTACGATCTTGTGAATCCTTCAAGGCCGTGGAGCCTTCCACCGGAATCGTGGTGTGCTTGGCCACTGCAGAAACATAAGAATCCACCGATGGATATCGCAACAGCTCCAAGCCCTACTCCGGGAAGGGATAGAGCTTATCCATCGCACACCCCACCCAAAGCGCACCCTCAGGAGCCTCCCATTCCCGCAGGATAAGGAGCTTAAGCATGGGGTGGAAGGGAAAGGCCGAGGCCGGAGCCCGGAGCCCTCCCAGAACCGGGTTCATATCCTTAGGGAGCGAGGCCATGAGATTATCCACGGAGGGACTCTCCAGACCCAGCTCCTGCAAAACAAAAGGGAGGAGGGGCTCTAATTCCTCCTTACGAAAAAGACGGAGGGCTCTAGGGTCATCCCCCTCTGGGGGCAGGCATCCGCCGAATCAGAGGAAGCAACGGGGGTCAGAGGACACGGGAGACACCGGGGGGGGGGGCACCCCCGGGACCGCCTGCACCCGAACTGGTCCCTGGGGCTCCTCGGCCGGTCCAGTGGTCAACGGCGCTGAGCGAGGGATTTTTGGCGGGGGGCAGGGGGGGCTTTCGTCCAGCTCATGCAGGCTAGCTAGATAAGATTTGTGCTTGAGGAGGACGAAATCCGCTGAAAAACGGACCCTGGATTTGGCAGGGGGGGAGGGGGGTGAGGGAAGGTCAGGACCCCACTCATGGGCACCCGCGGAGGCCAAATCGGGGGTTAAATCAAAAGAATCTGGCCCCCCCAGCCCCAGGGAGCACTGAAATCGGCCTCGATGAAAAATCCAAGATGGCGGCCATTCCCGGGCTCTGCCGACCCGGGAAAGGCCTAGCCATGCCGGGAGGAGTGGAGCCCCGGGCTAAATTTGCTTGTCCTGCTGAGGAGGGACCTTCCCCACCCGGCAGGCAAGCAGTGCAGAGGCCCTGCCGCGAAAAATGCGAAGAGGGCAGCCCACAAGAAAGGCAGGCTGCCAGCCGGGACATAGCTAAGCCTCGGCTGAAGAAAAAAAAGCTTGATTGACAGCTTGCACAGCAGGAGAGAGCAGGCGGGAAACCTACTGCCTTCTGCTTCTCTGGCTGCCGGTTCTAGCCCTACTCTGACCAGAAAAAAATAAAAAAGTTGGTCAACTGCTGCAAATAAGTTAGAGGTAGGTGAGTACCTGCAACTTATTGAAAGTTTGAAACTTTTAAACTCCTTTTTTTTTTTTTACTGAGCGCAGCAGCGGGTTAAAAACCCTCTCGGCAGCCAGAGGGGGAACGAGGCCCAGAGGTAGGTGAGTACCTGCAACTTATTGAAAGTTTGAAACTTTTAAACTCCTTTTTTTTTTTTTTTTTTACTGAGCGCAGCAGCGGGTTAAAAACCCTCTCGGCAGCCAGAGGGGGAACGAGGCCCAGAGAGCGTCGGTCCCCACACCTGGAAGCGTCCACGGACTCAGGACTATGCAGGGAACCCCCTCCTGCAAAAGGGGCAAAGCCCCCCGAGCCAGGCAAGAGCTGGGAGACGGACGTCTCCCACACAAAAACAGTAAAAGCACTAAAAGAAGGCAAAAATTTCCTTCATAGATTTTTTTCCTTTGTTTTTAAAACAAGCGGGAATCAAAGAACTACTTGCTTGAGCCGAAAAAGAAAGAAGAAGAGGCTGACTAGCCTACAGCAGAGAACCGAAGGGGAGATGCTGCACCTGCTGGAGACAGACGAATACTGAAGGGGTAGAGGATAGGCTCTGTCCTGATATAGGGCATCCTTCAAGTTTTAGTCTGTCTCCACCTGCTGGAAAGGAGGCTCAACCCACTGTCTGGACTGATCCGGGTACGTACAGGAATGTTAGTTCAATAATTATGAAGTCCATAAGGTATTTCTTATACATGTATTAATAGAAATATATGATATACTTAAGTACATTACCTACTTCCTAAACAAGTGAAAACGTATGTTTATAGATCACATGATACTAATGATGGTAAGAGTCATGGATTCCAATTTTAAAACCTTACATACAAAAACATTTGAGAGCATGTGTGTGGAAAAACTGACACTCAAAAGATGAAAAATTTCTTATACACAGATAGATCGATCGATCATAGAAACATAGAAATGACAGCAGAAAAGGACCAAATGATCCACCAAATCTACCCAGCAAGTTTATACTTATGCCAGTATTTGCTACACTGTGCAGGTTACCCTCATGTTTTATCAGTTTCCCAGACCATAAAAGTCAGGGCCCCACGGATGCTGTTTGAATCCAATTTCCCTTAACCTGTAAGCAAGTTTAGGGGTGCAGAGATCTGTCTGCTACAAGACACTGCCAGCTGCCCTCCCACCTTACTTGTGATCCTAAGTCAGAAAAAGACAATGTGTATTCTCCTCAGAAATATACTTTTATTTATCAGATTTGGCAGCATATAGCTGACCTAAAGGAGCTAAGGCAAAAAGAGAAAAATAGAAGTCTTTAGGGACCTAGTCAGGACACCAGGAAGGAAAGCATCACCCTTTGGTGGCAAGAAATATTTCAGTAGCTGGGATCTACCTTCCTGGTGATGTGTTACTCTCTTGCACAAAGGATGCATCTTTAGGTCTTTACGAACAAGAGGGTAGGAATAGGACTGCTGTCGTTAATGGCAATTTTATTCTTAGGGATACAGATGATAGCTGAATGGCTAGTGGATATGAGAATTGCTTGATAATTTGTCTGCCTGGTACAAAGGCCTAGATCAGCTTCTCTCCAAACCCTGCGTTCCCTGTCCAATGACATAGTAATGTGCAGGAAGGAGGTTGCGAAGGCTAAATTTAAGTTTCTCATTAATAAACTAAAATCTCTTATCCCCAGGCAGCGTTTATACATTTTGTTCTTGTAAATATGACAGACTCTCCATTAAACACACACTTTACTTTTTCAGTAAAATTTGTACTTTAAACTTACTCTGCTTGGATATTTGCCATCTACTATGGTATACACTTTGCTCGTTTTAGATCAAAAAGGAGGAAATTGCAGCCATGAAATAAAAGATTTGTGGCTTAATGAACTGACGAGTATCCTAGACAGATCTCTATTCTAGTGCATGGCAGACAGATATGGCAATTGCTAACTGTTGTCATGGAACAGCAATAACAGTTAAAATGCAAAAACCCCACAAAGATTAAACAGATGTGCAAAATGTCACATAAAATCAAATTAGTTGCTATTAAAATGCTTCTCCTGCACCAAATGGAACAGAGACCAAACAATTATTGCACATCAGACACAAAAAGAAGTGCCTGTAATTAAATTTGGTTCATGTTATTTAGCAGTTTCAGAAAATATTAGATTAACATCATTGGTCCAAATAAGATACTATGCTTGCTGATGCTTTAATGGGGTCCTGAAGGATTTTATCAAAGCTGGATCTATTTGAGAAACCACTAACAATAGGAAACCACACAGGACACTTGAGAAAAAGCACTGAGAATATCTAGTCTCATCTTCACGTTTTTCAGCTGTTTTAAAATTAGGAGTTTCGATAATTTAAAAGCTAAGTTAACTGTATGAAACAGGTCTTTTCTTAGTATTCTACACCTTACAATAAATTACTAAGAAATATTCATTAAGATCTGAACTACCATAACTTTGCACTGAATTAGTACTCAGTATTTTTGGGACTGTCTACTTAAGAGTGCTTAGCCACCAGATGCAAATAACAAAGACCTGGCTCTTTACTCTCTGAGGGGCTGACAATGATATGCAAATCAAGTCAGGCAAATTCAACCAGCAGGTGTCTGATCTGAGAATTGAAATCAAGACCCTACTTGACAAGCCGGATTCAGTTAAGAGAATTCTGCGACACACCCCCTGACCTGGAGGAGGATTCAGAGTCCATGAATTAGGTTCTGAAGGGATGCAAGAACAGTGGATCAGCATTAAATGTTATATGCCATGTGAGTACCTGGCTAAGCAGAGTCAAACTTGGCTTGTACTTGGATGAGAGAACACTAGGAAATACCAGGACACCAGCTAGGGAAACTAATGATCCAAACAAAACATGAATTCCAGGCTCTTGGTCAAACAACTGGGAATTAACAGCATATGCTTTAAAAAAAAGTGCATGGGTCTGTTCTCCCTTACTGAGAACTGTCATTGTAATGGCTGGGTTATAAAGGGAGGAGAGTGAGGAAATAAAAATAGGGAAAAATCCCAGGTAGTTCCAAACAAACACTCAGAGCGTGAGGCTTCATTGAGGCAAGTTACAATTAAGTTGGAGCACCAAAGCTAACAAGCAAACAAAGGCTTCTCACAATTCATAAATGTACATGATGCAAGGTTTGTGACCTCTGTTTGAGAACCTTGCCCACTACTACTGATATTCTGGAACAGATGTTGGTAGTGAAGACCAGTAGTGCAGACATAATTAAATATAATCTAGCAGTTCACTCCAAGTTGGAGGATTTGGAGAACAGATCCAGACATCTGGAGATTCCTCAACTTTCCTAGAACCCCTAATATAATCCAGGAGATAAGATGAAAAAATATTTACAAAACATTCAAAATACCTATAAAAGCTATTCCACCTACTTTTATGGTCTATTATCTGCCTCTTGGAAAACATGATAGCTCCCCTATGAAGTTGTGGAGGAAGGGAAGTTGAAGTTAGACAATCTAGGTCAGGGGTTATCAACCCAGTCCTCTGGACACACCCAGCCAGGTTTTCAGGATATCCTCAATGAATATGCGTAACATAGACCTGCATGTACTGACTCCATTGTATGCATATCTATTTCATAAATATTCATTGTGGTTTTCCTGAAAACCAAACTAGCTAGATGTGTCCTGAGCACTGGGTTGAGAATCATTGGTCTATAGACCTTACTGGGATGTTAGAGAGGCCTCTGGAAGAGGAAGAGAGTACAACCAATAACATCAGTCACCTGCTGTTTGAAGCCAGATAGAAATCCATATTCAGTAGGTCAGACAGTGCAGTGGTCCCCAATCCTGTTCTGGGGATCCACCAGCCAGACGGGTTTTCAGGATACCCACAATGAATATGCATGAGATAAAATTTGCATGCACTGCCTCCATGACATACAAATTTTCTCTCATGCATATTCATTGTGGGTATCCTGAAAACCCGACTGGCTGGTGGACCCCCAGGACAGGGTTGGGGACCACTGAGATAGTGGACAAGTTATCCTGATAAACATCTCACTGAATATACTTGCCTAAAGTTATCCAGTTACATATAGCCAGATAACTAAAAAAATCTAACCACTATGTTTGAATATAGCCGGTTAAGTTTAAGTTATCCGGCCTTGCTTGTTAAGCCCGCCATCTATGCTAAAATATGTTTCTAGCACTACTAAGAATGTAACGCATAAGTGACCAGGATAGTTCTGAATTACAATCCCAGGTTTTAAAACAGGCCCACCACTCACATATTGGGTGCATGGGAGGGATTCAGGAGCATGGTGGTGGCAAGGAGGCAGTAATTTCTTTTTAAGTATTTACCAGGGAGAGCTGGCATAGATAAAAGTTGTTTTTTTTTGCCTCAATTTAGAGGGGGTTTGAGGGGAGTCCGTGCCAGCTGAGGGGGAATTGTGACATTTATGATAAGGTGGGAATCAAAGCAGGAGGCCCGTATTGACGTTTTTGGGGATTTTTTTTTTTTTTTTTGACAGGATCGCTATTTAACTAGGAATCATTTGAAGATATCCAATTAAATGGCAGATTATTAAGCTACACAAGGCCAGATTATCTTTAGACCTACTCTGAAGCAGATCTAAAGTTATCTGGCTAACATAGCCAATTATAGTTGAAAACCAGCTAAGTTAGCAGGATAACTTTTGTATGCCCCAGAACACCTCTTTTTTTATCTGGCTAAATTATAGCCGTATAATGACTTATCCAGCTATAATTTAGCCAGGTAAGTGGCTGAATATCTCAAAAGTTGCCATTTAGATGGATAACTTGTGAGTTATCCGTCTAAATGGCTTTTGAATATTGACCTCAGAGAAAATAGTGAGACTATTTTCAGAATAAAGCATTATTCTCCGTTTTTGAATCACACAGTGAGGGTGCTTCCTTACATATGGGAAGTCGCTCAAGGGACACCAAAAGATTCTGGCCGATTGAGATTCAAGGTGCATATAAATCTTTGTAATATACTTGTTTAATAAGTACATGTGTTTTAATCATAAGCAACAGAGAGCTTTCTTTTTTTTAATCTTCAAAATCTTTCTTAGTAGGAGTAACTAATACAGGAAAATTGGTTCTTACTTGCAACAGTACGAGCAGCGGACTCTCCCCCCAGTAAATGGGCGAGTCTCTGGACTGATCTGTAGTACTACAGGAACGAAAGTTAGCAAGGAAGACAATTTTCCTTTCCCTGTACATACCCAGATCAGTCCAGACTCCTGGGATGTACCTAAGCTCCCCTTAACTTGGGTGGGATGTGAAGAGTCCTCTCATAAAACACTCTTACTAAAGCACATGGAAGCCAGAGCCCAGGCATCCAAGTGATAATGCCTAGCAAAAGTGGCAATGACTTTCCAGTAGTCACCCAGCAAATTTCATGTGGAGACACTTGATGTGACTCAGCACAGTAAGTCGTTTGAGAACGCATCAAGTGCGCCCCCACCCCCCTGGCAACGGGCACCCTTTAGAAATGTAAGTCAACTCGACCGCTTCCTTCAGCCACCGCACAACTGTAGCTTTAGACGACTTATTTCCTTCCTCTGGACCACTCCACAGTACAAAGAGGTGATACGATCTACAAAGAGGAGGTGCAATCTATGGAAATTTTAAATGACCTTTATACCTCAATAATGCATGCTTCCAATCTAAGAGCCTAAGCTCCCCCGTCTGAGGCGTAGAGGAATCCAAATCCATAAAAGCTGGAAGCTCTACTGTCTAAAATGGGATGCAGAGACTACCTCAGGCAGAAAAAAGATGGCACCATGCATAAAGATACCCCCGGAATCAAACATCTGTAAGAAGGATCTCAACACGACAGTGCCTGGAGCTCTGAAATTCTCCTGGCTGAACAAATAGCAACCAAGAAAGAGTCAAGACTGTAACCGTAGCTTTCTTTAGTGGTTCAAACAGAGCCTCACACAATCCTCTAAGGACTAGATTCAGATTCCAAGATGGACAAATATTCCACACCTGAGGATACAAGTTCTTAGCTCCTTGAAAGAACCATAGAACATCTGGATGTGTGGACAGAGGATACCCTTGCACCTTACCCCAGAGACAACCCAATGTTGCTACCTGGACACTCAGATTTAAAGGCCAGAATCTTTCTGTAGGAAAGCCAAAATATGTGACATCGTAGCCTGAACTGATTGCAGCTGCACTCCTCAACACCAGATCAGAACTCTAATTTCCTCCAAATTCGCATATACATCAAGGATGTAGAAGGTGGAAATAACCGCTTTGGAATATCCCCTCCATCTCAAGTTTTCTCTTCTCAGAAGCAAAGATGTGAAACAGAAGTGAGCCCCTGACCCAAAAATAATTAGCCCTGGTGGAAAAAGGTCGACTGATGTCCGAACATCAGGGGCCCATCTATGGCCATGTTGATCAGATCTGGGAAGCATGGTCGATGTGGCCACTCTGGAGCTACCAGGATCATATTTCCTGGATGTTTCTCTATCTGCCGTAATCGCTTGTCCACCAGAGACCACGGGAAAGAAGACAAAGAAGAATCCCTCAAGTCCACAGCAGCACAAGAGCTCTGATTCCTTTGCACTGTGTTCTGTTCAGTGGCTGTAAAACCGCAACTCCTTGGTGTTCTTTTTGGTTGAGATATCCCCATCTTCCGTGAATGAGACATCACTGCCTCAGACAGCACCCATTCCCCAGGGTCATAACTTTCTCAGACTGATAAAATCCGCCTGAACCTAGTTCACTCCGGCAATGTGAGACACTGCCAGCCGCTCCAAGTGCTGTTCTGCCCAGAGAAGTAACTCCCAGGTCTCTTGAACCGCTGCCTGATTCTTGGTTCCGCCTTGACAGTTGATGCAGTCCACCGTTGTTGCATTGTCTGATAGGATATGTCCTGGAAGTGCACATAACTTTGGCCGAAAGGCACCGCTCTAACCTCTACCCGCATGTTAGGCCATGAGGTCTCCTGTTTCGACCACTGGCCCTGTGCCGACTGATCTTGCCACACAGCCCTCCATCCAGAGAGGCTTGCATTGGTGGTGACTATTATCCATTTCAGAATCCCCAATTCTGTACCTCGCTCGAGCTTGGTGCAAGTAAGCACCACGAAAGACTGTCCCCTAGCTTCCCCTTTTAACAGATGAGGAAGAAGAAACTATTCCAATAACGTATTCCTGTGGGAGAAGAGCCCTGCAGAGGCCGCATATGTGCAAACGCCCAATGCATTAATTCCAATGTCATTGCCATAGAACCCAGACCTGTAAACAGTCCCAGACACTAGGCACCGAAAGCTCTAGCAGAAGCCTAATCTGACTCTGCAATTTCAGCACTCTCTCTCTCTCTGTGAGAAACACTCTCTCTGCTAGTGTGTTGAACTGAGCTCTCAGATACTCCAGAGTTTGTAAAAGGACTAAATGGCTCATTGCTAGGTTCGCCACCCATCCTAGAGACTTCAAGTGCATCGGTACCTTTTGTACTGATTGTCAGAGGTCATTTGATTTTGCATGAAGAAGCCAGTCATCCAGATACGGATACACCAATACACCCTCCTTTTCCAATGCGGCTGCCCCCACCACCATCACCATCACCTTGGTGAAAGTACGTGGAGCAGACGGCAGCTGAAGGGAAGGGCTCGAAACCAAAAATATTCCCTTAGGACCATGAACCTCAGGAATCTCTGGTGCTCCGGCCTGATGGCTATGTGCAGATATGCCTCTATCAAGGCAAGAGATGCCAAGAACTCTCCCTTGTGTACCGCCCCCTATGACGGCACTCCGAGTTGGACCTCAGAGTTTCCACTCGGAAACAGGGAACCTTGAGAGCTGCATTTACATTCTTTAAATCCAATGTCTCTTGAATTGGATACAGGGGGGAAAAGAAACAGGATGCTTTACTTAAAATTGACCTCCAGCCACACTAATCATGTACAGGATCTGAGCCAACAAACTCAAGACATCTCTGTGAAAAAAGAAAAACAAATCTGAGCAGAATCCAAAGCGGCTCTCAATCATATGCAATTTCTCCTCTTCTAAAAAAGTGAGAAAGCCAAATCCCCATCGGAATCCTCCGATGTCTCATGATACACACCCCCTTGAACATTACCAGGGACAGCCCCCCTGCAGCGACTGACAAATGGGAGGCCCAAGCACATGATCCCTACATAGTAGGTTGCTTTGCCTTCACTGGGCACCCCCTGCAGAAAGGTCTGCAGGCACTGAAAACATTTCACCCAGGAGGAGGAGGATGGATCCATACCAGAGTCCACAGGCCCA
The DNA here is from genome assembly GCF_901001135.1 of Rhinatrema bivittatum. NCBI lineage: Eukaryota > Metazoa > Chordata > Amphibia > Gymnophiona > Rhinatrematidae > Rhinatrema > Rhinatrema bivittatum. The sequence goes on along the minus strand of NC_042618.1, from coordinate 111,696,567 downwards.
ACCTTGCTCTCTCCAACCTCTCTGGAAAGCTTTTGCCCTCAGAAACAAGGGAGAATTGACCATTCCCTCGCCTCCCACTCCATTCCCCATCCAGAAACACCATAAGCCAAGGGGATGTCCCAACATGGGCAAAAGCTGTAGTAGTCAAATCACGTTGAGCATCTAAACAGCACTGACACAAATGGAGAGAGAGAGTGAGGACTGAATTGCTGTCAGACAGCAAAGCCTCACAGATAGCATGGCGTGTGGACCTGTTTATCCCTGGTGCCTTGCTCTCCTGAACTTCGGCTCTAGGAGGCCTCCTGCACGCACATTAATGCCACCTGGGCGTATACACACACACCCCTCCAGGATGCATGCAAATACACGCTCAAGACTAGGTCATGGTTGTACGCAAACAAGTAGCTGAACAAATATGCGCACAACTAGCTGCGCAAATATGCGCATAAGTCTAGGTTGCAGACACACCTTATGCACACAGGTCCCAGCACATACAACTGCCACACAGTGAGAATACGCACACATGCCTATGCACGCGAGAAAAGAACCACTGCAGTAACCTGCCACATGGCTAAGTAAAGCCTGTCTGCACCTTCAGCGCATTTAGGCCCGGATCTGTTTAACATCCAGCATGGAAAATCATAGTCCTGAAGAGCTTCTCAACAGCTCAGGCCTCTTGACTGGCAGAATCCATGGAGACTGAGGCAAGATCCAGCATCTCACTAAACACGACTTGTGCATAAGCAAATTAAATCCAGCAGAAGACCTCTACTCCTCCTCAGTTATTATGCCTCTCTGCACCTCTGCAGGACAGGGAACTGCCGGCGATAGTTGAGGAGGGGATTCCCCTGCCTCTCCCGTCGAGGCTGCTAGGGACTCCAAAATGGCCACCATTTCCACACTGATAGGGAAAGCCTCAGTGCTAGACCCCATCATCCGTGAGGCTTGTTCTACCGCTGCGACCATGCTTGAAGTAGACCTCTGAATGCTTTTGCTGCAAACACATCTGTTCTTCCCCGCACCCACGGCACCACCAGCACCTCAACGGGAAGCACAGGAACAGTTCCTCAGAGCCACAGAGCCAACACCTAGTCTCCTCCACAGACAGAGAAGCTGTTGAAAAACCCCATCTCTGAGCTTCCCAAGCTGTTAAGGTAGCTTCCCCCCTGGAACCTCACTGCTGCACAGATTCCTCTAGCTAGGTCCTTCATTTTGGGGTTTTTTACTGACTGAGAACAAATAAAGATACATGGAAACCAATACTTTCCTTTGGTGCAGAGGTTCAGGTTCCAGGAGCACAGGATGCATGGCAGATCAGAAAAAATACCAGACCTTTTTATTCTTCAGAATTTTACCAAAAACTTACAATATCTACTCCTTAGAATGGAACACAGACCTGCTAGCAGGAAAAAAGAAAATCAGCCAAATTAAAAAAGGGACCGACTAAAAGAAACAGCCTCCCCTGAGTCTGTAGCTGCCTCAGTAGCCTTGTAAAGGGGCAGGATCTTGACCACCAGATTTACATCCCAGGGAAGAAAGGAGCGAGCATAGGGTTACCAACTCCCAAGCTTGTCCACCTCGACCAGACAGGGAAGAACCCACTAGTTCCCAAAAACCCCTGGGAGGAAAGCTCATATATCCATAATAGTCTCCTGACTGCATAACTGTAGATTTTGCACCATCTACTGGAGACAGAGAAATACTGAGGGACTGCAGGTGGCACACTGGGTTATGTACAATGTCAGTGAAACTTTCTCTGTCTCCATCTGCTGGCAGGGAGACAAAACCCCGGGAGTCTGGAGTGATCTGTATACATACAGGGAACACTGCTTCTCCTGTAGGACTATAAGATAATTGCACATCATTGAAATATATCCAGATTGCCTTTTGTCAGTTTGTAATTTTCCTTTGGGGTTTTCTTTTGTTTGGGGTTTTTTGGGTTTGTTTTGGGTTTTTTTTAACATCTAATCTTTTTATTCACCTTCTCTCTCCAACTTAAATTTTGTGCTATGCTTTAAGAACAATTATATATGATTGTTTAATGTTTTGGTTTTCCTGTGAATTTCTGGGGGGAAAAAAAGTGTTTCTATATATTCCCATTAAATTTATTCTTTTGAAATGTAGAAAAATAAAATTTGCCAATTGTTTGTCCATCCCAAGCCACAGACTCATTATTACCAAAGAGATCAGTATGTGGAAGAAATTTCAAAGTTCCAAAATGGTTTCTTAGCAACATTTCACTTTTCTTCATTCTGTATTCTCTTACCCCTTTTGCAGTTGTTCCAGCTCCAGGCTCATGTATTTTACAAAATGGGCCTGTCTTCCAAGCCTCTGTGTCCCCACAATCACAGAAACCACCTCCAGTAGAAGTATGCATCTGAAAAATTATATACAAATATGTTAATGATATTCATGAATGTTATATATGTGCACCTCTTGAACAGCACAAAGGATAGCATACTTACTGAGAGATGGAATAACCCCAGGAACAGAAGCCAGACTAAGAAAAAATAGAAGAAAAAATAAATGGCCTGGGATTCAGCCCTCTCAGAACATCTTAGGAGACTAGGCAGAAAAAAAAAAAAAAAAAAGGCAAGGCCAGAAAGAACAAGAGCTCTCTCACCTTAAAGGACAAAAGAAGCAAGCCCAGGACTTCTAGAAAGAAAGGAAGGAGTCAGGAACCTCTATCAGAGAATGAAACCACCAAGCAAGGAAAAAGTATAAGTGGGTGGCTGAAAGAGGCATGAACACCATGCCAGAAGAATTAAATTAACAGAGAAACTAGGGGAAGGGCAACATGAAACAGTTCTCGGCAATCTAATCTTTATTTTATCTATGTCCTGGACTCTTAGCCAAAGAATCCCAACCCAAACAATAACCTCAGAAGCACTTCCTGAGACAGGAAAAAGAGAATGGGTTAATTTCCCTCCATAGTCTCTCTCAAGGGCTTGGGAGGCATTCCTGGAGGTGGGAACAAGGAGGAAAAGACATGGAGGAGGAAGATGATGTAGCAGAATTCAATATTCATTCCATAAGAAATCAATGTACCTAACTCTGTATCCAACAGAATTCTCCAACAATCTTAAGTTTATCACTTCCTTTTTCAAATTAATAGCTTTCTCTATTCCAAAACAAGAAGATCGCCAGCATGTTTACTATAAAAAGTCCTTGTGGAATGAATATTGAACAGATTCTGATTACGACTAAGGCTGGATATATTTTAGTATGCAGTTGAAGTAAATCTTCAATATTTTTAATAAGTTTTATAATTTGTTTCACGAGTATGTTGTAGTTTAGTTCATTAACATTGTTCTTTAAATTTGCTAAGAATATAAGGAAGGATCTCAGAATAGCCTTTAAACCTTACTAAGCATATGAATACACAAAAAATGTGTCAAAACTATATCCCTTTCATATTATTCTATGATCCATAAAATATATTAGCTGACAATAAAGGTGACTTTTTATTTTTATTGCCTCTGCTGTCTCCTTAAAATTGTGTTTGAAGAGTGCACACAATTCTTGCTTTATTTGGATTGCTTTTGTTTGTTCTTCTTTATCATTATAAATTCAATGCAGCCATTCTTTTGCTTTTGTAAATGATTATGTACAGATCTGACTGTCCGGCAAAATGACTTTTCTTCCTCAGTCATTTAGGAAACCTCATCAACATGGGATTTCCATTGTACAGTCTAAAATCGTCAAAAGTGGGCAAGCAGGAAGATGGACAAAATGCTAAAAGTAAGTAAACATTAAATACTTACATAGAAATAGGAGAAAAGGACAATCTCTGGAAAGCTACATACATTAATACTCATATGGGAAATAAAGTCCTGGATCTAGAGGCAATCATGAAAGATGCAGATTTATATGTAGTGGCTCTCTCAGAGAGGTGGTACACAGACAACCATGACTGGGATATAGTTATATTGGTAAGGCCGGTGCAAGCCTATTTGGCACCCTAGGCAATCCTTTGGTTAGTCGTCCCGTCCCCCCCCACTTATCTATTGGCAGCAACTCCAACACAGTGCTTCCTCCTTCCCACAGCAGTGGTTTCGGGATGACACTTCCTTCTTTGGTAGTATTGGCTCTGGTATAGCATCCCTCGACCTCACATGGGTGGGATTTTGCCATCCCCAAAATCTTGGCACTCTAGGTGACTGCCTAGTTTACTTACTGGAACTACTAGCCCTATATACCGGGCTACAATCTATTCAGAATGACCGGATAGGAAGAAAGGAAGAAGGTATCGTACTATATATAAAAATTAATATTAAAGCAACAGAATTGCAGGGCTTGCAAGGTAAGAAGACAACACTGTGGGTTAAACTGGAAAGAGAGAATGGAACATCTATTTATATAGGTGTAATATACAGACCTCCATCACAAGCTGACAAAATGGTTACAGATATAATGGAGGGTAATCACAAAATTGCTATGAAAAGGGGAGGGGACTTCATTCTATCAGATGCTGATAGGGACATCCCAGCTGCAGTGTCTTCTGGAAGCAGGGAAATCCTGGATTCTCTGCAAGAAGAAATGTTCTGTCAATTGGTAATGAAACCCACACAGGAAGGAGTGGTATTGGACCTGCTGCTTACCAATGGGGACAGTATCTCTAATGTTGTAATGGACCATCATCTAGGATCCAGTTATTACTGGATGGTGTGGTTCAGTATTAGAGCACAGAACATGAAGATTCATTCAAAGGAGAGGGTCCTAAACTTTAGGAAAACTCATTTTGTAAACAATGGGGGAGTACCTGAAAGGAGTCATTGGCTAGATGGTAAATCTAGGGGGAAGTAGAATAGCAGTGGGCAAAATTACAATGAGATATTGTAAGGGCAGCTAATATTTTTTAGGAACGGAAATAAAGGAAAGAGAAAAAAAGAGGCTGCTATGGTTTTCTAAAGAAGTAGCTGAAAAGGGTAAGGGAGAAAAAAAGTTAGCTTTCATAAGCTACAAGAGATTGTAAAAAGAGGAAGACAGGCAACAATATCTGGAAAAGCTAAGAGAAGCTGGGAAAGTAGTCAAGAATGAAAAAATTCAAAGGAAGTAAGGTAACTTGAGTGCAGCAAGTTGGGGGAACAGCCAGAGATAAAGCAAAATTGCTTACCTTGTAATAGGTGTTATCCCAGGGCAGCAGGATGTAGTCCTCACATATGGGTGACATCATCAGATGGAGCCCTGATACGGAGAAACTTTTGGCTGGCACACTGAGCATGCCCAGCATGCCATGATATTCTCAGCCACAGGGGTCTCCCTTCAGTCTCGTTTGTAGCATTATGCGTGAGCTAAAAAAATAAAATAATAAAACATAATGGACATAACTCCACGGGGTGGCGGGTGGGTTCTGTGAGGACTACATCCTGTTGTCCTGGGATAACACCTATTACAAGGTAAGCAATTTTGCTTTATCCCAGGACAACCAGGATGATAGTCCTCACATATGGGTGATTAGCAAGCTACAGGCCGAGTCATTCTTATATTCCACCAACAGCATACAACTTGTGCAACAAGCACAACAGGTGTACTGCTGGAAAAAATGAGGCAGCCTGAAATCACAGCAGGTTGGATGTAGAAGGAGTTGGTGTTATACTGGAAATAAGTTCTTTAAGACAGATTGTCCAAAGGCTGAATCTTGTCGTCCTTCTTTGTCCAAACAATAATGAGCTGCAAAGGTGTGAAGGGAACTCCATGTTGCAGCTTTACATATGTCAAGAATGGGCACTGAACGATAGTGTGCTACTGATGTGGACATAGCCCTTACTGAATGTGCTTTTATTCGCCCCTAGAGAGGAATGTTCGCTTTTTCATAACAGAATTCGATAGTCTGCTAGCCAGTTGGAGAGAGTCTGTTTTCCTACCGCAACTCCTGGTTTATTTTTGTCAAAAGAAACAAGGAGTTGAGTGGATTTCCTATGGACCGCCGTGCAGTTCAGGTAAAAAGCTAGCGCACGTTTACAGTCTAAGATGTGTAAGACTCTCTCTCCCTGGTGAGAGTGAGGTCTTGGAAAGAAAGTAGGCAAGACTATTGACTGATTGATGTGAAAATCCATTTCTACTTTTGGTAGGAATTTGGGGTGAGTGCGAAGGACTACTCTGTCATGCAGGAACCTTGTGTAGGGTGAGTATGTGACGAGAGCTTGCAACTCACTGACCCTCCTAGCCGATGTAATGTCTAAGAAAAATACTTTCCATGTAAGAAATTTTTCATCACAGGAATGTAGAGGCTCAAATGGTGACCGCATGAGTCTCGTCAGTACTATATTTAGGTCCCACTCAGTGACCAGTGGTCGAATGGGAGGCTTAAAATGAAGTAAGCCTCTCAAACAGACTTACTAGGGGTTGCGCTGTTATTGGCGCATCCCCTATTCCCTTGTGGTATGCCAATATGGCACTTAGGTGTACCCTTACAGAGGATGTCTGGAGACCAGAATCCAAAAGGTGGCAAAGGTAATCTAATAAAGAAGGAGTGGGGCAAGAGAAAGGGTCAAAACCTTTTTGTGTGCACCACTTGGTAATTCTAGTCCATTTAAAGTGGTAAGATTTACGTGTGGAAGACTTTCGTGAAGCTACGAGAACTTTAGAGACTTGTGTTGAAAGATTAAGTGGTTGCAGAATTAAGCCTTCAACATCCAAGCTGTCAGGGCAAGAGTTGTCAGGTTGGGATGACGCAACGTGCCCTGATTCTGAGTTACGAGAGTGGGCGCTGTGCCCAGGCGAATTGGGTCTCTGATCGAGAGGTCGAGTAGTATGGGAAACCATACTTGTCGAGGCCAATACGGGGCCATAAGGATCATTGTTCCTCTGTCCTGTTATAGCTTCACGAGAGTTTTTGCTATGAGCGGGATTGGAGGATACGCATAGAGAAGTCCTGTGTTCCAGGGGCGAGCAAATGCGTCCCTGGGGAATGCTTGTCGACGGCCATGGAGGGAGCAGAACCTTTCCACTTTGTGGTTCAGTTTGGACACAAAGAGGTCTATAGCTGGGCAACCCCAGCGTTGAAAGATTTTGCTCGCTACACATGGATCCAGAGACCATTCGTGGGGATGGAAATGTCGACTGAGATCGTCCGCTAGGACGTTTTGTATGCTCGCTAGATAAGTTGCTTGGAGATGCATGGAGTGCTCTAGAGCCCAAGCCCAAATCTGCACTGCTTCCTGGCAGAGCAGATAAGAGCCTGTGCCTCCCTGTTTGTTTATGCACCACATTACTACTGTGTTGTCCGTTTGTATCAGCACAATCTTGTTTGAGAGGCAGTCTTTGAAGGCATAGAGGGCATATCGCATAGCTCGAAGTTCTAAGAAGTTTATCTGACACTTCATTTCAAGCGTAGTCCACGTCCCTTGTGTTTGAAGGTTGTTGACGTGAGCTCCCCATCCCAAGTTGGAGGCATCTGTGGTCAGGATGACTTGCGGAGTTGACTGTTGGAATGGGAGACCAGCTTTCAATGCTGTTTGATTTGTCCACCAGTGGAGCGATAGGTGTAACTGATGGGTGATTTGAACTGTGTATGACAGTGGTTGGAAAGCTTGTAGCCATCGAGATTTCAAAGTCCATTGAGTTCTTCTCATGGCTAACTTCACCATAGGGGTAACATGTACTGTCGAGGCCATGGGTCCTAGTAGCACTAGTAGTTGATGGGCAGATGCAAACTGGTATTGGGTTATAGAGTTCGCTAAACATGCTAGATTGTTGGCACGGTCCTTTGGAAGAAAAGCTTTCGCCACTGTGGTGTCGATGTCTGCTCCGATGAATGTGAGGAGTTGAGACAGGTCGATGTGGGATTTTTGATAGTTGATGAGAAATCCCAGGGAGTGTAATAGTATTATTGTGCTTTTTAAGGCAGACAGAGCTCCCTGCCTGGATGGACTTCTGATTAGCCAATCGTCTAGGTATGGAAAAACATGAATGCAGTTTTTCCTTAGTTGTGCAGCAGCCACTGCTAGACATTTTGTGAATACTCGAGGAGCAGAGACAAGTACGAATGGTAGGACTCGATACTGGTAATGATGTTTTCCCATGATGAATCGCAGATACTTGCGAAGTTGTGTGGAAATTTGTATGTGGGCATAAAGCGTCTTGAAGATCTAGAGAACAGAGCCAATCTCCACGTTGAAGCAAAGGAAGGATGGTTCCCAGAGATACCATCCGAAATTTTTCTTTTTGAAGAAATTTGTTCAGATTGTGTAGGTCTAAGATAGGGCGAAGGCCACCTGTTTTCTTTGGAATGAGGAAATAGCGGGAATAGAACCCCTTGCCTTGTTGAGACCGGGGCACTGGTTCGATAGCCCTGGCAGTCAGCAAAGTAGAGAGTTCTACTTGAAGTTGAGGTGTGATGACCATGTTTGACCATATTGGAATGGGTGGCGAATGCGGGGCTATCGTTTGGAACTTTAGACAGTATCCCCGGTTTAGTATGGCTAATACCCATTGATCTTTTGTGATGAGACTCCATTGGTGTTTGAAATGATGAAGTCGACCTCCTACTGACAAGTGGGGCATAGGGTTGATGGAAAGGCTTCTGTTCTCTTGATTCATTTCAAAAACCCGCTGCTGGACCAGTTTGTGGTGGTGGTTGGGTTTTTTGCTGGCGTACGCGTCCCCCTTGTGGTGGACGGTATGAACGCACTGAAGAAGCAGGTGGGTAATATCTTCTAGGTCTTCAGAAGGAAGAGTCTCCTGGTGTCCCTTCTAGCTGATTTTCTTAGAGAGGATGGCTGATCTGATGGTAGTTTGGAGAGCTGGTGGAGTGTCTCGTGCTGATCTTTAACTGAGAGACCATAGCCTGAATCTTTTCTCCAAAGAGATTCTCTCCAGTACAAGGGAGATCTACCAATCTTTCCTGGACTTCTTGCCTGAGGTCTGAGGCCTTAAGCCAAGCCCACCTCCTTGCATTAATTGCTGATGAGCGAATAGATGTTTCAAAAGCATCATAAGCTGCCCTTACCTCGTGTTTACCAGATTCCAGCCCCTTTGCAATGAGTGTGTTCAAAGCCAGTTGTTGTTGCCAAGGGAGATCATTGGCAATACCTTGAACTTGCTTCCACATGTTTCTTTGGTACTGTGTCATATAAAGCTGGTACGCCGCAATACGAGATACCAGCATGGATCCCTGAAAAACCTCTCTTCCTAAGATGTCTAAGAATCTCTGTTCTTTTCCTGGTGGGATAGAAGAGTGTGGCTTCTGTTTCCTGGCTTTTTTTCTGAGCCGATTCAATGACTGAGTGATGAGGTAGTTGGGGTTTTTGGAAACCTGGAGCATGTTGCACCAGGTATGTGGCATCTGTTCTTCTATTTACAGTTTGAATTGAACATGGATGTTCCCACATCCTTTGTTGGAGTTCTAATAGGACTTCATGGATTGGTATTGCCATTTCCTCCTTTGGTGCATCCACGAATTGAAGGACTTCTAGAGCCTTGTGTCCTCCGTCCGCAATTCGAAGGGAATTGTGTCTGCCATTTCCTTAATGAAATTTGTAAAGGACAAGTCTTCAGGAGGGGACTTTCTTCTCTCTTCTGGTGGAGAAGGCTCAGACTGTAATTCTTCTGACTCAGTATCAGAATCCACATCCTTCCAGGGAGTATACTGAGGATAAGGCGATTCAGGATCATCTGGTGGTAGATGATGCTTTGTCTTAAAAGCAGATTTTGATGGAATCTGCTTTGGCAGCATAGGAGGTAATGAAGGCATCGATGGAGAATCGATGGGCCTCAATGTCGGGTATCACCCGATGGACCGGGACACATTGGCATCGATGGTTTCTCCAATATTCGATGACGGTGAAGGCCCGATGGCCCTGGGACGGAATCCGAATCCCTAGCATCTTCCTCCGATAAACCTGGGATCGGAATGGAAGGAGTCACCGGTGGATGCGTCGGCATCGATGGTTGCATCGGTGGTACCGGCGTCATCAGCGCCGGTGGAGGAAATATACCTACCAAGGCATCGATTTTGTTCAGCAAAGGCTGAAATATCGACGGATCTGATGCCTATACCGGGGTCGGTACCGATGGTACGGAAGGAGACTGGAAATTTCGAAAAGCCTCGACGATGGCCTGCTGGACCATGGTAGTCACCTCTTCCCTGGAAACTGGGACTGGGTCCACTGTCACTGGGGAAGATAAGACTGGCGCTACTGGCACTTCCACGACTGAGCGTGATGGCACAGTCTCTAACACCGAACCCGGTGGAGAGCGCCTCGGTTCCTCGGGTACGGTAGGGCATGTTGGTTCCAGTACCCGGAGTCGTTTGGGCATCGGCTCAATGTTCTTTGAAGTCAATGGCTGTGTCTTTCCATCCAATGGGTCGGTGGAACGATGTCAATGGCATCTTTTTTCTCGATGTTCCTTCAATGCTGAGGAAGACTTTATGGAGGACGCCAATGGAGTCGGTGACGGACGGTCACCGGTCCTTTTTTCTCCTCAATGTTTTGCGACCAAGGGAGGTGTTATTCTTGGAGACGATGTAGACGATGCCGATGGGGTTTTCTTAAACAACTCCTCCATCTTGTCCAAACGGGCACACCTGCCCTTTGGTGTCATCTTGACACAAGTTAAACAAGCCCGGACATCGTGGCCAGATCCCAGGCACAAAACACAAACATTGTGGGGTCGGTAACTGACATAGTCTGGTTACAATCCTGACATTTCTTGAATCCGGAGGCCATGATAAAAAATGAGGCCGAGTAACGGTCGATGACCGGCGAATACCAATAGTAAGGGTGACCGGAATCAACCGAAAAATGATTCAAAAAATGTACTCACCGATACTATGTCAAAGGGAGACCAGATGACAATGATTTTGTGACTGAAAATATATATTCTTCCCTGAGGAAAAGTGAGGGAAAATTTTCTAGAGCTCCTAATCTGCTTTGCTTATAGCAAGGCGGAAAAAAAGAGACTGAAGGGAGACCCCTGTGGCTGAGAATATCATGGCATGCTGGGCATGCTCAGTGGGCTCAGTGTGCCAGCCAAAAGTTTCTAGAAACTTTTGACAGAAGTTTTTCCGGTATCAAGGCTCCATCTGATGATGTCACCCACATGTGAGGACTATCATCCGGTTTGTCCTGGGATAAAAGGTGGTAGGTTCTGGCTGTTCCTTAAGTTCACTTTATTTACAGTGAAAAACAAACAAAGAAACAAAAAAAGGGCAGCACAACTTACCTTTAGGTTTCAAAAATTTAGTGCAATTCGCATTAACTCCAGATCTCAAAAAAATATTAGATGCAGCTCACCTTTAGACATAACAGGTTCTGGCGTATGGGCATATGATATCTCTCTCCCTGCTTCCTGGGGCCTGACTAAGCCTTCTAGGCCCTGAGCTCTTAACCTGTGGTGTGGGGCTCCTCCTTTCATCCATGATTCCATGTGTGTGTCTATCTTAAAGACGACTGGGCAAGACTGATTTGCCAGTCCCTTACGGTGGTCTGAGGGAGTTTTCTGTATACTCCCTCATAGGAAGAAAAAAAAACATAGCAAATATGGTAAAACAGGGGAACAAGACATTTTTAGATATGTTAATGATAGAAGAAAGTACAAAAGTGGCATTGTGATACTTAAGAGGTGAAGGAGAGGAATATGTAGAAGATGAGGGGGAAAAAAAAAAAGCAAAAACTACTAAACAAATATTTCTGTTTGGTGTTCATTGTAGAAGGGTCAGGAGCAAGACTAAATAAAACAAATACAAATAAGGTTGAAAGCAAGGTAAATTTTAATTGATTTTCAGAACAGTGTGTTCATGAGGAGCTAACTAAACTTAAATAAGACAAAGCAAAGGGGCTGGATAGGATACATCTGAGGTTATTGAGGGAACTAAGAAGTCCTGGTAGCTACCCTGGCTGACCTTTTCAATGCTTCTTTAGAGTTGCAAGTAGTTCCAAAGGACTGGAGACTGGCAAATGTGTTTCCTATTCAAAAAAGTGGATGTAAAAAGGAGGCTGGGAACTACAGGCCAGTCAGTCTGATCTCTGTGGTGAGCAAATTAACAGAATTGCTGCTAAAACAGAGGATAGCACAGTTTTCGGATTCCAATGGCTTGCAAGATCTAAGGCAGCATTGTTTTATTAGAAATAGATCTTGTCAGATGAATCTGATCAATTTCTTTGATTGGGTGACCAAAGAGTTGGATCAAGGGAGAACAATAGATGCAGCGTACTTGGATTTCAGTAAGGCCTTTGACACGGTTCCACAGAGGCAACATAAATAAATTGAGAACTCCTTGTATGAGCCTAGAGTATTGGAATGAGTTAAAAACTGGCTGACTGGGAGGCCACAAAAGGTAGTGGTAAATGGCGTTTACTCTAAAGGGGGGGGGGGCATTACTAGTGGTATGTCTTAGCAATCGGACCTTGGCCCAGTTCTTTTCAACATTTTCGTAAGCAACATAGCAGAAGGATTTCAGGAAAGGTTTGCCAACGATATCAAAATCTGTAACAGGGAAGACGCACAAGAAAATGTGGTAAAACATGAGGAGAGATCTAGCAAAGCTCAAGGAATGATCTAGGGCAGAGCTTCCCAAACCTGTCCTGGGGTCCTCACAGCCAGTCGAGCTTTCAGGATATCCACAATGAATATGCATGAGTTAAATTTGCATATACTGAGTCTCCGCGGTATGCAAATTTATCTCATGCATATTCATTGTGGAAATCCTGAAAACCCGACTGGCTGTGGGGTCCCCAGGACAGGTTTGGGAAGCCCTGATTTAGGGTCTCCCAACTAAGATTTAATGCTAAAAAAAATGCAGAGTCATGTAATTAGGCTGTAAAAACCCAAACCAGAGGTACAGAATTGAAGGTGAAATTCTTCTAAGCATAAAAGAGCAGCAGGATCTGGGGGCGATTGTATCGGATGAGCTTAAAGTGACTAAACAAGTGGATAAAGTGACAGGAAAAGCCAGAAAGATGCTTGGCTACATAGGGAGAGGCATGGTCAGCAGAAAAAGAGAAGCAATAATGCCCTTGTATAGGTCCCTGGTGAAACCTCATTTAGAGTAAATGTGTACAATTCTGGAGACCGTACTTTCAAAAAGAAAAACTGGTTGGAGTAAGTCCAGAGAGTGGCTACTAAAATGGATAGTGGTCTTTGTTCTGAAGCATATGGGGACAGACATATTTAAATGTGTATACCCTAGAGGAAAGGCAAGTAGTTAAATGTATTTCATATCTCCCCATGCACAGGAAGCAAAACTCTTTCAACAGAAAGGAGACTCTAGAACGAGCAGTCATGGGATGAGGGTGAAAGAGGACAGACTCAGGAGTAATCTTGGGATATATTTCTTTACAGAGAAGGTAGTGGATGCATGGAATGGCCTCCAAGAGGAGGTGGAAAAGACAAAAACGGCATTTGATTCAAGAAAGCATGGGATAAATACAAGGGATCTCTGGGGGAGTGATGGGAATTGTAAAGCTAAGTTAGTTGGGAGACTGGGCAGACTAGATAGGCCATACAGACTGCCATAAAGTTTCTATGTTACTATGACAAGTACATGTCAGAGACAGCATGCCATTGCTTTCTCTTCCGATCTCCACTCATTCTACACCAATGAGTATGTGGCTCCCATAGTAAAACTTTTGAAGTTTTAGTCTTATAGTTTACTTGTACGTTTCCTGCCCTCAAAATTCCTCTTCCTGACAAACCATCTATTTGTGGTCCTTCCCACTAGCATACTTCTCCAAGAAATCTCTCAGCTTCATCATGCTTCTTATTGGTAGTTATAACCTCTTCAGCACTAAGGTTCTTTCCCACCAATATTTGTTTATTACCCCCATGCAGTCTGGCAAATTCTGACAGTAGTGCTTTTTTGGCCTTGAGGCTTTTCACGTCCCTTCTTATTTAAAAATATTTATTCTGCCTATATCAAAATTCTGTGCTAAGTCAATTATAAATTAAAATAAGTAATACAATATAACGAAAACATATAAAACCAACATTATATAATAGAAGCACACTCATTTTAGGGCTGATTGTAGTGTGGGGACATCTGTTCTTTTCCAATACAAGCTAATTCACATCTAACTGCTATGGACACTTGTTGGCACAATCATTGTTGGTATTTATCTAAATTTAAATGCGGGACATTTAGCAACACTAACCCTGCATTTGACAGATACCTGAACTCCCAAAACGGATTCCAGCCACTGTAGTAGTTGGTCCCAGAATAAGGAGACTTTGGGGTACTCCCACTATACATGAAAGAAGGTACCTTCACACCCGCAATTCCTCCAACAGTTAGAATCTATCGATGGATAAATATGGTGTAGCCTAAATAGGGTGAGGTACCACCTCAGTAGTAATTTATAGCAAGTTTCCTGTAAGGAGGCTGATATGGAACATTTGTAAGCTGTGGTGTAAATTTGATCCCAGACATCTAATGATAGGGAAGTTCTCAAATCATTTTCCCACACCTTTGTATGGGGAAAGGATTCTCTGCAAGTTCCCATAAGCAGTTTATAAATCTTAGAAATGAAACCCTTCTTCCTCTCCACATCTACACATAAGTGTTCAAAGAGAGTCTTTCCTAATGCTAAAGCCAATCCGTGCTTCTTTAGCAAGTGGAAATGTCTCAATTGGGCGTGTTTGCAGGGTTGGACTTGATACTGTATAGGCACTGTATAAAGCGCCTATACAGTAAAATGGGTTGCGCGGGCCTAACACTTCACGGACGCGGCTTGCATTTGCATGTGATTTTAATACAGTATCGAGCGGTAGGTGAGCCGGACTGTGCGTGCGGCAAACACGGGTGCGCCCCGCACTAACGCAGCTCTTCCTACTGCTCCTTACTGTATCGGCCTGCAAGAAAAGTGCTCCCAGTTCCACCTTTGGATAGCCTGATCTAACTTTTTAATAAAGGGAGATAATTTAGTACAAAAAGATCCCTTACCCTGGGTCCAATCCTTATTCCCAGATACTTTATGGATTCCTTTGCCCATTATGGATTCCTTTGCCCATTTGAATGGGAAGAGTTTTTAAGATGACGAACCTCACTATTAGCCAGGGTTAGTCATGCTCTGTTTTAAAACAGTGATTGAAGAGTACAGCAGAACAACTCCCATTCGATATGTATGGTACTAGAAATTAGATAACACCAAGTGATGACAAAATCTTTGCTAGTGTTTGCAAGTACATATTAAATAGTACAGCTGATAATGCTGATTCTTGGGGCACGCCTAATTGCAGCAGTTTCCAAGTATCAAACTCAGATTGGCTTCCATTGAGTGGCACCTTGCGTTCGTTTTTTCAATGACAAGTCACAATGAAATCTCATGCTATGAAGGCAGATACTTGTACCTTGTAGCGGTGGTTCTTGTGAATACTGTTTTGGAAACAATCCATACAAAGGACACATGTTGGATCTATTGCACAGTCCCTGCAGATCAAAAAAATAAAATAAAATAAACACACATCTTTCATGAAACATTTAGGTTTTAGAAACCTCGGTTTCACTGTATAGCAAAGTTTGATGCTAACATCTTCACCATGAACAAGAATCAGATTAACAATGCAGTGCTTCAGGGAGGATGGAGTCTGAATGTTGAATTAACCTTAACATAAAATCTATGCTATTGAAGTAATGAGATACAGAATTATGCTAAACAACTCTTTACTAATTAGTGCAGCAAAAAGAAAAAAAAAAGCTTAAATGTATAAAATTTAACAGTGCTGTTAACACAAAAAAAAGTTCAACTCAATTATAGTTATCTTTTAATGTCTGCATTAATAGGATTTTAACATGTACATTAATTCCTAATGTTAACGCACACTTCAATTGTATTTCATTAATAGCTGATTTTAACAGACAATATATTGGTCCCTTAATGTGCTTAAAAACAGTTCCCATTTAGTCACCTCATTCATCAAATTTATATAAATCAGGGAGCTATAGTGCTGATCTTTTCTGGAACCTCATAAAGACTTCACTAAAGAATTTAAAAGCATGACTCAGGGAAGAACATTTTTAAAAACAGGTATTGACCAGGCCATGGTTAAAGATACATACCTCATTTTAACAAACAGAAAATATAAGTATACTGTACAACAACAAAAAAAACCCCCAAAAAACAAAAATTTAAGAAGAAAATCAAGAGAGGAAATAATAAGTCCAAGAAATAAGTCAATGTTTTAAAAATGTAGACTGTTTTCAGTGTCACTGCAGGAATTTCATGCCAGCAGTAACATCATAAGCTAGGCTCCTATTACCACAGTATTAGAGTATTAAAAAAACAAACAAAAAAACCAAAAAAAACCCATGCACACACTGGGAGTGTCATTTCTCACTCCATGCGACCCCAAAAGAGGCTTTTTGGGCTTCTATTTTAGGACTGATTCTTAAAAAATGTGACAATGTGTGTAGCATTTTTCACATATTGTGCTGATTTATAAAAGGTGACTTACCCTGCATAAAATATTTTATGTACCAAGTGGCACTTTGAAAATCAACCGAGGGCCAGCATGCATAATAGCACACGCAGAACCTGGTTTTGGCTGCTCTTTTATACACATTGGGAGTAAACATTCTAGAAGGCAGAACTGGGACGAGGCTATGACTTTGCACACCTTCATATTTTTGAAAGTATGCATAGAAGTTACCAACTGAGAAAACAAGAGGGAAGGCTATCTAAGAAAGCCGTCTGGGCAACAATGCAGATTAGACGCCAAAACAGTCCAAGTGTAAACTTTATTTGAATGGAGACGTGAATTTAGGGCATTTGTATGAATTCACGTCTCCATTCAAATAAAGTTTACACTTGGACTATTTTGGCATCTAATCTAGAAGTTACCAATGCCAAGATATGCCCTGAATGGAACAGGTGTAAACTTTGTGCGAGGACAATGCCACATATTTTCTGCCATTAAGGAGGGATTTTCAAAGCAAAAATCACTGGTACACACTGGTAATTTTATAGAGAGAGAATTTGGTATTTTGCTTTATATTTCTTTTTTGCCAGTGCTATATTTATAAGTATGTTGCTAGTATATTGTTAAATTTCAATATAAATGTTTAAAAGAATGTGGTTTCATAATTTCTTATAGTAAGTAACAGCAGTATTCATTTATAGCTATTTTTCTTTTTAAAAAAAAAAAAAAATCTGCCAGAGTCTTTGTACGGACATTATTTACTGCTGAACCACCCTTCCTTCAAAACAATGAATGATCAGTACGAATGCTGTTTTATGCCAAATCGTTTGGATTGTTTCTGAACTAATGCTTGTACCAGCCTATGCTAGGTGCCAGGAACATACCCCAGCTTTTAAAACTCAAGTCAGAGACATAAATCTCACCTGCAGGAGTAAGTTGTCTCCCCACCTTTGAAAACCTTCCCACAAAGCTGGGGTGCGCCACACTGCTGCAGCTTCTTCAAACAGATATCAGGATCTTCCCCAAATAAATACCATTCCAAAGGGGTGAAAATCATCATCTGGGCCATCTCTTCTTGTTTCTCCACTACAGGGTGCATTTCATCATGGTAAATTCCTGGCACAAATTTTGCCAAGTGCTGGTAAAAAGCTGTATGAAAATCTAATCTTTCGTCCCACCACTAGGGAAAAAAAAAAAATCAGTCGGTTTAAAATAGAGCAGAAAAACAGAGGAAAGCTGATCAAAGACAGTAAAAACTTTCCTAAATGATTTTCAAGTCAATCAACTCACTATCTCATCAATGGTGAATGAAGAAAAACATCTTGAAGGGATCCATCTATTTTGCCAACTCCTCTCGGATAAAAAAAAAAAAAAAATGTAAATGGGCCTTATGATAGCCCCTGAGGACCTACACAAAAACAACTACACCCAGGGAAAGTGCACAATTTATCCTAGCTCCATTTTAATAGTAATGAACTGCTTTTCATATACAACTCAAAATACTGTGTGTTAGTCCATTAATTTTAGTACCTAAATTATTCAAACAGAAGGAAGAGGAGAAAATTACACTATTGGAAGAAGGAAAGAAAAAAGGGAAAGAATGTCAGACAGAGGGAGAGGTTAAAATGGAGTTTGAAAGAGGGGCGCAACAGGTATGATTTGTGGAATCTTTACTAATTTGTACCAGAGGCTAAAATTAGTTTCTCTAGCACTGAAATGACAACAAAATCCAGTAAAATATAGAGACCTGGAGGATAATATGAAAAGAGAGAAAAGAAGAAAGAAAAGTTTTAAGGAGAAAAAGCTAAATGGTTATGATTGATTTATTTATAACCCACCTATGCAAGGGCCTTAAGTGGCTTACAATACAACATACACAAAACATCAGATAAAATAAATATACAAATCAAACAAACATCAAAGATTAAAACAATTAGAATGCTAATGAACAAATGAAATTATCCAGATGCACAAACATTTTAAAACTTTTTAAAAAAAGAAACTGAAGGAATTAAAGGAATATTTTAATAAAACATTGTGTTTGTGCATTTAAAGCAATAAAATATAGTTACATAGTAGATAACAGCAGTAAAAGACCAACTGGTCCATCCAGTTTGACCAGTTATTGCTGTCCAAACTGACAAGGATATATCCCAGCTGCGAGGAACAAAGTATAACTGCTTGTAATAATATCAATTCTTCATCTACTGTGTTGATGTATGCAGTGTTCCCTCTAAGCTGTGCGCGCGCACATGGCCCGTGAAGGCCGCGCACATGGTACAAAGTTTAGCGCATAGAGTTTTTAATCCTAGAATTTTTCCAAAAACTAGGCAAATTATTAGGCATTAACCTTGCACAGCATTATACTTGAACAGCAATGATGGGAGACACCTAACGGGCACTACATAATGTCTGTGCCACTCTGTGGGTTAAGAGATCTCTGACTCACTCTACTACACAGTCCATAGTATTGGTTTAAACACTTGCTCCAAAGTTTCTGTAACCCCAGTGAATTTAGGCCTAAGTGCACACACTGATGCAGCTCTCTGACAGAGGCCAGGATGCCACCTGTTACTTAGAACTGACTGCTAACCTGCTAGGTCATTAATGGGATGAGGTCAGGAAGAGTTCATACTCCCAACCTCCAATGGCATAGCTGCAGCGGTTCAGGGTACAGCGACACAGTGTAAATGGGAGGGATGCTAGAACTGCTAGGCTACACAATACACACGCATACAAGAATCTATGCTCTGCATCAGCAACTAGATGACTGAGTGTATATGACGCCATCTGGTAATATAAATCATTTATAAAGAACATTAGAAAAAGATAGTGTCAACTGGTTAAGTTTAAATAATTGTAATTAACTTAAATATTATCAACTTAAGATAAGATATGAACACAAAAACCGAAATGAGTAAAGGTGTTAAATGCAAGAGAACAGCTACATCATTTAAAGCCGAATGGCTAGATGAGACTGTTGAAACTAATACCGCGAAGTTGCATGGCCTAACTCGCATAGCCCTGCGCGAAATGTTTTCCTATGATGAAGATAAAGGAGTCATTTGTCTGGTCTGCGCTGAAGCAAAAGCTGTAGGAGAATTTTCTACGGGTAAAAGTTGGAACGAGGTCTGGAAACTGGATTTCCTCAAAAGACATCTAAGTAAGTAAATCTCACACTGACAGTGTAACAAAATTGAAAAATATGAATCCACTATTCCGCGGTGGGTTGAAGAACCTGTTACTAGAGACTCCAGAAGAAAAGCAAAGGAGGCAAATCATTGTAGAACGGAAGAGTTCCAATCCAGGTGAGATAAAGGTCCTGATTGACAGCGTCTTGCTAGCCATCAAATTGAACTCCTCTATGCTGGTGTTACATATATATATGAACACATGGCCAAATTTGAAAGCTGCCAGATAGTTGGAGAAGTAAAAATTATGAATTTGAATTTCTTGAAGTTATCAACAGCGTTGTTCAAAATGATATAATGCAAGAAATTTCTTCGGCATTGTTCCACACTTTAACCGTTTATGAAAGCACTGACATATCTTTGACCAAATGCTTAATACTTTAAGTATTGGCCTAACAATGTTTTGGATTACAAAGTATTGTTTGGTGGCATTTTGCGATTGGAACATTGCAATGCTGCTTTAATCGTATCTGCCGTCAAACTCTTTTATAAAGCAAACAAGCTTGTTTTAAGGAAGATGGTTATGTTTACATCGGACGGAGCCTCTGTTATGTTAGGAAGAAAAAATGGAGTAGCAGCACAGTTGAAAAAAGAAATCCCACACCTAACTCAGCAACACTGTGTAACACATCGTGAAAATTTAGGAATAGCTGATACATGGAAAGAAGTCAAACTGATGCAAGACATTGACACTCTTATCAGAACTGTGTACTCTATGTTTAGTAGATCTATTTCGAAAATAGTTAAATTTCAAGAAATCGTTGACGCCTCAGAGCATGATTCAGTGGCATTCAGACCTTTAAATGAAGTACGATGGCTGTCGAGGCATTTTGCAATGCAAGCTATAGTTCAAAACTATGCTGTTTTGTTACAATATTTCGAGGAAGAACAGGGAAAAGACCCAATTGCCAAATACTGTTCAAGAAGCTGAGCACTTCTGAGTTTAGGGTAGCTCTGGAAATTTTGAATGATGTTAAGAACATAAGAAATTGCCATGCTGGGTCAGACCAAGGGTCCATCAAGCCCAGCATCCTGTTTCCAACAGAGGCCAAAACCAGGCCACAAGAACCTGGCAATTACCCAAACACTAAGAAGAACCCATGCTACTGATGCAATTAATGGCAGTGGCTATTCCCTAAGTATAATTGATTAATAGCCATTAATGGACTTCTCCTCCAAGAACTTATCCAAACCTTTTTTGAACCCAGCTACACTAACTGCACTAACCACCTCCTCTGGCAACAAATTCCAGAGCTTTATTGTGCGTTGAGTGAAAAAGAATTTTATTTATTTATTTATTTAACAGTTTTTTATACCGACCTTCATAGTAGATAACCATATCGGATCGGTTTACATTTTAACAAAGGGTAAACTGAGGTAACAATTCTGGTAAATAATAGATAACAAAGGAAAAGGAATAAGTCAAAGTTACAATCAACAAGGAATGGAAAACTTGGAGGCTTAAAGACAAGCTGGAAGGAAGATAGAGGCAGGTAGAATAAATATAACATTTTCTCCGATTAGTCTTAAATGTGTTACTTGCTAACTTCATGGAATGCCCCCTAGTCCTTCTATTATTCAAAAGTGTAAATAACAGAGTCACATCTACTCGTTCAAGACCTCTCATGATCTTAAAGACCTCTATCATATCCCCCCCTCAGCTGTCTCTTCTCCAAGCTGAACAGCCCTAACCTCTTCAGCCTTTCCTCATAGGGGAGCTGTTCCATCCCCTTTATCATGTTCTATCAGATTTGGCTTCATTGTCTCTTCTTCTTCAGAAGAAGGGTTTAACAACTCTAGAAGCTCACCATCTAGCTCAAGGCAAACTGAATAAGATCAGAAGTCAATATCTAAAAAGCTCACCTCAGTGGAGTCAAAGTGTTAAAGCACTATTACAAGTACCAACCAATAGTGCAGTTGACACAAGCTCGCTGATCACTTTTATCAATCTCTTGTGTGTCCATCTGGATGAAAGGTTTCCAGAAGAGGAAGTACAGGCATGGACTGCATTTGATATTGGGTCACTTATCAATTGTGACTTCAATTTCGGAATTGATAACATAAAATCACTTTGTGCTCAATATAAAGAGTTTCTGCCTGAGGAGTTAACAGTAGATGATCAATACGAATACTTCAAATTCGTTGTTGCTGAGAAAATCAAAGACAAAACTAGTTTCAAATTTGTCATCTATGTTGTTGTTTGTAACTCAAAATGAACAATTCAAAGACCTCGCTGTGTTGATGGATATTGGAGGAACATTCATGGCATCCAGTGTAGACTGAACGTGGCTTCAGTTTAATGAATGCTATGAAAACCAAATCGCGGAATCTATTACAGACTGAGTATTTGGATATGATCATGTGTGTGAAGAACTATCAACTAGATGGCGGAAATATAGATCTTGACAGAATCTATAACGAATGGACAAATGTCAAAGACCGCAGGGAAAAAATGTAAATATTATGGACTGTGAAGTTGTGAACTGAGTTATGAGGCGCAGACGCCCAGTATATATGATATAAAACAAATAAACTGTTACGCTTTCTACTTGCTATACCTTAGTAGCCTCTTTATTTAAGAAGTATATAAACATGTTAACATTTCACTTGGTCTTCACTTCTTTTTTAAATTCCAGTAGGCTGAGTTGTAAGTTTGGATGCACAACATTAAGTTAAGTTTCGGAAAAGTTGCACACAACAAAATTTTTGCGTACATAGTATGTCAGAAATTAGAGGGAACATTGGATGTATGGACACCAAAAAAGAATCAAAAGTTATTGCACAGGCAAGGTGCTTTTTGTACACCACAGTCACAGTCAGCTACAAACCAGGTAGAGATTATTACACATTGTAACTGACTGACAGCCACCAACCTGAAGGAGAGCTAATGAACTACCACCAAATTTTTATTTTTTTTTAATTAGACAGATACAACTGATCTAGATGCTACCACCACCACTTAAAACATTTTACTGACATCCAATCAACTTAGAAATAGTCATTAGGGGAAGCTTTTGGACAGTAAAATTACCCACATACATAATCATTCAAGCAGACAGACTTGACTACTAGGTGCTTCACACAGTTTACAAAAAATGTGTTCCATTTATAAATAATTTTTTTATATTCTGCATACAGTTTTTATTTCTTGCGAGTCTAAAAACAACAACGTAGGGAAGAAAGGCAGACTTTTTTTTATACCTGTTGTAAGATTTTTTATAGCCTCCATTTGAGCAGGAAATGTGTAATTTATCGCTGAACTATTTTTAGTGTAATCTTGTACAGACAATGCTTTATACACAGAAATGTTCCTGACCGTAATTACTTATATTTGAAAAACAAAATTGCAATTAAACCAATATGAAACAAGCATTATCATGTCCTAGATATGACAAGTACCATACAGTTCCGTCCCCCCATGCATCAAGATAGCTTACATTGATTAACAATTTGGGGGTTTTCTGACTTGGCAGTTTCCTCGTATTTTTCCTCCACCTCAAATCAGAACCACAGTTGGAATCCTAATAGAGTGAGCCTTCATTCACAACTACCTGGGGATTTTTTCTCTATTTTATATACATCCTCCTACCACCCTTTGTATCTAGCCTGGTCATTGCAGCAACAGTCTTCAGCCAGAAGATATACACCAGGGCTTTTTCTACAGCAGTGTTTCCCAACCCTCTCCTGAAGCACATCTAACCTGTCGGATTTTTAGGACTGCCATAATGAATATACATGAGAAAGATTTGCATACATATGGTCTTCAGTGTATGCAAATCTCTCTCATGCATATTCATTAGGTGTGCCTCCAGGACAGTGGTTCTCAACCTTTTTTCTGTTGGGACACACCTGATAGTTCTCACATGCGACACTGAACACATGACAGTCACAAGGCTAAATGTACATTTATCATCCACTGGAAACCTCCCCCCCTCCCCAACACACACACACACACACCCTCAGCAATGAGTATAAAGCAGAACTAGAACATTCCCAGTATAACTCACCACACAAAAAAGATATTGACATAACATCAGAATAACAGCAATACAAACTCCCTCTACTACCAAGCGCAACAGCCCTACTTAAAAGAAGATAGCAGTTCACCACCAATGCATGTCCTATTGAGAAAACACAACAAATATAGGTGAGGTATTTTACTAGCCTATGTGCTAATCAAATACCTCACCTCGGTCATACACACAAAATAGACCTTCACCAAGTACAGAAATACCAAAAATTACAAATATGGAGACAGAAACTGGAATAGAAACCAAAAAAACACTCTGCATGCACTACAAAACAGGAGAAATGAAAACAGAAATATAGCACCTAATATAGTACCAAGATCTGCAATAATGCACACAAACTAATACGCACAAAGTTACACCTGCATTATGGCATGCACTCAGATGGAACAATCCAACCTATAAAAAGGCAACACTAACAGATATTAAACCAGGCCCTAAACACCAATACGCCTCCAATTAGGAAAACAGAAAAAGCCAACCTGCTATATATAGATCCCCACACAGAAATAAATTTGAAACATTTATTCACATATTTTTACAACAACTGAAAAGAACAACATCTAAACAAAAACAATTAAAAAAATCTTACAAATTATTAAAAATTCTCCAAACACCAATTAAATATTTCAAAACAGCAGACATCACATAATACCCAATAATTAAAATGGCAGTCAATCAAGAAAAATGAACTTAAAAGTCACCTTTACTTACCCTCTCCAGCAGTTCTCCTATTCCTTTCCCTTGCAGGCCAGGCCAGAAGTAGCAGTAGCTGTCCTCGCGGTCCTCTTCCTTAGGGACCACAACCAGTCTCTATCTCCCTTTCCCACACACACACACACCCCGTCCCTTTCCCCCCCCCACACACACGCACCCCGTCCCTTTCCCACCCCACCCCACACACACACGCACCCTGTCCCTTTCCCACCCCACCCCACACACACACACACCCCGTCCCTTTCCCACCACACACACACACACACACACACACACACACACGGAAGCACCGTCCCTTTCCCACCCTCCCCCCACACACACACACACCCCGTCCCTTTCCCACCCCCCCACACACACACACACCCCGTCCCTTTCCCACCCCCACACACACACACACCCCGTCCCTTTCCCACCCCCCCACACACACACACACACACACCCCGTCCCTTTCCCACCCCCACACACACACACACACACCCCGTCCCTTTCCCACCCCCCCACACACACACACACCCCGTCCCTTTCCCACCCCCCACACACACACACCCCGTCCCTTTCCCACCCCCACACACACACACACCCCGTCCCTTTCCCACCCCCACACACACACACACCCCCGTCCCTTTCCCACCCCCACACACACACACACACCCCCGTCCCTTTCCCACCCCCACACACACACACACCCCGTCCCTTTCCCACCCCCACACACACACACCCCGTCCCTTTCCCACCCCCCCCCACACACACACACACACCGTCCCTTTCCCACCCCCCCACACACACACACACACACCCCGTCCCTTTCCCACCCCCACACCCCGTCCCTTTCCCACCCCACACACACGCACCCCGTCCCTTTCCCACCCCCCCCACACACACACACACACACACCGTCCCCTTTCCCACCCCACACACACACACCCCGTCCCTTTCCCACCCCCCCCCCCACACACACACACACACACCGTCCCCTTTCCCACCCCACACACACACAAACAGAAGCACCGTCCCGATCTCAAATACACAGCGGCCCCCAACTGATCAGCTCCAGTCTTTGGCCCCACTGGCCTGGTCTCTGCCGGTGGCCAGCAGCTTCCATCTTCAGCCCCATCGGCCTGGTCTCTGGCAGCAGCCAGTACTTCCAGCTATGGCCCCACCGGCCTGGTCTCCGGCAGCGGCCGGTAGCTTCCATCTTCGGCCCCGCCAGCTGCGGGTAGCACACATCACACACCTGCCGGTGCTTGGCAACACACTGGTGTGTCGTGACGCACCGGTTGAGAATTACTGCTCCAGGAGAATGTTTGAAAGCACTGCTCTACAAATATGAAACTGGCCACTAGGTGTCACCAATGTGCAAAGGCAATGACTCCCTACCTTCACAGCATCCCCCATTTGATATGATCTGGAGTGGAATACTTGACTGTGGTATCAAACCAGTGATTTTCTACATGCCAGTGCTGGGCACAGCCACTAAGCCTGCTGAAAAACACATTTTTACCTAGCCCAAAACTATCTTACAAAGCATGGTGAGCTATTGAGGCATCCACTCACTTCATATATGTACCAAATTTTTTAAACTACATACAGCTTAAAATAAAGAGCTTTTTTCCTCTAAAGTATGCTTTGAACCCCCTTAGATCTAGGAAAATAGACAACCAATATTGTTAACCTTGAAAAACGCCATAACTTATCACTATAAACAGACCTAGCACTTTGTCCAAAATATTCCAGACAATATATATCACAGTTATGTTCATAGGTTTACATACCCCTGACAGAATATGTAAGATGTGTAGCATGTTAAGAAAACATGAGTGATCAGACAAAACACATCTTATTTTTAATGTGTTTCAAATTAAATTATGCATCACAGAACAGCACAATCATTAAATAAACAAACCATAGCAATAAGGAAAATAATAAAATGGTCCTGTTCAAAAGTTTATATACCCTTGAGTGTATATTATCAGCCAAACATTCAAGTTGACGCACAAAGTTTGAGATGGCAATGACGGGTAGGTAGCCACACCTGTGCCTTGTTTGATTGTAATTAGTGTCTGTGTATAGTCAATTAGTTTCTTAGCTCTTGAGAAACCCTTGTGTGTTTCATCCAGGGCTGCACTGACTTTGGTGGTTACTGAAGCTTGGGGAAAGCAAAAGAACTGTCAAAGGAACTGCAAGCAAAGTAGTTCAAACTTTATAAATCAGGAAAAGGTTATAAAAAGATATCCAAAGATTTGAAAATGCCAATCAGTATTGTTCAAACTCTGATCAAAAAGTAGAAAATTATGGGTTCTGTTAATACCAAGATAGACCAAGAAAGATTTCAGACAACTGTCACGAAAATTTGTCAGGATGCAAAGAAAAACCCACAAGCAACTTCTACTGAAATACAGGCTTCTCTGAAACAAAGTGGTGTGGGTATTTCAGTATGTACAATAAGGAGATACTTTAACAAAAATAGGCTGTATGGTAGAATTGCCAGAAAAAAAACAAAAACACACACTGCTGCACCAACGCCACAAAACATCCCCATTACAATACACCAAACAGCACCTAGAGAATCCTCAAAACTTCTGAAACAAATTAATTTGGAGTAATGAGACCAAAACTGAACTTTATGGTCACAACCATAAACTCTATGAAGAGACGCACATCATCCCTACCATGAAGCATGGAGATGGATCTCTGCTCTTTTTTTGGAGGGGGGAGGGGGGCGGGGAGTGTGAGCTACAGTAGCTCAGGGAATTTAGTCAAAATTGATGGCAGAGTGAATGCAGCAACTTACCAGAAAATTCTGGAGGGGAATTTGCATTCATCAGCCAGGAAACTGCACATGGGGTGCACTTGGGCTTTCCAACATGACAATGAGCCGAAACATAAGGCCAAGTCGACCCTTCAGTGGCTGCAGCAGAAGAAAGTAAAAGGTTCTGGAATGGCCATCACAGTCTCCTTTGAGCCACTTTGGGGATAACTCAACATTTAGTTCATGCTAGACAACCAAATAATTTAAAGGATCTGGAGGCTTTTTGCCAAAAGGAATGATCAGCTTTATCACATGAGAAAATATCGGGCCTCATTCACAACTATCCCAAAAAAACTACAAGTGGTCATTGATGGAAAAAGGGCCAATACACAATATTAAGAGCTAAGTGCATGCAAACTTTTGAACAGGACCATTATTATTTCCCTTATTGCTATAGCTTGTTTAATGATTGTACTATTCTGTGATTCTAATTTGAAACATTAAAAATAACAGATGTTTTGTCTGATCACTCATGTACATCATGTTAAGAAAACATCTTACAAATTCTGCCAGGGAATTGTAAATTTATGAGCACAACTGTACATTCATAAACATGTTCTTGCTCCCATTGCAGTTTCACATTCAGCAGCATAACAGCATGCACTTTTATAACAGCAAGTTTAGGGAAAGGGTACAATTTACCTGCAACCCTCATTCCCATCAGCATAGCCGTGCATTACAGTAATCCATTTCTGAGGAACATTTACCAAGTTAAACAGGAAGGATTTAGGTCAGGGTAGAGGAGGAGTTGCTTGAATTGAACAAATATGGACAAGCATTTTACAGTTCCTACAGGGACCTGGGCAATATTTCAGTGTAATTACAGTTCCTGCAGAAACTTGGGCAGCATTTCAATACCTTCTGATCTATAATTCATTACCTACAATAAAGCTATATCAAGCCTTGAACATAAAATACTATTCATGGATTAAAGGATGGAAAGGGGATTGAGGGTTAACAGCACCTGAAGGGAATGAGTTCAACAATCCTACTTTGTTTACCTCAAGTTCTGCCTTTTAGTCACCATACCAGCTTCAGAGACCATATGATAAGGGTGCAGCAGTTTTTCTGTTGTAGCCTTCTGTTCTATATTATTCCTCTCATTATATGCCCAGAGAGAAATATGTAAATGTTATATATCATTTTAATGCATGGAATACATTTTTACAGTAACCAGGAGAGGCGTTAGGGGATGACAAGGGACATGATACTCAAAGGGTGCTTGCCACTTCACATGAAAACAATAAAAGTGGAACCAGGCTATGGCTCAAATGCATATATAGGTGCTAGAAGAGTGAATACAGAGATGTATGCAGCAGCCTCCCTCCAGCTCCTGAGCTGACACTTGCCCCAAACTCTGCTGCAGTCCATCTAAGGCATGCCCCAAATATAACCTGTGTAAGAATTATCGAAGAATGATATTGTATGTGAGATTTGGACACTACAAATTTCTCTTCCCTATCCAAAGAAAGCAACTATGTAATCCCCAAACTTCTTGCATCTCTCCAGTTTTATGCCAAATGAACTAAAAAAGCATTACAACATGAAAAGAATCCAGTTCTCTCGGATCAATACAGCTACAATAACTTTGCACTATAACAAGCAGTTGCAAGATCCAAAATTATTTTGACATGAGATTGTTTTCAAGCTTTCCAATCATTAAATCATATTCAATAATGCGGTTTTGTCATAAGTGAAAATAATGCAAAAAGCACTTAATGAAACAGGGACTCTAGAAAATGT
Source organism: Rhinatrema bivittatum (assembly GCF_901001135.1). Taxonomy (NCBI): domain Eukaryota; kingdom Metazoa; phylum Chordata; class Amphibia; order Gymnophiona; family Rhinatrematidae; genus Rhinatrema; species Rhinatrema bivittatum. Next base: position 111,667,720 of record NC_042618.1, on the reverse strand, counting down.
CTGTAGCAATGCCTATCAAGGAGCGTGGGAGGAAAACCCATCTGTGCAATCCCCCAAGGATAGTTTTCTTTGTTAGAGTGATTCTTTATTTTTATGTTTATTTTTCCTTGTAGGGACTTCCACCCTCTCCCAGCTGGCTCTCGCTAAAGAACCATTACATGTGACCTCAGGTATTTTCCTATTTTTTCTCACATGGACAAGTGCTGTTGCATCCTGCTATGAACAAAAACCCATTTTCTAAAATTCAGAAATGTAGGACTGATCACTGCTAGTCATAATCATATACTACTATTTATGCACAGCATCTGAACAAGGATGTTCAATGACTTTAGTCCGAGTTTATTCTTGTTATAATCCACACCACCATTCTATCTCCCCTTTCAAACATCCATTTTCATCTGGCCTTGAGCTGCAGTGCATATCCACTGCCATTGCAGCAGACACATGACTCTAAAAATAACCGATACATTTATTTCACAACCAACCACTCAAGAGTATCACTGTTATCCTTGGTCAAGCTCCAGCCATCAACAAAAGAGTTGGTTAAAGCAGTGGGCTACAACCCAGGGAAACCAGAGTTCAAATCCCACCGTGGCTCCTTGTGACCTTGGACAAGTTATTTACCCTCCATTGTCTCAGGCACAAAATTAGATTGTAAGCCCTGTGGGGATAGGGAAATACCTATAGTACCTGAATGTACACTTTGAAGTGCCAAAAAGCAGAATATAAAAATATAAATAAATAACTACTGTTCCTCAACACCAGGTGCCATGCTAAGAACATGCAAGAGTAGTTTCTACGCTATACTTGCTAATTACAGCCTTGCTTTTCATAGGTGAGTATATTCTATTTTAGGGATGTGCATTTGTTGCTCCTTTTATTTTGGCAGTACCAGAGTATATTACAAATGGATAGTGGGCCAGCAAAAACGAATGGTGTATGCTCTACAAGCTTTTAGTAATCTACAAGCTTTTAGTAATCACCCACAAAGCCATTCTTAACATCTCTCCGCTGGACCTATCGACCCCCCTGCAACTTCATACTTCAACCCGTCCTCTGAGATTAGCGCAAAGAGGGACTCTTAGAACACCTACATTCAAAACCTCCTTTAGTAAAAGAGCCTTTTCCACCGCAGGCCCCAAACAGTGGAACCTGCTCCCACCGGACCTTAGGCTGGAACAATGCCCAATTACATTCAAGAAGAGACTTAAGACGCTACTATTCAGACAAGCCTTCCCATAACACTTGTCCTTGCCTCATCCTCCACGGACCTTCTCTTCCTAAGCTCAGATGCCTAAGCACTTTTTCTTCCGCTGCCTAAGCTATTTAATATATGTATATTAGTTTCATTAAATCTATGGTAACCCTCCGCTACCCTCCCCCACCCACTTTCCAACCCCCCTTCCAACCCCCTTACAATCCCTCATTCCTACCCCCTCCCTCGGAATACCTTGCTACCCCAAAAAGCCAACTCTTATCAGTTCTTACCAGTTTTGACACGTTACTCCCCATGCTTAAGCTGTATCCAAGTTTTTCTCTCCCCCTGTTCTATGTAAGACAACTTTGTCACTGTTTTATGGTTGCAATGTAAACCGGAGTGATAATTAACTCTGTTATTTGAACTTCGGTATAGAAAAGTTATAAATAAATAAATAAATATGCTTATGTAAGTGCCAAGTTTATACACGTACACCATTTTTTTCTGGCAAGCACTATCCATTCTTCAGATATGTACATATTGCAAAATGAATGAAACGAATGGAGTAAAATGCACATGCCTATTCTATTTAGTCACTGTAGTATTTGAGGCTATGTGTTCTAGTTAAAGCATTTTCCTTTTAATTGTTTTAATCAGTTACACAGTATAGTTATCACTCTGGTATACGCTGCTCACGAAGACGTTTTAGATTACAATAGCACAGCCAAGAACTTGGGCTTGTAGGTGTGCCTAAAGAAGAGAAAGTAGTTTAAAAACGGCATGTATTCCTTACAGCTAATATATAGCTCAAATTCTCACAACATCCAGATTATCAAACAGCTCAGGCATTTACTTGAAGACAAAAATGGCATTTTCTCTGCTCTATGCCATGTACTTTCTATGATTCTCCCTGGACGAAAAAAAGCCCAAGATGTTTAATCTCTTTCCATTGTGCAGTTAGTTGCATTTCGATTTAATCAGTCATAACTGGGGGAGGGGGGGGTGAGGTTCAGTTTTACTTTCAGAAATTAGCGCCTACCCAAAGGTAGGCGTTAATTTCTGCCGGCACCGGGGAAGTGCACAGAAAAGCAGTAAAAACTGCTTTTCTGTGCACCCTCCAACTTAATATCATGGCGATATTAAGTCGGAGGTCCCAAAAGTTAAAAAAAAGTTAAAAATAAAAAAATAAAAAATAATAAATTTAAAATCAGCCCACAGCTCGCAGGTTAAAAACTGGTCGCTCAATTTTGTCGGCATCCAGTTTCCAAACCCATGGCTGGTCTCTCTCACTTTACTCTTGGTGGTCTTTCCTCTCTCCTGTCTTCTCTTTCCCTATATCTGTTTCTGACAATCTTTCCCTTTCATCTTTCTCCATTTCTTTCTTCCTTGCTTCTCTATCCTCTCATAGCTAAATTTTACCTCTCCTCCTCCAGTCCCCCATCTCCCTCTTACCTATTTACCACTATCACCCACTCCCCTTCTCACCTTTCTCAGCCTTCTATTCTTCCACCCACTCACTAGTCCCTCTGTCTATACTCACCACCCTCCCAAGCCTCGTCTACCTCCCTCTCTCTCATTCCCTCAACAGCTCCAGCTTCTTCCCTCACTCATCCCCTTTCTTCTGCTCCTGCCCAGCCACCTATTCCCGCTTTCACCATCTCTGACTCACTTGACAGACCTGTCCCTCTCAATATAAGATGTGCCATGCTAGTCAGGTCAATGGTAATGGTTCAAGCAGCCCAGCATCTGGCCTCTGACAGTGGACAATCTGGGTCTTTTGGAAATAACAGGAAGATAACATCCTTCTGCTCATTCCCAGATTTCCTGTCTCTCATTCCCTCCCTTTCCCTTGCCTCTCAAACTTCCCCAGCTCCTCCCGGTTCTTTGCACCATTTCTTCACTCCTCCTTGCCTTTTTGAACCCTGTAACCCCCCTAACCCATCTAACAACCCCCTAATTCAAACCTCTCACCAAATCACAGAGTCACTGCATCCCTGCATATCCATCCAATCCCCAACTCCCTACTCTTCCACCCAATCCTCTAACTTTTGCCCCATCTTTGATCACTCTCCTGCCCTCCCACTACCAACCTCCCACCTCTGCATCTCTCTCTTCCCTCCTATTGCTGTCCTCCCCATATTCCCCAAGCTATGAATCTCACCTCCCACATCTCTCTTCCCTCTCCCATAGAAATGACGGCAGAAAAAGACCAATCGGCCCATCCAGTCTGCCCAGCAAGCTCCCACACTTATTTTCCCATACTTATCTGTTTCATCTACCAGCAAGTTCAGGGCCCTTGTTTGTAACTGTTTGATTCAAATTTCCTGCCATCCCCTGGGGGGTGGAGTCAAGATGGTGGACACTGCAGACGCATAGCACTCCTGTTCCAGCGTCTTTTTTGCCTTAACAATTATTTCATTGTAACTTCTGTGGAAGTGGAAAAAAATGCCTCCTAAACGCAAGGGGAGACCCCGAGCTTACCCCACTCTTCCTCGGCGATCCCAGCTGGACAGAGAACAATCAAGCAATGCATCGGCGCTTCTGAGGCAGCAGGGCTGAGTGTTCCGGCTGTCGAGTCCCAGAGGGGAGCTGGGGACTCGACCTCTGAGGTTTCCCTCAGTCCGTTAGACGATCGACCACCACCAGCGGCACGAGCAACATCGACACCGAGGCTGCCTGAGAGCCCTGAAGGGTTAACTTCTGGTGTGCAGCTTGAGGGGGCGGTGCCTTTGGAGCAGTGTGTGCAGACCTCCATGAAACACGGAGAAACCTCTCTCGGTGAAGAGAGTGCTTCGGGAAGAAGAGAAGAGCAGCCAGTTCCCGGAGAAGAGACCTCGGGACAGGATACCCTCCCCCCCACCTTGAGAGAGAGGTAATAGCGGAGAAACCACAGGTAGTCACTTTAGACTGCCTGTGGAATTTATCATCAGCTATGGCAAAGGCCTTAACAGACTGCTCTTTAAAAATAAATTCAGTATCCAGTCAGTTAGATACTTTAAATAACAGCTTTGATGGCTATAAAAAAGAAGTCTCTGGAAAGTGATTGAATTGGAGGCAGGACTCAAACAAGTTAAAGATGTGCAGACTGTTTTGATTCAGGACTGTAGGATGATTAAAAGAAAAATGGAGAAAATTGAGAACACACAGACATTTGAATTTGAGAATTATCAATTTTCCCAGGGTTGTAGGAGAGTTGCCTAGGATAACCGTGAATCGGTATATATGTGATGTTTTGGAGATTCCCGCGGATAAGACTCCACACCCCTGGAAAAGGTCTATTTTCTCCCTATACGAAAGAATCAACCTGTACCACCAACTCAGAATACGTTTGAAAACCTGACTGAGTTTCTGGAATCATCCACTTATGAAATTATTGAAAAATCAACTTTATTGATTTCTTTCTTTAACGAAAACGATATGGGTGTACTTATAAGGGCATATTTTAAAAAGCTTAATGTACCTTTTATGGGATCCTGTCTGCGTATATTTCCAGATTTGACAAAAGAGACTCAACAAAAAAGAAAAAGCTTTCTAGCCTTAAGACAGGAGGTTTTAGATCTTGGGGCCTCCTTCATACTTAGGTTCCCATGTAAATGTGTCCTTAAGTATAGAAGAGAGAGTTATATATTTTTTCAAGTAGAGCATCTGAGGGCCTTTGTGGATGCCAAGAAGCTGGAACAACAGATAGGTGATGAATCAAATAGTCTAATAGAAATACCTGAAGCTTGATGTCCGCTATTTTCATTCTATAAAATTTGTTTTCCTCAATCTCCCTACATTGTGCAGTACACCCCCCCATTTAGTATAGTGGTCTAAGGGATGTATTAATCAAGGTTCCTTATTTGAAAAAATTTTATTTGCTGATATTTTTCATTCTTGTGTTAATGCAACATATTTCTGAAACAAAGTAATCTTTGTAAATGTTTGATTTAATAACTTAATAAAGAGTAAAAAAAAAAAAAAAAATTTCCTGCCATCCCCTGTCATTGATGCAGAGAGTAATGTTGGAGTTGCATCAAAGGTGAGCAGAAGGCTTAATCGTTAAAGGTAGTAACCGCCGCATCAAGTAAGTTTCCCCGATGCTTGGTTACCCAGACTGCACAGATCAATGCCTTGTTGGATGTTGTCTGAATGTAAAACCTGTTTTCCACATTTCCCCCTACCATTGAAGCAAAGAGCAGTGCTACATATGTATTCAAAGCGATGTATCAGGCTTAATTGGTTTAGGCTAGTAATCGCCGTAATAAGCAAACTACCCCCATGCTTCTTTGTTTACCCAGATTGTGAAGTTCAGTCCTTGTTGGTTGTCATCTGAATGCAAATCCCCTTTTCCACATTTCCCCTTGCAGTTGAAGCAGAGAGCAATGTTGGAGTTGCGAAGGCTTATTGAGTAAGGGTAGTAATCAACAGGTAGTAGCCTCCATTCCAGTACTCCACCCCCATGGCTCTTCTCTTCACTCCCATCCTCTAGCCTTTATGGATCCAGTGTTTATCCCATGCCCCTTTGAAATCCTTCACAGTTTTAGTCTTCACCACTTCCTCCGGAAGGGCATTCCAGGCATCCACCACTCTCTCTGTGAAGAAATACTTCCTGACATTGGTTCTGAGTCTTCCTCCCTGGAGCTTCAAATCGTGTCCCCTTGTTCTACTGATTTTTTTCCAACAGAAAAGGTTTGTTGTTGACCATGGATCATTAAAACCTTTCAGGTATCTGAAAGTCTGTATCATATCACCCCTGCTCCTCCTCTCCTCCAGGGTATACATATTTGGGTTCTTCAATCTCTCCTCATAAGTCATTTTATGAAGACCATCCACCTTTTTGGTCGCCCTTCCCTGGACTGTCTCCATCCTGTCTCTGTCCCTTAGAAGATACGGTCTCCAGAACTGAACACAGTACTCCAGGTGAGGCCTCACCAAGGCCCTGTACAAGGGGATCATCACTTCCTTTCTCTTACTAGACATTCCTCTCTCTATGCAGCCCAGCATTCTTCTGACTGTAGCTATCGCCTTGTCACATTGTTTCGCCAACTTCAGATCATTAGACACTATCATCCCAAGGTCTCTCTCCTGCTCCTACTCATTTCTCTTCTTCCTTTTCCAAACCTATCTCTTTCTCCCATTTACTGCCTCCATTTTGCTATCTCTCTCTACTTCCTTCCTGCTTAGCCACCCAAAATTTCTGACTCAGGGGAGGGATGGCTCGGCAGACAGTAGAAGAGGCACTTTGTGGTACCTGCTTTCCAGGTCTATCAGCAACACGGATTCAGAGAAATCGTTGCATTGCAGGCCGTGGGGGACTTTGAGTATGCTCAGTGCTACTTGTTTCCATGGCCCCTCCCTCTTCTCCTGCTGCCGGTACACTTCCTGTTTCAAAAGCAGACTTGCACAGTAGCAGGAGGGGCAGAGGGGACCAGCAGCACTGTGCATGCTCTTAGTCCCAGCGGCCTACACTGTAGCAACTGATCGGTGTCTGTGCTGCTGAAAGAGCTAGAAAGTAGGCAGCACAAGCGCATCTATTACTGTCTGCCAAGCTGAACCCTGCCCCCTCTCCACCAACAAAGGAGAAACAAAAGGCATGACTGAAGAGGTAAGAGAAGATGGGGGATCTTTTCACCGATGCAGTGCAGTGAATCAGAGGACAAGCCTTTTCTTTTAAAACGCGACAAAAAAAAAAAACCCCGACTCGGGGCACTGATCATCAGATTCAGAGTACGGGCCCTTGCGCCCAGATCTAAGAATGCCACTGATTGGTAGTGCACAACACACCCCTTTTTAAAGTTGGTGGTGCCTCTGCACTATGGACGCTACACCCCTGTTCCCATGTGAATTTTAACTTCATTTTTTAAAACAACAAAAAAAAAAAAAAATGGACTGAGAAAGTTGTTAACAGTTATCAGAATTCTTCTTCCACTCCTATTCATCATGCAACTGGCACAAACTGCATGCTGTCCAAAATTTCTAGTGTGGAGTATAGTAAGATATAATCATTATGAAAACACCAACAGCATAAACTAATCGTCCCACAGCCTACTGTAGATGCAGAGGTTAACTAAGTTTACATGACTTTGTTTTGGGTTTTTTTTTTATTTGACCTCAAAAATTAAAGGGATACTAACCTAACATTCAAAACAAGTATTAAAAAAAAATGCTGTGGGAACCAACAGAATTCAAATACAAGCCAAGTCATAGAGTTATCACACAGTATAAATGGAGTCGTTATATTAGGCCAGCTTTATATGCAAACCAAAATAGGTTTCAAGAAAAAGATTAAATTATTCTTACCTGATCATTTTCTTTCCTCGAGTCCTGCTAGACCAGTCAATTACATATGGGATTTCCCTCTTCCACAATTGCCAGAGACAGAAGATAAACCTTTTTATTACCTTACTCTGGGCTTATAAAAGGGCTGATGCACTATGGTGGGCTCGACGAAGCGCACTGTTAGCCCCCATTTGGCTGCGTGTTTTCCACGCGCTATTTTTACCCCTTACTATATAACGGGTAATAGCGCGTGGAAAACGCAAGGCCAACCCCCCCTCTCCCCCGAAACTAATAGTGCCCGCAACATGCAAATGCATGTTGATGAGCCTATTAGTCCCACGCGATCCAGAATGTAAAATGTGCAGCCAAGCCAGCCGGCACCGGGAAAGTGTACAGAAAAGCAGAAAGATCTGCTTTTCTGTACAACCTCCGACTTAATATCATCGCGATATTAAGTCAGAGGCCCCTTATTGGCAGAAGCGGCGGCTTTCAAACCCGCTGACAGCCGCCGCTTCTGCCAATAAGGAGCGCTAGTGTCCCTAGCGCCTTATTACCGTGGGCCCTCATTTGAATACTAAATCACACGCCCAGGAGAGTGGCCTGGGTGCGCGTCGGGAAAGTTCGCGCTCACCTCGGAGCACCGGCTCTCCCGCGCATTTTACTATATCAGCCTGAAAGGGAGGTATGGCCCAGGTTTGCTCCCAGTATCTTACTGCCAAAGCACTGTGACCACACAAAATCCCGACAATGCTCAATTCTTGAACTTCTAGTATAGGGTACTGAAGACCGCTCCAAGTGAGTCAAGAGGAGGAAAAGGTAAAAACAGGAAGAATGAAGAGGGGACAACTGAGCTACCTCATATAAAGTCAATAGTTTCCATGAGCCTCATAGCCCTTGTCTGAACTGGTCTAGCAGGACTCAAGGAAATAAAATTATCAGGTAAGAATAATTTAACCTGCCCTATCATCCTGCTAGAGCAGTCAATACATATGGGAGTTACCTAAGTTTCCCCTTGCTGGGGCGGAAGGAAGATTAGGCTGTCCTCACTACTAATGCTCCAAAGGCAGAGTCTGCCTTGGCCTGCACATCAAACTTGTACTTCGTGAAGGTGTGCAGAGATGCCCATGTGGTGGTCTTGCAGATTTCATCTGGCGATGTCACAGATGTTTCAAACCATGAAGATGCATATGCTCTTATAGAGTGGGCTCTCAGTCCTGCTTGACCAAGGGCATGCATGCTGGAGGTTACTGACTCCTTTATCCATGTAGCTATGATGGCTTTAGACGTTGCTTTCCCCCATTTCGGGAACCAAACACATCTTGTCTATCTTCGCAAAGGCATTTGTTACCTTTAAATACTTCAACAATATACAGAAAATATCTAACCGAAGTAGACCATCTCTTTCCTTACCTTCTCTGCTACTAAAGGCTGGAAGAGAACAGAGTGTTTAATATGGAACACAGATACTATCTTTGGTAGAAAGAATGGGACTACTGAAAAGTCCACAACAAGCAAGGGAGAACTGTTACTGCACTAGGCATCAATAATACACGAGAAATAAGTGCAGAAAAGTTTATTGGTCCACACAAAGTTTCATAAATAAAGGTATAATATTTCAGAAACAGCAACTCCACAGTTCCTGTGAACCTCTATAACTACGGACACAAATTGTTGCTAAAATTCGCTGTCCCTCCCGACGCAGCCTTGTGGCAAAACACGGTGTCCGTGTCAGGGGATCCTTCTAAAACTTATATTTATACAGTGGAATTGCCGTTTCTGAAATATTATACCTTTATTTATGAAGCTTTATGTGTGGACCAATAAACTTTTCTGCACTTATTTCTCGTGTACTACTGAAAAGTCACCACATCCGAGAAGACCAAGTAATGATCTCTATGTGATAGAGCTGCAGGCCCTAAGATGCACCTTGCCAAGCAGATCATAACTAGGGAAAGGTCCTTTATGGAGGCCTGTCTTACCAGTTTCAAAAGATAGTTTCACTAAGGCCATTAAGACTAAGTTGACATCCCATTGAGGGATTAAGGGCCTGAAAGGCAGGCACATCCATTTCACCTCTCAGAAACCGCACAATGTCTGGGTGTGCTGCCACCTGAGCGCCCTTGACGCAGCCCCTATAGCATGAAATAGCAGCCACCTGTACCTTCAAGGAATTAAGGGCCAGCCCTTTGGCTAGGCCCAACTGTAAGAAATGTAAAATATGCAATATGTCTGTCCTCCATGGGGAGAATCCATGCTTGTTGCAGAAACCTTCAAATCACCAGATTATGATGTACGTCAGTTTGAGGGCATTCAGGCTTTTAATATGGTTGAAATTATGGTTGAGGTGTAACCTCTACTACACAAGTACACTCTATCAAGGGCTAGGCCATGTTGTGTTTTGGACATTGAAACATGGGCCCTTGGTTGCTGTAAGAGATGACACCTCCCACAGGGCAGAGCCCTGTGGGGACATGCAGCGATAGGCTAGCTCTAGGCAGAGATGGACACAGAGATATATCTTTATTGTACTGCCACGTAGATGGTAACCCAAAGACCGGGTGAGGATTCCAGCCAGATGATAATGTTCTGTCTGTATTTAGCAGAGTGGAATGGCAGTTCCACAGTCTCACCAGGCCCGCAGTGCAAATTAGATCGGGAGTCTATGGAGAGAGTGAGATGAGACAAGCAAAAAGAGAGAACTGGAGTGGCAGTACTCACTCTGATGCTGGTAGTTGTAGTAGGAGAGAGCCCTGAGGAACGGATACTATAGGCGTCCTGGTAATAGATAGGCAACCCCGAAGGGTAAATAGGAGCGAGGCCAGACCGCCGAGGAGTGGGTGCCTTAGACATCTTTGTTGGTAGCAGATAACCCCAGAGGGTAAAGAGGAGCGAGGCAAGGACCACGTGGAGCGGGTACCTAAGACATCCTGGAGCGAGAGTACACAGAGCGGAGGCATCTGATAATGAGAAGAGATCAGCAAGGAGGATTCCTTGCTAACTCGTAGCTGGAACTGTGAATTGGGTTTAAATGTCCTGAGCTTGTGACGCATGCGGTGGGGATGCCCCCGCGGTTCCCGCCATGACGCAAGTCAAGGACTGGGCTGCGCGCATGAGTGCCCTAGGTGATCCCGGGAGAAAGATGGTGAATGCAATCGCCCATGCCGATCTGGGGGCGCCAAAGGGGTCGGTGTAGAGAAGCAGAGGCAGCCATCTTCCCAAGGTGAACAGAGTTAGGCAGAAGAAAGGTAAGCAACAGAGGACGCAGCCATCTGCGACCGACGGACACAATAGGCCATAAGAAAGAATGGAGCCAGATTCTCCATTAGAACTAGCCCTTGCCAGAGGCGGCCATGTTCCTTGGGAAACAGCCTGACTAGATCTGCATACCATGGCCTCCTCAGTTAATCTGAGGCTACTAGTAATACTGTGGACGAGTGGCCCTCTATTGTTTTTAGCATCCTGCCCACCAGAGGCCATAGTGGGAAGACATACAGTGGGCTGAACTGCGATCACAGGAACAAAACAGCTTCTATAGCCACTGGAGCCCAGTTCTGCCCTGTGATGGAAGCACATTTCTACCTTGGCATTTGAGCTTGTCGCCATTATACCTACACCCGGGAACCCAGTGTGATCCAGTATCATCTGGAAGGCTTCTGGACTCTGCTCCCACTCTTCTGGGTCCAGCCTGATCTTGTTGAGGAAGTCAGCCTAGGGATTGTCCTTCCTTACTATATGCAGTTTGAAAAAGCTCTAAAAACATTTATTTAAAGCAGCCTCTTAGATTGCAGGCTCCTATTTTGATATAACAGCTACTTTGTACAACCATTGGCACAGCCCCTGGAGATTTGTCTTATTGTAAGCAGCATTTTTGTCTAAAGTTTTTGTATTATAATATTACAGATGTTCTATTTTATTATTTATGTTATTTTATGTACCCCGCCCTGAACTTTGGAGAGTTCAGGAAATAATTTTAAATAAAATAAAAGCACTGCCAAGAACAGGAGGAGATTGTTTTCTGCCCACTCACAAAACTGGACTGCCTCCTGCGCTAGAGCATAGCTGTGGGTGCCTCCTTGTTTACATATGCTATTGCCATGGAGTTTCTGACATCACCCTGACTGCTCTCCATTTCAGCAACAGAAGAAACTTTTGGCGTGCTAACCTGATAGCTCGTGTCTCTAATCTGTTTATTGTCCATTACCCTTGGGCCACCTGGCAATGAGCTTTCGAGGACAGAGTCCACTTTGTCAGATGTGCTTCTATCAGATGCATATCTAACTAAGTGGACTCTATCCTCAAAAGCTCAATAAATTGGTTAGTATGTAAGATGCCACCCGCTTCTTGTCATTTTGGGATACACATAAGTAATTGCAAGAATGAAGTGAGATTTTAAGGGATTCACAAACACCACTTTGATTGTTTTACATCTACTACTTGCTTGTAGAACAAACAATCTCAAGTTTCTAGCTTAATACTGCATTCTGACCAGTTATAAAACCCAAAGAATTCAGCAAAATTAGCAGCTATTGCTAACATCATGAAGTACCGTATTTTACATTCCATAAGATGCACGTTTTTTCCCCAAAAGTGGGGGGGAAATGTCTGTGCGTCTTCTAGAGCGAATATAAAAAAAAAAAAAAAAAAAGAAAAAAAAACCCAACAACCTACAACCCTCCTCCCCCCCCCCCCCCCAAAGACCTGCCAAAAGTCCCTGGTGGTCCAGCAGGGGCCCAGGAGCGATCTCCTGCACTTGGGCTGCCAGTAATCAAAATGGTGCCAACAGCCCTTTGCCCTTATTATATCACAGGGGCAACCATCGGCATCCTGGCAGCTGGAGATCGCTCCTGGACCCCCGCTGGAACACCAGGGACTTTTGGCAGGCCGGGAGGGGGGGGGGGTTTGTTTTAAATTTTTCCCACAGAAAGAGAATGATAAAAGTTTTTTGATCTGGGGAGTGGACCGAAATGGCCCTCCCCAGACCCGAAAACAAAATGGGGACAAAAACAAACATTTTATGTACTCCCCAATTTTGCTCCATAAGACGCACAGACGCCCAGGGAGCAGAGCAGGTTTAGCACACCTTTTTTTTTTTTTAATTTTCCCCCTCTGAATCCTAGATTCATCTTATGGTCAGGTGCGTCTTATGGAGCGAAAAATACGGTACATTTATTCAAAGTACAGTCGATAAATAGATTGGAAAAAAAAAGGCTACTTCTGCTGACTGTAATGCAAATAAATTTTGCAGTTTGTTTTAGTTCACACCCTGTTCCCGCAAGAAAAATCTAAGATTTGATCAATATTATAAAACTTCCTTACAAAAAAAAAAAAACAAAAACAAAAACCCACACACAAATACACAAACACTTAGGGGTAGATTTTACAAATTTGCACACACACGCGTAATTTTGTTTGCGCACCAGGCGCAAGCAAGAGTACTCTGGATTTTAATAGATACGCGCGTAGCCGCGCGTATCTGTTAAAATCCGGGATCGGCGTGCGCACAGGGCTGTGCAAAATTGGCAGCCTGCGCGCGCCAAGCCGCACAGCCTGCCTCCGTTCCCTCCACCCCCCATACCTTCCCCTCCCTTCCCCTACCTAACCCATCCCTATCTTTGTGGCACAAGTTACGCCTGCCGGGCCGGCCACCGGTGCATGATTCCCAGGCCTGGGAGCTGTTTCGGAGGCCTTGGCCACGCCCCCAAAACACCCCTGGGCTGGAACCACGCCCACAGCCCCACCCCCAAATGACACACCGCCACGGCAAACCCCCCCCCCCCAGGAAAGCCCTGGGACTTACACGCATCCTGGGGCTTGCGCGTACCGCTGAGCCTACTCAACATAGGCTCGCGTGCGAAGGGGGAACTTCGGGCAGGTTTTCGGGGGGGGGGGAGGGTACGCGCGTACCCCTTTGAAAATCTGGCCCTTAATGTATAAAGTATTAATAGATATGGAGATAGGTACCTCTGTTTTCCAATAACCTTCTCAAAGTCAGTTGAACTGACAATCACAACAGGAACCAAAAATTCTGGGAGCCTCTTCAGAACATAATGGCATCTAACCTAACACTTCATTCTCCATCAACAAACGGGCTGAATTAGCCATGACGTATGGGCTACGTTATCCAATGGTGCTGAGCAGACCCATCTCTCAAAGCTCAGTAAAGGTTTTACTGAGCTTGATCAGTTCCCACACAAAAGCTGCCACATGATTTTATCCAATATTCCACATATACATACGACTCCCTCTCTCTAGATTTTTGTATTAGAATTTTTGTCTGCCTTATTGCAGTTACATTTTTTTCTCCACTATCTCCACAGCACCTTTAAATGCAAAAAAAAGGAAATAAGCTCAAGAGTTTTTTGCGTCTAATGAAAGGCCTAAGCAGCAGCCAGCCATCAGCAGCTTCAAGATCTGTGTCTGCAGGTTTCGGAAGTCGACTACAGTCACCCATGAAATTTGCTACAAGTGCTTGAGCCCCAACCACAAGATGATTACCTGTTATAAATGTGGTCGCATGTCCCCCAAATTTAGGTCCCCAGCCTGGAAAATGAGGGACCTCCAGAGAGCACTTAAGGAGAAGTGTTCACACGAGCCCAGACACTGGAGTCCTTCTTCATCCCACAGCAGGACAATCAACTGACTCATTATGCATCAAGTCAAGCATGGGCTCCTCACGTCACCCTTCCATGGCTAAAGCTCCCCTCTTCCACTGGCACAGGCTTTAAGAGCGAAGGGAGGGGAAAATACGATCAAGCAGTGCGCAGAAATGTTTGCTAACAGAAGATGCATGGAGGCCAGTGCCTAAAAGGGGTCCATCCCTGAGGCAGAACCCGTCACAGCCAAATAAAGGAGCTGCATGGCCCTACATCCGTGGTGTCATCGTCAGCGCAATGCCTTCATCCTTCACAGGGTGAAAAATCCCCTTGGTACTGGATCACCTTTTATTCCCAGACCCCAGCACCTTCAGGGCACCAATCAGTGGCTTCAGCACAGAGTGCACACTCCACAGCACCAAGTCCATCCACTATTATTTATTTATTTATTTATTTAGCTTTTTTATATACCGGCATTCATGAACAAGTCACATCATGCCGGTTCACATAGAACAAGGGGTGCAATGAACAGTATAACTAAACTTGTGCAAGGGGGGAAGCAGTTACAAAAAACAGGGGTAAATAACATGGAATGAGCAGAAAGGGGGAGAGTGGGGTGTAACAGGAACTGTAAGGGGAATATAAATAAATTTAATAATTATTTACAGTACTATCTAGAGACATTGTTATATGAACTGGAGGGGGTTATGAGCTGTCCGGGAAGGCTTGTTTAAAAAGCCAAGTCTTTAGTCTCTTGCGAAAGGTTGGAAGGCAAGGTTCTAGGCGGAGATTAGTAGGAATTGAGTTCCAAAGTGCGGGTCCAGCTGTCGAGAGTGCCCGGTCTCTTGCCGTTGTGTGACGGGTTGATTTTGTGTTCGGAACCTGGAGGGTTCAATGAAGATGCCAAGTAAGAGCCCTCCAGCATGAGCACCAGAGGCCTCAGTGTGTAGGCCATCCAGATTAGTGCAGAGCATTTTGGAACAAAATCTTTCATGGAAATAAGTAATTTAGTCTTATTCCAGCAAGGTGAGGAGGAGCCCATAAGAATCTCACAAGAGGAGGTCTTCTCCAACTCTAGCCCAAAGAGCACGGCAGCTAGTGGACCAGCTCACTGACAAGATGAAGAATTTATTTGCCTCCTTCATTCCTGCAGATAGGAAAGGTGCCCTGCAGTCTCAGTTATCTAAGATGGAGGAGGTATTCCTGCATATTGGAGCTCCACCCAGTTCCATGTCAAGGTACAGCTCATCTGTGATGATTCACAAGAAGCCTCACTAATCCCTGTGCAAAATTTAGGACATAATCAAGAAGGCAGGATTTCTTGAGAACAAAATTGGACTAGAAACTAAGATAGGGGAGCTGAGAAATGTAGTTCCAAAGAGAAGCTAACAACTAGGTTCTGGCAGAATCTGAGCAGGGAGAAGATGAGACAGATGATGACAGTACTGCATCACTCAAAGGCTTTCAAGTGCCAAAAAAAAAAAAGACAAAAAGAGGGCTTTGCAGTAACAAGAAAAAGAGGGAATACCATGGTGAGCAAGAAGCTCACCAATCCACAGACAGAGGAGACCCTGGAGGAAGAGGACAAGGACTCAGAAACTGACCTAGGAACAATTCACCACTTAAGTCAAATGCTAGAGGTTTTATGAGGGAGACTATTGTCTCCTAATTTTTGGGACTTTGAGAAACTAACTTTAAGAAAGAAAATGACCTGGGTTTAGGTGCTCTGACAAGGCAGACCTGAAGAAAGAAACAATTGCACTGAGCTGGGCCGAGTTATATTGTGGAATTTATATGGGCTGGATTTTTATGCCCTTAGTAAAGACTATATTCCTGGTTTTTTTCAGTAGTACATACTTTACCCAAAGTACAATAGCCAGGCTCTGTATTGAAATCTTGCAGCATCAAACTTCTCCTAAATTGATAGTAAATGAGTGAGGGAGTTAAAACCATTAACAGTGGACTAGAAAACGTGTTCGTGCTTGCTCATTAATGATAGTGCACCAGACTCTAATTACTAGCACTGCTGTTCTCTTTTCCTCCTGAGTGTTTGAAAAAAAAGGTTTGCTACCAAACTAATAAAGCTTGGCAATTTGTTATAGGAACCGAAACCTTGTTGTGAGCCAAGCTAATTAATGATAGCATACCAGACTCTAATTACTGGCACTGCTGTTTCTGTTCCCTAAGAGTTTGAAGGAAAAGATTTGCTACTAAAGACTAATGATTCATACATAGTTTAGAGGGTTGTTTAGGGACTATATGAAGTTGTAAAGTTGATTTAGTGTAATTGGGGACCTTGTATTTTACCTGAAGGAACTGAAGTCTACAGCAATTGAAGAACAGCTGGATTGTCTTGTGAGTGGTGAACCCTAAAATCCAGCATTTCCCAACCAGTGTGCCGCAACTGTAGCTCTGGTGTACCACAATTCTTTAATTTCTCTTTTCCTAATAGTTGGCCTGCAGGATATCCTCCCACCAGCAGGGGGAGTCAAAGAGCAGTGCTTTGCTGCTTCTGTTTCCCCCTCTGTGGCCTCTTCTCTGCAACTGAAACAGCATGGGGAACCCTTTAGTCTCATGTTCTACTGGCCTCATGCAGTTCCAATTACAAAGGGAAACAGGTATAGAAGAAAGCAGCAGCACCACCAGGTAAGTGCTGCTGGAAGAGGCAGGGGAAGGAAAGAGAAAGTACTGATGCCAAGGAGGAAGAGAGAAGGAGATTGGCAGGGGGAGTGGTGGAGTGAAGTGAGAGAATAGAAGAGGTTGATGGAAATTAAACTGGGGGAGGGCTGGAAGGAGAGGAGAGAAGAGAGGAAAGGTGAAGGTGACAATACCATGTGGTAAAGGGGAGAGAAGGTGATGATGCTGGGAAATAGGGGGGAGAGGGACAGGAGGAGAAAGTGATGATGAGGGAAGGGACGAGAAGATGATGATGCCAAGGGTGGCTTGAGAGAACTACAGTGGAGTGAAGGGAGAGGGAAGAGAAAAGGTGATGATACAAGGGGTGCAGAGTGAAGGGAGGGTGATGATGCCAGGGGTTGGGGGGATAGAGAAGGTGCTGGTGTGCCATGATGAAGTGAGCTCAATGCCAGGTATGCCACAACACAAAAAAGGTTGGGAACCACTGCTATAATCAAGCCTTTGGAACCTAGACTAGTGAACCTTAAAATTATTGTATTTGCTGTTAACATTGTCTCATGCATTAGAAAATGTGTAACATTACATTTAAGCCAATGGAAGCTAGACTAGTAAGCCCTCAGATAATTATGTTTATTACTAGGATTACCTTAAGCCTGGTTATAAGTTAGTTAGAGCTGTGGGGGGGGGTTTGTGCTTAAGTTGGTTGTTCAATTACCAGAAGACAAATGTTAAAGTGATAATGAATATATGGTTGCTGATTCCATCTTTTGAGCTTTTTAAGTGTAGAACTTAGTATTCCCCTAGTTATTAAAATTTTAGACAAGCAGAGAAGAAATCCACATTGAGAATCATATCCAGAACTAGAAAAAGGAAGGGTAGCTTACACTCTAACATATGACACCCTCTACTGGCCACATCGCTGCCATGACAGCTATTCACTCTGGGCCGGATTCTCAGAAGATTTACGTGTGTAACCGGCCTTACGCGCACCGGGCCTACTTTCAAAAGGCCCGGCGACGCACATAAAGCCCCGGGACACATGCAAGTCCCAGGGCTTTACAAAAGGGGCGGGGCAGGGCAGTCCGGGGGCGTGGTCAGAGACCTCTGCACCGCCGCTGGGCTGGGGATCACTCGCCAGCAGTTGGCCAGCGTGCACAACTTACTTCAGCCCCAGGGCTGAAGTAAGTTTTAAAACAAAAAGAAACAAACAAAGGTAGGGGGGAAAGGAAGGTGGGGTGGGGGCTAAGGAAGGTCCCTCTGAGGCCGCTCCGATTTTGGAGCGGTCTAGGAGGGAACAGGGGAAGGCAGCAGGGCTCAGCTTGCACCCTCTTGCGCGCACAGACCCTGGATTTTATAGCATGCGCACACATGTTATAAAATCAGGAGTACACGTGCGCACGCCAGGTAGCACGCGCACATGTATGCTTTAAAATCCGGCCCTATAAGTCTAAAGCTGACTACAGAGCCCCCTTTGGACAAGAAACAGATGGTCCCGACACCATCGCAAGAACTGCCAGCCATAGGTGTTACTCTCAACAACTGAACAGCCCTTCGCTTGTGGATGGGGAGTCCCACACAGAGCTGGAGTATGGGGAAAGAAGCATCAGCTAAGTCAACTTCTCTCCTGGTTATGTCCCCTCCAAGGCAACCCTCTGTCTCCCTCTTCATTGTTGGGGTCAGGGGTTAGCAATACTCCAGTGTCAGCATCAGAAATAGGAACTATGGGAATTCCATCAGCTTTATTTAAAAAGGTTTATATACCGCTTTTACAACGCGTGTGTCAAAACGGTTTACAACTGTCAATATTCAAAAATAACAAAAACAAATACCATAATCATTAAGATAAAACGCAAATAAAAGGTATTAAAGTCAGTAATCTAGTAAGGAAAAGGGAAGAGTATGATGAGCATCCAGCAGGTGTCGTGAGAAATACGGAGGTGTTAGAAACTCCTTCAAACTTCAGTTGTTAACAGTAATAGAGATGTGGTGAGACATAGATAGACTTGAGTCTAAGATTATGCCAAAGTTTCGAGCTTTTGATATTATTGAAATATGTTAAATCATCAAGGAGTAAATCAGATGGACTACAGGCAGAGTGTGGTATGGTTGAGAAGAGAAGAATTTCTGTTTTTGATGTGTTTAATTTAAGACGATTATGGGATACCCATAGATTGTTTTAATATATAGACATATGGAAGAAAGCATGGTTGGGACCATGATGTAGAACAGGGCACAAAAAACTGAATATCATCGGCATAGATTTTAAACTGGATACTAAGACTGTTTAGGAGTTGGCAAAGTGGTATTAGATATTAAATAGAATAGCCAAAAAGTGATGAACCTTGGGAACACCAGGCTCATGTAGATGAGTGGGGACCGATGTTGATCTGATGTGGATGGTTCGATAAGTAGGTACGAAACCAATTTATGATGGAGTCCATGAAACCGATGGATTGCAATTGGTGAAGGAGGATTTGATGGTCTAGAGCAGAGCTTTCCAAACTTTGTGTCAGTGACACACTTTTTAGACAATTTCACGACACAGTAATTCAGTCTATTAGCAAACCAGAGGTTAAAGGTTAAACGAACGAAACGTATTTCGACAATTTATGTATGTTTCCTTAAAACATATACATAAATAAAATGTTTCACGACATAACCTATCTCATGAAAAAATTTTCATTTATATTAAAAATAAATATTCCAAGATTAATGTTGTTATAATTTGAGTAACAATAATAAAACTAGTTGTCTGTCCCCCACACACTCATATCTCCCCCCCCAGCACATCTCTGTCCCCCACATACTCTTCTCTCTCTCTCCCCCCCCCCAGCACATCTCTGTCCCCCACATACTCTTCTCTCTCTCTCCCCCCCCCCTGCACATCTCTGTCCCCCACATACTCTTCTCTCTCTCCCCCCCCCCCCCCCTTTGTAGGCAGATCTGGTAGGTCTGTTGGAGAAGTGAAAAAAAAGAGAGAGAGTCATTCATCCAGTTGAGGTCTGGTTGTACAGGGTTTTGTGAATGATAGTGAGACTTTTGTAGAGGATTCTGAAAATAATTCCCCAATACCACAGAAAAACCAGGAGTCAAGAAAAAGAGATTCATTAGGCTCAGGTAGGATAACACATGTGACCCACAGACACCCATTCTTGACAGATGGGCAGCCAACAAGTATACCCCCCCACTCAAACAGGTCATTAAAGAATTCATTAAAAACCAGGATTACAGTGGGCTCTGGTAGAATTAGACCTGTGTTGAGGAGACACACACTATACCAAATGCAAAAAGAACAAAAAGCCTTCTCTATATTAAAAACTGAAGAAGTTCTTGAGAAAAACATTGAAGTGTTACCAGAAAAGGGAAAAAAAACCAAATGCATGCAGAATTTCAAGATCCATAACCAAAAGAAAAAGCTAATTGAGATGGATAACTGTCATCAGTGGCACAACTGCAAAAGGAAAGAGTAAAGTGAATAACAAATCTCAACTAAAATCTCATAAGGAGTCCAGGAAAAGCAATAACCTTAAAGAGAGAACCTGGAAAGCTATGACCACAAATGCTCATAGTTTGGGAAATAAAATCCCAGATCTGCAAGCCCTAATGACGGAGGCAGAATTGGACATTGTTGCTATCACAGAGACATGGTTCACAGAATTTCATGATTGGGATACAGCAATACCAGGCTATAACTTGTTAAGGAAGGACAGAGTGGATAGAAAAGGGGGAGGTGTGGCTCTATGTCAGAAACAATATCCAAGCATCTGAGATGCAAGGAAGATGGGGCAAGGAAGAAGCACTATGGGTCAACCTAAAAAAAGATGACGGAGCGTCCATTTATATTGGAGTGGTTTATAGGCCTCCAAACCAAAAGGAAGAGCTGGACAGAGATCTGGTTGAAGACATCCATAAGATAGGTAAGAAGGGAGAAGTGGTGATCATTGGTGACTTTAATATGCCAGATGTAGACTGGAAAATCCCATCTGCAGAACCTAAAAATAATAGAGCGATAGTGGATGCCATGCAAGTAACTTTGTTCAAACAAATGGTATTGGAACCCACGAGAGAAGGAACTTTACTCGACTTAGTGCTCTCTAATGGAGATAATGTCTCTGATGTCCAGGTGGGCGCCCACCTCAGCACCAGTGATCATCAAACGGTATGGTTTAATATCACTAAAAGAACATGGAAAAGAACCACAAAGACCCGAGTTTTACAGTTCAAAAACACGGACTTTGAGGAAATGGGGAAGTACCTAGAGGAAGAACTAAAAGGATGGGAGAACGAGAGAGATGTGGATCAGCAGTGGACCAATCTAAAAGGAGCAATCACCAAGGCAACTACTCTATATGTTAGAAATGTAAAGAAAAGCAAAAGAAAATTGAAACCTATCTGGTCCTCAAAGGAGGTGGCTGACAAAATTAAAGCTAAAAGAACAGCATTCAAGAAATATAAAAGATCCCAAAGGGAGGAGCACAAAGAAGAATATTTGATTCAACTGAGGGAGACAAAGAAATTAATCAAGTTGGCAAAAAGTCAAGCGGAAGAGAGGATTGCCAAGGAGATAAAAAAATGGTGACAAAACATTTTTCAGATACGTCAGCGAAAAGAGAAAAGTCCAAAGTGGTATAGTGAAATTGAAAGGTGGAAATGATCAATGTGTGGAGAGAGATGAAGAAATGGCAGAAATATTAAACGAATACTTCAGCTCTGTGTTCACTAAAGACGACCCTGGAGAAGGACCATCTCTACACAACAAGAAACTGGAGGGAAGTGGAATAGATGAAAATCCTTTTACAGTAGAAAATGTATGGGAAGAGCTAAAGAATCTGAAAGTGGACAAAGCCATGGGGCCTGATGGGATTCATCCAAGGATACTGAGGGAGCTCAGAGATGTGCTGTTGGGTCCACTGTGTGACCTGTTCAATAGATCCCTAGAAATGGGAGTGGTGCCGAGTGACTGGAGAAGAGCGGTGGTGGTCCCGCTTCACAAGAGTGGGAACAGAGAGGAGGCTGGTAACTACAGACTGGTTAGCCTCACTTCGGTGATGGGAAAAGTAATGGAGTCACTGTTGAAAGAGAGAATAGTGAACTATCTACAGTCCGGAGAATTGATGGACCAGAGGCAGCATGGATTCACCAGGGGAAGATCCTGTCAGACAAATCTGATTGACTTTTTTGACTGGGTAACCAAGGAATTGGATCGAGGAAGAGCGCTCGATGTCATCTACTTGGATTTCAGCAAAGCTTTTGATACGGTTCCGCACAGGAGACTGGTGAATAAAACGAGAAGCTTAGGAGTGAGTGCCGAGGTGGTGACCTGGATTGCAAACTGGTTGACGGACAGAAGACAATGTGTGATGGTAAATTGAACTTTCTCTGAAGAGAGAGCGGTTTTAAGTGGTGTACCGCAAGGATCGGTGTTGGGACCGGTCCAATATCTTTGTGAGCGACATTGTGGACAGGATAGAAGGTAAGGTTTGTCTTTTAGCGGATGACACTAAGATCTCCAACAGAGTGGACACGCCGGAAGGAGTGGAGAGAATGAGACGGGATTTAAGGAAACTGGAAGAGTGGTCGAAGATATGGCAGCTGAGATTCAATGCCAAGAAGTGCAAAGTCATGCATATGGGGAGTGGAAATCCGAATGAACTGTATTCGAGAGGGGGGGGTGGGGGAAGGCTGATGTGCACGGAGCAGGAGAGAGACCTTGAGGTGATGGTGTCTAATGATATGAAGTCTGCGAAACAATGCGACAAGGCAATAGCAAAAGCCAGAAGAATGCTGGGCTGCATAGAGAGAGGAATATAGAGTAAGAAAAGGGAAGTGATTATCCCCTTGTACAGGTCCTTGGTGAGGCCTCACCTGGAGTACTGTGTTCAGTTCTGGAGACCGTATCTACAAAGAAACAAAGACAAGATGGAAGCGGTACAGAGAAGGGCGACCAGGAAGATGGAGGGTTTTCATCGGATGACATACGAGGAGAGATTGAAGAATCTAAACATGTACTCCCTGGAGGACAGGAGGAGCAGGGGTGATATGATTCAGACTTTCAGATACTTGAAAAACTTTAATGATCCAAAGACAATGACAAACCTTTTCCATCAGAAAAAAATCAGCAGAACCAGAGGTCACGAGCTGAGGCTCCAGGGAGGAATGTCAAGAAGTATTTCTTCACGGATAGGGTGGTGGATGCCTGGAATGCCCTTCCTGAGGAAGTGATGAAGTCTAAAACTGTGAAGGACTTCAAAGGGGCATGGGATAAACACTGTGGATCCATCAAGTCTAGAGGGCGTGAATAAAGAGGAAGCAGCAAAACACTGCACAGAGCGGCAGTAGCCACAGAGGCATTCACGGAGTGGGATGCCAGTGGTTGGTGTTCCACCTTCACAGAGCGGAAGGATGGAGGGCTGCCATCTCCAAAAAAGACAAAACAAAAAAAAACAGGGGTGGGTAAGAGTATGGGGCAGGGGTGTGGCCTGCTTGTTACAGCGGTTGCTACCCCTAATTGAGCTGGATGTTCACTTGGATGCAGATACGGCGCTGCTCTCTACATTGGTGGTGGGGTGGAGGGGAATTAGGGCTATTAGGGCTGGAGGGTACTGGAAGCCAATAGTAACAGGTGGGAGAGAGAAAAAGGGAAATAAAAATGGATAAAGTGCGTAGCTTGCTGGGCAGACTGGATGGGCCGTTTGGTCTTCTTCTGCCGTCATTTCTATGTTTCTATGGGGAGCCAGTGGAGGTCTTTTAGGATGGGAGTGATGTGGTCCATTTTGCGTGTATTGGTGAGGATTCTGGCTGCGGCGTTCTGTAGCATTTGGAGTGGTTTGATGGATGAGTTGGGGAGGCCTAGCAGGAGGGAGTTACAATAGTCCATTTTTGAGAAGATGAGGGCCTGGAGAACATTGAAGTAGAGGAGGGGTCTGAGTAAGTACATGAAGTTTGTAGAAACATTCTTTGGTGGTGGTATTTATACATTTTTTTTAAATTAAGCTAATTGTCTAAGATGACTCCCAGGTTTTGTGAATTTTGGGTGACGTCGTTACTTCTGTTTTTGGAGTCCAAATGGGCGGAGGGATGGTTGGGGGTTTTTGTAAGGTCAGATACGTATGAAAAGAGGGCTTTGGGATTAAATTGGAGGTTGTGAATTTTACATACATAGAAGTCACGTTTGGATTTCTGCGTGGATGTTCTGTGGGTATGTAAAGTGGATTTATGTGTGGCAAGTGTTGTGGGGGAGGGGTTTTTTAATGAACTTGCGAGATCACATAAAGCTTTTAGTAGTTGGCCAGAACAAGGATTAAAAGGAGAAGAAGAGGAGATCTTAGTTTTCTGTAGTATGTGAATAATAGATGAGACGTCTACATGAGAAAAATGTGACCAGTTTCAAACTGGCAGAGGGGAATGTAATTGATGATTAGAAGGTTGGAGGAGGCTGCTAATGATTTTCGAAATTTTGTCTTGAAAATGAGTGGCTATACGATTACAGAAGGCATCAATCGATATCAGAACGGTCAGTATGAGGGATTGTTGTTAAAGACTTATTTTATTTATTTATTTTATAACTTTTATATACCGGCATTCGTAAAAAAACATCATGTCGGTTTACATGTAACTGAGAAAGGAAATTACAATGATAGGTGGAAGAAAGATAAATAGTTAAAAGGTAGGTTAACTTTACTGTGGTGCCAACATGCATCACAGTTAAAACGCGATTATATATGATAAACCATATTAGAGAAGAATTATATGATAAACCATATTAGAATTATAGACTTGACAATGTTAAAAAGAAAAGAAGGATTACCATTGGCTGCAATTATTTTTTGTTAGTAGAAGGTTTTTTTGGCAATATCAATTTCTTTCTTGTATTTTCTCAGACAAAAAAAGTAGGAATTTTTAGCTGTAGTGGTACAATGTTTTTCCTAAAGCGTTCTAGATGCCTTAGAGTAGAGTAGTTTTGAATGCATCCTTACGAACAGAGTACCAGAGAGCGTTACGTTTGGATTTTGCAGTTTGAGGAACTAAAGGAGCTATGGTATTGAGGATATTACGAATTGCAGAATCCCATGAGGATACAGTATTGTTAATGTCTGAACTGACAGTTGAAGGCATATTCGGTAAAAAGGCCTCAATAAAATTTTCTATACTTATTTTTTTCCTTCTGTAGAGGGTCAATTAGTTTTTGTCTGGATTCGGTTGTGGAAGGATGCCGTTAGTGGTAACAAAACGTTGGATGAGAAAGTGATCAGACCAAGGTACAGGATAAATAGAAAGTCCAGATGGAGGTATTGAAATGTAGTTTGGTTAACAAAAACAAGATCAAGGGTATGGCCATGTTTGTGAGTGGCTGCATTAATGAGTTGTTCCCAGCCAAGCCCTCCCATGGCACAAAGAAAGGAGAGAGCTGAAGGAGGAGGATTAGGATGATCAAGATGAATATTGAAGTCACCAGTAATTATAGTTTTAGAGAAATTGATTGGAAGGTTCGATAAGGCTTTGAGTAAATGAGATGGGTCTTGATGTAAGAGACCTGGAAGGCAATAAGTAATCACAAAGTTTGCGATGATTTTGTAATGAGAACTGATCCACTACAACACTCTCCCTCCAGGTGGACCTCTGTTGTTCCAGATTCCTGGATAAGTTAACAGAATGTGCTGGGCATCAATATCCGGAAAGAGGCTGATCGAAGAACATGGGTTTTTGGCCTGCTTCAGCTGCTGCAATCTCCAGGAGACTCAGCAGTGATCCCTATGCACTAGTTGCCCCATAATCTCCAGTTCAGGATGTGGCAAAATCCCACCATATGCCTTCAAGTTGTCAGGAAATTTGACTTAAAGTACAGGATACAAATAGTACCAAGGTCTGATGTAGTCCAGCTTCCTCATCATTTTGTGATGGTAAAGTTAGCTCTCAAATGCACTAATACGACCCAGGAGCTACCCAAAACCTTGCAAGGAAAAGACCTGAACACCATGCTGAGAACACCGGCTGTACATGCTACGGTACTTATAGAGCGTGTTAAGAAGCTGAAGCCTCTTACATAATTTCTTGCCCTGGAACAAGCATTGGGTAGGAAGGCAATGGAGGAAGCAGACAAGTGCAAAAGACATCTAGTTTGCTTGGTTTACGAGGCACTCAACATTATAGCCAGACTTCAGTGGGGCCACTGGGGCCCACAAGTTAGCTTGGTTACAAGCCAATGGTCTGCAGAAAGATATTCATGATTAGCTTGCGGATATCCCTTGGGCTGAAGACAATCTATTCAGGGACAAAGTCAAGGAAACTATAGCTCAAATTAAGAAGCATCAAAGGAGAAATTACTTACCTGATAATTTCGTTTTCCTTAGTGTAGACAGATGGATTCAGGACCAATGGGTATGGTGTGCTCCTGATAGCAGTTGGAGATGGAGTCAGATTTCAGTCTGACGTCAGCCCTAGTACATATACCCCTGCAGGAAGCTCTGCTCTTCAGTATTCTCTTCGAAAAGCAATTGTGGATATATGTGTGACTGAATAACTTGGTTAACGTGATTAACTTGAACTGGTTAATGTGGTTATAGCTGGAGACTGCCAGTGCACTCAACCGAGAAACGCTGACACCCGGTAGGTATGGGTGTCTTAATTAGAGGGAAGCTTGGCTTACCCGTGTTTGTCTTGCTCTCAGGGATTGTCACCTGAGGTTTCTGTGTTTGTCGGCAGCCGTGGGCAGGATGGTGAGTCCATCTGTCTACACTAAGGAAAACAAAATTATCAGGTAAGTAATTTCTCCATTTCCTAGCATGTAGCAGATGGACTCAGAACCAATGGGATGTACAAAAGCTACTCCCGAACCGGGTGGGAGGCTGCCCGTGGCCCACTTAGTACTGCCCTTGCGAATGCCGTGTCCTCCCGAGCCTGAACATCCAAGCGGTAGAACCTGGAGAAGGTGTGAATGGAGGACCATGTCGCTGCTCGATAGATCTCGGCGGGTGACGGCATTTTGGTTTTCGCCCAGGACACTGCCTGGGCTCTACTGGAATGGGCCTTGACTTGCAGCGGTGGAGGCTTGCCTGCCTCTACGTAGGCCGCCTTGATAACTTCTTTGATCCAGCGGGCTATGGTTGCCCATGAGGCCACTTTCCCTTGTTTCTTCCCGCTGTGAAGAACGAATAGGTGGTCCGTCTTCCGTAAGGATTCCGACCTTTCCAGGTCGGAGACTAGGAGTCTGCCGACGTTAAGATGGCGAAGGCGGCGAGATTCTTCAGAGTCCTTATGCTCATCTGGCGATGGCAGCGAGATGGTTTGGTTTAGATGGAAGTTAGAAACCACTTTTGGGAGGGAGGGGACCGTGTGTAGCTGTATGGATCCCGGTATGAACCTGAGGAACGGTTCTCGACAGGACAGTACTTGAAGCTCGGAGATGCGACGGACCGAACAGACTGCCACTAGAAATGCAGTCTTCAGTGTTAGTAGTCGGAGGGACAGACCGCGGGCCAATGCGGCCACCTGACTGCAGGAGGATGTCGCGGTCCTCAAACCAGGCTTTGAATATTCTCCATATTCATATGTAGTTAGAGATGTGGAAAACTTGCATGCTCGGAGCAGAGTGTCAATCACCACCCCCAAGTATCCACTCTTCTTCAGGCGTGTCCTCTCAATGCCAGACCGTAAGAGAGAATAGAGTTGGGTCTTCGTGGAGGATCAGGCCTTGTTGGAGCAGATCCTGGTGTGGAGGTAGAGGGAGAGGGCTCCCTGTCAGTAGTCTTCGCATGTCTGTGTACCACGGCCTTCTTGGCCAGTCCAAGGCCACTAGAAGTACTGGTCCCTTGTGGTGTTCTATCTTGCGGATGATCCCACCCAGTAGCGGCCACGGGGGAGGCGGGGCGTATAGCAGGATTTCCTGAGGCCAGGCCTGGACGAGGGCATCGATCCCTTGGGATTGTGGTTCCCGTCTGCGACTGAAGTTGGAAACTTGGGTGTTGGACTGGGTTGCCAGGAGGTCCATGGCTGGTGTTCCCCATCGATTTACTATCAACTGGAAGGCTGTGGCTGACAGCCTCCATTCCCCTGGGTTTAGACTTTCTCTGCTGAGGTAATCCGCAGTGATGTTGTCTTTTCCCGCGATGTGGGTGGCTGAGATCTCTTGTAGGTTTGATTTCACCCACGCCATTAGGGGGTCTATTTCCAGGGACACCTGTTGGCTTCTGGTTCCTCCCTGGCAGTTGATGTAGGCAACTGTTGTGGCGTTGCCCGACATGACTCTGACCGATTCGTCCCAGAGTCTGACTGAAGCGTAGGCAGGCTAGCCTGACTGCCCGTGCTTCCAGTCGGTTGATGTTCCATCCCGACTCTTCCTTGTCCCATTGCCCCTGGGCATTCAGCTCCTGGCAGTGGGCTCTCCACCCTCGCAGGCTCGCATCCGTGGTGAGCAGGATCCAGGTCAGTGGGGATAGCCTTACTCCCTTGCTCAGATGGTCTTCTTGTAGCCACCATTGTAGCTGGGTTCGAACTTCTTCCGAGACATCGGATTCCATCGTGACAGAAGGGAATGCTGTAGGAGGTCGCATGTGAGCTCTTGCCCATGGAAGCACTTCCAGTGTGGATGTCATGAGACCGAGAACTTGGAGGTAGTCCCACACTTTGGGGCGAAGGCTGCTTAATATGTTTCGCAATTGGTTCATCAGCTTTGTTCTCCTTGGAGGAGTCAGAATGACCTGGTCTTGTCTGGTGTCTAACCAGACTCCCAGGTATTCCAGAGATTGGGAGGGCTGCAGATAGCTCTTGTTTGTGTTGACCACCTACCTGAGGTTCTCCAGTAGAGTTTTGACTCTAGTGGTCACCTGATGACTTTCCTCTAGGGATTTTTCCCTGATCAGTCAATCGTCCAGATATGGGTGTACGAGGATTCCTTCTTTCCTCAGTGTCGCTGCCACTACAACCATGATTTTGGTGAACGTTCGGGATGCTGTAGCTAGCCCTGAACTGGCAGTGGTGGTCCAGGATCACGAAGCATAAGAAACGCTGATGCTCGTGATGGACCGGGATGTGCAAGTAGGCTTCTGACAGATCCAGGGATGTGAGAAATTCTCCTGGCTGTATTGCCCTTATGACTGAGTGTAGGGTTTCCATGCGGAAGCAAGGTACCCTCAGGTAGCGATTGACAGACTTGAGGTCCAGGATGGGCCGGAACGTACCATCTTTCTTGGGAACGATAAAATAGGTGGAATAGTGCCCAGTATTCTGTTGATGCGTGGGCACCGGCATTATGGCCTTTAAGTCTAGCAATTTGGTCAGTGTGGTTTCCACTGCCGTCGCCTTGGAAGGGTCGTAGCAGGGAGATTTCACAAATTTGTCCAGAGGAATGTTGTGGAAGTCCAGAAAATATCCCTCTTGAATTATGGTTAGGACCCACTTGTCCGAAGTTATCTCGACCCATCTTTGGTAGAATAGGGCAAGTCTGCCCCCCTATGGCTTCTTCCTGTGGATGGGTCGGCTGATCTTCATTGCGGGGTGCGGCTGGGACCTGGACTCACGCCGGTTTCCCTCTTGCTGTGTTTGTTCCAAAAGGACTGGCCCCTGCCTGCGGGACGAGTTGCTTGATATGTACTTTTGTACGGTTTGAAGAGCTGTGATCCCCTGCTCTTACATATTCGGGGAGAGGGGCGCTGGCTTCTCTTGTTCTTGTCCTCCAGTAGCCACGGTACTGGGGATTCGCCCCATTTGTCGGCTAACTTCTCCAGTTCGCTTCTGAACAGGAGGGTTCCCTTAAAAGGCACTCTCATGAGCTGCCTTTTGCAGCTCACGAGACGTCTCGTCAGCTGACCAGCTTTAGAGCCAGAGTTGCCTTCCGGCTGCCACAACGGACGAAATGCCTCTGGCTGCGGTGCGCACCAGGTCAGAGGTCGCATCCGTGAGGAACGATACTGCTGGTTCTAGTGCTTCGACGGGTATGGTGGCGTTCCTGGTCTTTGATAAGCAGGCGCGTGTCACCACGGCACAGCAGGGCGCGATCTGTAATGACATATCTGATATATCGAATGACTGTTTGAGGATGGATTCCAGACGTCTGTCCTGGGCATCCTTGAGTGCCACTCCTCCCTCGACTGGGATGGTAGTGCGCTTTGAGACCGCGCAGACCATGGCATCCACTTTGGGGATTTATTTATTTATTTATTTAACTTTTTTATATACCAACATTCAAGACTGTGGTCCCATCATGCTGGTTCACAAGAAACAGGGGTGTAATTATAATAAACTTTACCATTTAAACAATAGTGCAGAAAAGCAGTTACATATAACAAGGAAAACAATAACTTGGAATGAGAAGGGAAATGAAGATCAGATAGTTATATATAAGTATAGATAACATTGTAAGAGGTGGCTATTAACGCTAATGCTAGCGGAGCGTGTTGAATGAAGGGAGTTAGAGGGAATTGGAGTTAGGAAAGGCCTGCGTGAACAGCCACGTCTTGAGTCTTTTCTTGAATGTTGAGATGTTGGGTTCCATTCTAAGATCCGGGGGAATGGAGTTCCATAATGTTGGACCGGCTGTGGAGAATGCCCGATCTCTGAGCGTGATGTGTCTGGTAGTCTTGGCTGGAGGTACTTGAAGTGATCCTTTGTAAGCATCTCTTGTCGGTCTTGTGGAATGGTGTAATCGGAGGGGGATATGTAGATCGATTGGGGCTAATTGATGGATGTTTTTGAAAATGGTGAGAATGGCCTTGTAGATTATTCTGAAGTGGATGGGCAGCCAATGGAGGTCCATCAAGATAGGTGTTATGTGTTCTCTTCTCCTGGTGTTGGTGAGTATACGGGCGGAGGCGTTTTGGACCATTTGTAATGGTTTGGTGTGTGATGAAGGGAGACCAAGCATGATGGTGTTACAATAGTCCAGCTTTGCGAAAATGATTGATTGTAGGATCGTTCTGAAGTCATGTGTGTGGAAGAGGGGTCGTATTCTTTTCAGCACTTGGAGCTTATAAAAGCAGCCTCTGGTGGTTTTGTTGATGTTAGCTTTCAGGTTTAGGTGATTGTCAATTTGAACTCCTAGATCTCTCACTTGTGTGGTGTTTGGTATGGTAGGATGGGTGTATGAGATGGAGCTGTTTTCTGGTGTGATGAGTAGAAGTTCTGTTTTTGATGAATTTAGTATCAGGTTGAGACTTGTAAGAAGTTGTTTGATATTTTGGAGGCAGGATTCCCAGTGCAACAGTGTTTTTGCGAGCGACTCTTCGATGGGGATCAGGACCTGAATATCGTCAGCGTAGAGAAAATGTTTGAGATTGAGGTCAGTGAGAAGTTTACATAAAGGTAACAGATTAATGTTAAACAAGGTAGGAGACAGGGATGAGCCCTGAGGGACTCCTACTGATGCGGGGTGTATAGAGGATTCTTTATTATGAATCTTAACCTTATAACCTCTGTTGCTGAGGAAGGTTCTGAACCATGAAAGGGCAGTGCCTGAGATACCTATGGCTGATAATTGGTTGACGAGAAGGGAGTGATTGACCGTATCAAATGCAGACGAGAGGTCGAGTAGTATCAGAAGGAAGGCTTGTCCTTTGTCTAATCCTAGGATGATGTGGTCAGTCATAGAGATGATAGGGATGCCAGGAGATCTTTGGCAGCGGGGCCCAGAGGGTATAGGGCTGCCAGGGTCCGTCCCCCCTTGAACGTGGCCTCCCCTTGAACGTGGCCCCCCCTTGAACGTGGCCTCCAGGTCAATCAGCTGTTGAACGGCTTGCAGCAAAGGGAATTGGTGGGAGGCCTGACAGAGTCCCTCAAGGAGGGGGTTCATCTTTGGTTCCCCTGTGGCACTTGTGCCTGGGATAGTGAGCTCTTTCAAGCTGTGAGCCACGAGGTCTGATAGTTCGTCTTTGGCGAAGAACCGCCTCATGGTTCAGTAAGGTTCCGTTCCTGGAGGGATTTCCCCTTCCTCCAGGGAGTCTTCATCCTCATCCGAGAACCATCTCAGACAAGTCCTTGGATGAGCAAATGATGGATAATTTGTTCAATCTCTGGGAGGGATGGAGGGTGGCAGCCAACACTCAAGTTGTTTGCTTTGGAGAGCAACAGAAAGGTCAAAGTTTTGCTCCATGCTTCCAAACAGGTTTTGTTTAGTTCCAGATGCTCTTCTGCTGCACTGGGATGCTAGTCTTCCAAATGCATA
Organism: Rhinatrema bivittatum; assembly: GCF_901001135.1. NCBI lineage: Eukaryota > Metazoa > Chordata > Amphibia > Gymnophiona > Rhinatrematidae > Rhinatrema > Rhinatrema bivittatum. The sequence continues at coordinate 111,635,877 of NC_042618.1, read as the reverse complement.
CCCACCAATCCTGTTGATTGTAAGGACACTCCAGAAAGTGCTTCAAGACTGTGCAAGAATGAATCTCATTGCTCCAGCATGGCCAAGGCATGCGTGGTTCCCCTACCTCGTCCAATAATCCAAGCAGCCTCCCATCTCATTGGGAACTTTTGTCCCTCATTTCATCATGCAGGAGGACAGATAACTCTGCTATCCGAACCTATCCTCCCTAGTACTCACAGTATGGATGTTCAATGCACAGTAGTTTCCTCCCTGCTCCTTCCAAGAGAAAATATAAGACATCTTGATTTCTGCCAAAATGCCTTCGACTAGAAAATTCTACAGCTTCAAATGGAAGAGGTTTTTAGCCTGGGGTCAGGCCAGATCTCTGGACCCATTTATTTGTAGAGCTACTCCGCTCAAGACTTAATATGTCCTTTGTGAAAGTAAACTTCAGTTCTATTGCAGTATACCATCAGCAGATAAAAAGGAGCCAAATTTATGAAAAGGATTGTGGCATTCTAAACCTTCTGTCAATAAGCCTCTGGTGCCATGGAATCTTAATGTCATCCAGGTTCAGCTCATGAAGCCTCCATTTGAGCTTCTGGAACCAGCTAAATTTAAAGTTCAAATGAAAAAGGCTGTTTTTAGTAGCCTTGTTGACTACTTGACAAGGTCAGTGAAGTACAAGCACTGCTCTTACAGGCTAATTTTAAAATTAGCACACATATGCCCATACATGCACGTATCAGTGCATGAGTGGAGCTATGCTGGAATTTTAAATCATGTGCACACTTGCTTGTATATGATTTAAAATACACCTACTGTACATAAGTATGCTCCTAATTTCAAGAGGTTACTTGAGCAAACCTACTTTGCGTATCTTCCATAGATTTTCGCCAGTTTTAACACACGTAGGTAAGTAGATTTTAAACATGCTCATGCAAGGGACATTCCCAGTTTGTCCAGTCAATCTCAAGGTCATCCAGATTCCTCTGAATCTTCATCCTGCTCGCCCCCGTCATATAAGCCCTAAAACACGAGATCTGCAGACTTGCTTCTCATCACAAGCTACTGTGTGCTGTGGCCTCTGGTTTTAAAATACAGATTTACGTGAGTAACATTTGGCCCTGCCTCAGAACACCCATGCCCTGCCCCTCCCCCCCTTATTTTTTGCTCATGCACACATACATATATAAATCACAGCTTTTAAAATCTGCGTTACTCAGACCTCTGAGCATTTTTGCACAAGCAACACTTAAAATTGACCCCTTATTCATCATACCTCCACAGTTCTTCCAAAATTGGTGTCAGATTATGTGGGATCACAGAATTGTCATTTTAGGGGCCTATTTTGCATTAGTTGCCAAAACAACTTTTTCCTAATATCCAGATGCCAATCTGAGCCCAGAATGTGATCTGGCATTCCAAATTTCCACCTACACTTTTAGTTGTACATTAATTTATTTTCACAATAAAGCATTAAAAATACTTCAGAGGAAAATAATTGACGCACCCCTCTACATGACATATGAATAAAAGGTCTATTCATTATAACTACATACATATTACCACCTCCATAGTGGATTAACAATACATTTCTTGACTAGCTTTCAGGAGTTAACATTCCTCAGGTCAAAGCAAGAGATGACATTGTCAGAAAATACAACTAAATCATAAGATAGATTACAATGGTAGCGGGAAGAACAGAGTTGATGTGTTAAAAGTGATAAGTTGACAGAGGCAGAAGATTATTTCTGGTAGCAAATTAAAAAAAACTTAAGTCTCTGATCAGTCCTTTATGTGTGTTCCAAAGTGCTGGATCCCTGTAACTTTAAAAATGTCTTATGTTCCTGGTGTATTCTTAATTTACCTTTTAGTATCCTGACCATAAGGGCCTAATGGTCTTGAAAAAATGTTGCTCCATGGAACAAGGAACACCTTGGGATAGTTTCCAAGAGGTTTTCTCTACTATATAAAATCAGGCATGGATGGCCCTTATTGTTGAGATTACTTACCTGATAATCTCCTTTTCCTTAGTGTAGACAGATGGACTCAGAACAAATGGGTATAGTGTGCTCGTGCTAGCAGTTGGAGACGGATCCGACGTCAGCACGGGTACATATACCCCCACAGGAAGTGAGGCAATTCAGTAATCTTCCTTGCAAAAGCTGTTATGGATATATGTGTACTGACGATCAATGAAATAGTGAAACAGGATTCCCCTGACCGATTGATAGTAGCTGGAGACCACCAGCATTCACAACCGGAAGGCGTCGACACCTGGCAAAGGGGACGCTCTTATGTAAGAAGATGACATGGCCTTCCTTGAATCGGTGAAACCCATGTATACCGGGCAGCCGGGCGGGATGCTGAGTCCATCTGTCTACACTAAGGAAAAGGAGATTATCAGGTAAGTAATCTCAACATTTCCTAGCGTGTAGCCAGATGGACTCAGAACAAATGGGATGTACAAAAGCTACTCCCGGACTGGGTGGGAGGCTGCCTGAGGACCGCGTTGGACTGCCCTCGCAAATGCTGTGTCCTCCCTGGCCTGGACATCCAGACGGTAGAACCTGGAGAAGGTATGGAGGGAGGACCATGTCGCCGCTTTACATATTTCTGCAGGCGACAGCAGCCTAGATTCTGCCCAAGATGTAGAATGAGCCTTGACTTGTAGAGGCGGTGACTTCCCTGCCTCTACGTAAGCCGCTCTGATAACTTCTTTAATCCAGCGGGCGATGGTGGACCGAGAGGCCGCTTCTCCTTGTTTCTTTCCGCTGTGCAGGACGAACAGATGGTCCGTCTTTCGTACTTCTTCTGTCATTTCCAGATATCTGGGCAGCAATCTGCCAATGTCGAGATGGCGTAGTAAACGCCCTTCTTCTGATTTCTTCAAACCCGCCGTGGTTGGCAAAGATATGGTTTGGTTGAGATGAAATTGTGAGACCACTTTAGGTAGAAAGGAGGGAACCGTGCGAAGATGGATAGCCTCAGGAGTGATTCGCAAAAAGGGATCACGGCAGGACAGTGCTTGTAGCTCTGAGATGCGGCGTGCGGAACACACCGCCAGCAAGAACTCCATCTTCAAAGTTAGTGAACGGAGAGACAGGCCCCGAAGGTAGATCCTGCGAGGAAATCCAAAACAATGTTGAGGTTCCACAGGGGCACTGCCCACTTCAGTGGCGGACGAATGTGCTTGACTCCTTTCAGGAAGCGGGAAACATCTGGGTGCATGGCAATGGTCTTGCCATCCCTCCTGGGACCGTAGCAAGACAGCGCAGCCACCTGAACCTTGATGGAGCTTAGGGAGAGACCCTTCTGAAGCCCATCTTGCAGGAAATCTAGAACAATAGGGATTGTGGTCGCATGTGGATTGGTGCCATGAGTGTCGCACCAGGCTTCAAATACTCTCCAGATCCTTATATAGGTGAGGGATGTGGAAAACTCGCGAGCTCGGAGGAGTGTATCTATCACCGGCTCCGAGTAACCTCTTTTCTTTAGTCTAGCCCTCTCAATGGCCAGACCGTAAGAGAGAATTGAGCCGGATCCTCGTGGAGGATGGGACCTTGACGTAGCAGGTCCCTGAGAGGAGGCAGGGGAAGGGGCTCCCCTGCCAGTAGTCTTCTCATGTCCGCGTACCAGGGTCTTCTTGGCCAGTCTGGTGCCACTAGAAGAACTAGGCCCCGGTGCTTCTGAATCTTGTGGATAAGGGCGCCCAGCAAAGGCCACGGAGGAAAAGCGTATAGCAGGGTCCCGGGAGGCCATGGCTGAACCAGGGCATCGATCCCGTGAGCGAACGGATCTCGCTTGCGGCTGAAGTATCTGGGTATTTGAGCATTGGACCTGTCCGCTAGTAAGTCCATGTCCGGAATCCCCCACTGATCCACAATCATCTGGAAGGCTGTGGGCGACAGCTGCCATTCCCCCGGATTTAGGCTTTCTCTGCTGAGGAAGTCTGCCGTGGTGTTGTCCTTCCCGGCAATGTGGACGGCGGAGATGTCCTGGAGATTCACCTCTGCCCAAGCCATTAGCGGGGCCATCTCTAGGGACACCTGTCGGCATCTGATTCCGCCCCGACGGTTGATGTATGCCACCGTGGTGGCGTTGTCGGACATCACTCTGACTGCCCGGTTCCGCAGTCTGTGAGCAAATTGCAGGCAGGCTAACCGGACTGCCCGTGACTCTAGACGGTTGATGTTCCACCCTGACTCTTCTCTGTCCCACCGCCCTTGTGCAGTGAGTTCTTTGCAGTGTGCTCCCCATCCGCTCAGGCTGGCATCTGTGGTGAGCAGAATCCACGTGGGGGAGGACATCTTCGACCCCCTGATCGTGTGGTTGGACTGCAACCACCACCGTAACTGGGTCCGCACTCTGGCTGGCAGAGGTAGATGCACGGAATAATTCCGGAAGCAGGGGCTCCAGCGAGAAAGCAGGGAGCGTTGTAGAGGTCTCATATGGGCCCTTGCCCAGGGTACTACTTCCAGGGTGGATGCCATGAGGCCGAGAACCTGCAGATAGTCCCAAGCTATGGGCCGGCTGGCTCCCATCAAGGACCGGAGACGCGTCTGAAGTTTTAATCTTCTCTTGGTAGTGAGACTGACTGTGTCTGCCTGGGTGTCGAACTGGACTCCCAGGTATTCCAGTGATTGGGAAGGCTGTAGGCAACTCTTGTTGAGGTTGACTACCCATCCCAGGCTTTCCAGAAGGGCGATCACTCTGTTGGTTGCCCGATGGCTCTCCTCTTGTGATTTCGCCCTGATCAGCCAATCGACTAGGTAGGGATGGACAAGGATTCCTTCCCGTCTGAGCGCCGCTGCTACCACTACGATCACCTTGGTGAAGGTCCGCGGCGCCGTGGCTAACCCGAAGGGCAAAGCCCGGAATTGGAAGTGGTGTCCCAGAACCTTGAAGCGTAGGTAGCGCTGATGATCCGGATGGATCGGGATATGCAGGTAGGCTTCTGACAAGTCTAAGGCCGTGAGGAATTCTCCTGGCTGTACTGCGGTCTTGACTGAGCGCAGAGTTTCCATGCGAAACCTCGGGACCCTTAAGTATCGATTGACTGACTTGAGGTCCAGTACGGGCCGGAAAGTGCCCTCTTTCTTGGGTACCATGAAATAAATGGAATAGTGCCCAGAATCCAATTCCCATGCAGGTACTGGGATTATGGCTTTCAAGGACAGGAGCCTCGCCAGGGTAGCTTCCAATGCCACCTTCTTGTGTATTGGACACGAAGATTCCACAAACCTGTCCGGAGGGATGTGATGGAAGTCCAGATAATACCCCTCTCGGATGATGGCAAGGACCCACTGATCCGATGTAATCTCGACCCATCTGGGGTAGAAGAGGATTAACCTGCCCCCTATGGCTCCGTCCCCCGGATGGATCGGCTGATTCTCATTGGGAGGCGTGGCCGGGCCGTGAACCAGAGGCGGCTCCCCTCTTATGCTGCTTGGTCCGAAAGGACTGGTTCCTGGCCTGAGGATGAGGCGCCTGGTAGCGACTCCTATAGGGAGTGAAGCGCTGGGAGCTTCTACCTCTGGAGGGCCTCGGAAAGGCGCGCTGGTTCCTTTTGAACCTATCTTCCGGCAGTCGAGGTACTGGAGAGGCGCCCCATGTGCTGGCCAGTTTATCAAGGTCGCTGCCGAACAGGAAAGAACCCCTAAAGGGCATTCTGGTGAGGCGTGTCTTCGAAGGAGCATCGGCTGACCAATTCCGTATCCAGAGCTGCCTCCCGGCAGCTACAGAGGATGAGACCCCCTTTGCTGTCGTACGGACTAGGTCGGATGCGGCATCCGTGAGGAACGAGAGAGCTGACTCCATGTCTGCTGCCGGAGCATTGTTCCTGACCTGTGACAAACAGGAACGCGTCACCACTGTGCAGCAGGTTGCGATCCACAAAGATAGAGCTGCCACCTCAAAGGTCTGTTTCAGGATAACATCCAGTCGCCGGTCATGAGGCTCCTTGAGGGCCGCCCCCCCTTCAACTGGAATGGTAGTGCGCTTGACCACAGCGCTAACCAAGGCGTCCACCTGAGGGCACGCCAGCATCTCCTTGATTACCGGTTCCAGGGAGTACATGCCCGTCAGGGCCCAACCCCCTTTGAATGAGGCCGCTGGTGCAGCCCATTCCAAATCTATCAGTTGCTGTGCTGCTTGCAAGAAGGGAAAATGGCAGGCTGTAGGACGAAGACCTTCCAGCAGAGGGTTCTGCATAGAGGGCACCGTAGTGCTGGCTCCTGTAATAGCCAACTCCGCCAGGCACTGAGATACCAGGTCGGAGAGATCTTCCTTGGGAAAGAACCGCCTCATGGTTCGATATGGCTCAATCCCCGAGGGAAGTTCCCCCTCCTCGGGGGGTTCGGACTCGTCCTCCGAGACATCAGGGTCCGCCTGAACCGGACTGCCCGGAGGCAGGTGCTCACGATAAGGGCGCGAAGGTCCAGGGGCAGGATCAGCTGGAGCAACAGCAGGGCCTGGACAGGAAGCTGATTGCATCTGTACAAAGGCATGGATCCCCTTAAAGAGATCCACCCAGGAAATGGAAGCGGTCTCTAGTCGTCGGGGTACCAGGTCCCCCGGGATCCCAGGTTGGTCGAGACTGCCCGCTAGATCCGGGGTGGCCCCTGGGGAACTGTCAGCAAACCTCGGTTGAGACTGGTCCTGGCCCGAGGCTCCCACTGCCTCCTCACATTGGGCACAAAGGGAGTCTGGCTCCTCGCTGTGCGTGGCTCTAAGCTGGCATGCTGAGCAGAGGCCGAGAGCTTTTACGCCGGAATCAGGAGGCGCCGCCGCAGGAGACGCTGGGGCGTTCGAATGTTCCATCGCGGCTTGCAAATGTAGCGCTGAAGAATATACGCTCAATACAATATGCGCTTAACAATATGCGGCAGCAATATACGCTCAATGATATACAATATGCGCTTAACAATATGCGGCAGCAATATACGCTCGATAATATACAATATGCGCTCAATAAAATGCGGTCAGCAATATACGCTCAATGATATACAATATGCGCTCAATAATATGCGGCAGCAATATACGCTCGATAATATACAATATGCGCTCAATAAAATGTGGTCAGCAATATACGCTCAATGATATACAATATGCGCTCAAGAATATGCGATCAGCAATATACGCTCAATAGTATGCGGTCATCAATATACGCTCAATGATATACAATATGCGCTCAATAATATGCGCTTAATCATATACAGGCGCCTATCATGGGTGCTCAATACCTGAACAAGGCCGACAAAATGGCGACCTCCACGGCGTGCCGCATACAGGCAACGCCGCCGATCCTCGTACCTCGGAGACCAAAAGTAAGAGATGTACGCCTTACCTGATCCTCAGCGCTTCCCGGTTGGAACCCGGGCGGTCTCCGGCTGCGGGGGGAGAGGGGAAATACCTTCACCGCCGCGCTTGAGGAAATGCACCCGCTGCCTCTAGGTCCACGCCGGGACCGAGGCGCCTCTCAGCCCGGCCCAAGCCCTTCTCGCTCAGGGGCTAGATCCCTGCCGCGATTCGGCCACCGGACCGAGGCCTAGACCTCCGAGGGATCGCGGAAATCACCCCGGGAAACTCAACTGGGGGAGGGACCAGAGGGTATCACCGCAGGAGTGCGAGGCTTGATATTCCTGTAGAAATTTAGTAAGTAGAATATAGAAAGTAGTATTGGAAAACACGCTCTGCGAGCGTGCAGGCTCTCCAAACTGCTTTGGAGACGGAAATTACTGAATTGCCTCACTTCCTATTGGGGTTTACGTACCCGTGCTGACGTCAGATCCGTCTCCAACTGCTACGGTAGCACGAGCACACTATACCCATTTGTTCTGAGTCCATCTGGCTACATGCTAGGAAAAGCCCCTTTTGTATGTTCTGAGCCTAGAGCATCTAGTTCGGAAACTTCAAATCTTAGAGATTTGTAAAGGGATTCACTTAGGGGTAGATTTTATAAATGTACGCGCGCGGAAACAAAAATCCAGGGTCAGCGCACACAAGGGGGTGCACATTTGTGCAACTTGCGCATGCAGAGCCCTGCGCACGCTGCCCGTTCCCTCTAAGGCCGCTCCGAAATCGGAGCAACCTCGGAGGGAACTTTCCTTCTACCCCCCCCTACCTAACCCACCCCCCGGCCCTATCTAAACCGTCCCCCTACCTTTGTTGTTAAAGTTATGCCTGCCAGAGGCAGGTGTAACTCTGCGCGTGCCAGCGGGCTGCTGGCGCGCCATCACCCAACCCAGGGGCTGGTCCGGAGATCTCGACCACGCCCCCGGGCTGGCACCATGCCCCGACACGCCCCCTGGAACACCCCGAAATTTGCACTGCCCACCCAATACACACCCCTTGCGAAGCCCCGGGACTTAAGCGCGTCCCGGGGCTTGCACGCGCCGCTGAGCCTATGCAAAATAGGCTCGGCGCGCACAGGGGGGTTTTAAAAGGGTTACGCGCATAACTTATGCACGTACCCCTTTTAAAATCTGGCCCTTAGTGAAAGATATCATCAAAATCAGCCTGGCTGCTGCTGACATGCTCCTGTTATTGTTAGAGCTAGAGCCTTCATTGTCAATAGTAACCAACCTGATGGAAAATACTGGCTCTCTCATGCCTGAAGATTAATTTCACAAATTGGTGGCTCTAGACCTAACTAGTAAGGTGTGACAAAATTGGAAAGGGATCTTTCCCGTAAGGTGGGTAATTCAGAAGATTAATATTTTGGAATTTCCATTCCTAGTAATCTGAAAATACTGTACTCATTAAATGTCACCCCAATGTTTTCAAACCTAGCCAGCTGGCATAACCTACCCAATTCTCTAACTGGAAGAATCCCAGTTATTCAAAATATCTCTGTGCGCTGCAAACATCCCCCCAGTATTACTTGGTAAGAATGTGCAGAAGACTAACAAAGTAAATTTCCAGATTTTTATAGTGGGATAAAAAAAAAATCCAAACTTTCAATTAAGAAAATTTTTCAGCCATATTCAAAAAGGTGGATGCTCTCTTCTGGACCTTAAGAAATATAACCAAACATGTATCATGCGTCATATCCATGACTGGCTTATTAGCAAGTGGATTTATACTTCTGTGCAAATTGAACAATTACTGCTACCATTTAATCTTTTTTTATGTGCTATATGATAAAGCCAATATGTTCCAAGCCAAAATTAGACAGAGTCCTCTAATACATTCAGTGAGATAGGCCAGGAGCTCAGCGAGGAGGGTTCTGTGGTGGCCACCCGGATACTCTAAGTTTCTTCCTTTAAGAGGCAATGACTGTAACCCAAGTGGGAAGTCTGCAAGTGTTTTTAAAAACTGGACTCTGAAAAGGCTGGTAATCATTAACAAATTCATTCCATTAGGAGAGAACCTGATGTATTCTTTTCAAGAACTTAAGAGAGTACTTTGATCTTTCAGACAAGCAGTTATTTGCATTCCTGCTAATTAAACATTATGTTGAATGTGCGTAATGCATTAATAAAAATATTTCTAACCAAAAACAAAATTTGATATAATGCTCCTCAGAGCTGTAGAGAAGGGTCTGTCTCTCTCTCAAACCTACAAGTTCCTAAATAATCAATAATTAATCCACTATCTAATACAGTCATGAGAGGTTACCAAGAGGGAGTGATAGGTTTTTGGATTGAAATGAGATGAAATGGGAGAGGGGTCTCCATGGTGAAAATTTTTTTTTACAGGGAATGTACTGCTGTGGGAATTGTACTACAAAATGATGGGGAGATAATATATTAACCTAGCTAGAGCTTTTAAAACAGGAATAATCTCTACAAATGAGTGCAGCAAATGTAAATCAATTTATACTGCATATAGGAGTGCCCTAATAGTTCAGCATTTTAGAATCACATCTTAGGTACTGTTAATAGTATAGTTAATGATTCATTTTCAAAATCTATCCTATTATGTATCTTTGATCAGTCTGCAAGTTTACTTCTTTAATAAATATTCCCTGACCAAAAACACATTCTTATAGCTAAAAAATATTTCAGGATCAAATGGATGAATGGTGAAGTTTGGAGATGCCAATTACATAATATTATAGTAATGGAATGGATTTCATCCAAGGAAGGTTATCCTAAAATTGTATCTTTAAACCTATTTATTGAATTTTTTATCAAAATAAAATAAAGAAAAAAATGAGTCAACAGGTTCCATAATTGAAATGGGATTATTCAAACTTAAAAATCAAAAACAAGAAGACATTAACATCAGCTGTTCTTGTGAATAACTTACTATTAACAGACATCTACTCCCCCTCCCTCCCAAGCACTTACCTGATATTGGACATCTTTCTCCCAAAGTATTTTTTATTTAAAAACATTTATTGCCTGCTTATAATGAAAACAAATCAAGCTAAGTGGATCACACCTTAACCTATAACAATAAAATCACAAACATCAAGACTATTTCCATTTAAAATCAATTTTCAACTAAACGCTTCTTTAAACAGCATTAAATACAAGATTTTGATTAGATACCCAAGGCATTAATTCTGTACTGGAGTATCCTGTACACAGAAATGTGACTGGGCTGTCCCTGCAAGAGATTCCTAACTGTAGTAAGCAATGACAGAAAAGGTTTCCAAATTCTTGGAAAAAAATTACCCATTTATCAAACACTTCAGAGCACACAAAGAAGGACTGAACAGCAACTTGAGGTTTTTAACTAACAGAATTAATCCTACTGCTTGTCACCTTCTATTGCTTACATAACAACCCCCACCCTTGCCTGTTCACACTACCATAATGTATTTTATGATTCGGTTGTAATGTCACCTCTTGCTCTAATCTGCTAATTTTGTTTGGACCTAATAGAATCTCAATTCCCTAAAACTAGTCAGGAAATTTTAAAAAAGGGGGTATCACTTTATATTATTTCTTTTTGCTTGGTAGAACTTTATTTTTGTGCTGTGAAGCATTGTAAAATGCTTTTTTGTAACTGCAATTTATATAATAATTAAAGAACAATCTTAGTAGAGAAACAACATCATGGCCTTACTATTTTAACACAAAGCTTTTTTTTAATTTTTTGTGTCTTGACCAGATTGCAAATGCCAACAAACAGAGACTCTCTCTTCTGTTTCTCTGTACAGCGCTGCATATGCCTGGTAGCACTATAGAAATTATAAACAACCTGGAAAAATATCAACTCGAATAAAATAAAAGCAGTAGTAGGACCTGCCCAGCTCAAAGAGTACCATCTAGATATAAATCCAAAAGAATTCATGCTTTAACACATGCTTTAACACAATTGAAGATAAATTGCTACAAATATTCCATTTCTAGTATATAAACCTAGTTTTCCCAAACCTGTTTGTTGGATTTTTTTTTTTTAATTTTATTTCTACAGACTAGTCCAAACTAAACAAAAGCAAAACAAACATCAAACGTACAGCAAATGTTTCTTTTGTAAATATTTATAGTACAGTTTTGGTTTTCTGACCATCAGTCAAAAATCAAATAAAACAAAAAATTACATTAATACAGTTGACGGTCTTAGAAACCCTTGTCTGACTTGTGTTTCAATGTGTTTATGTATGTATTGTCGATTCAATTTGTGTACCTCGCCCGGGGCAAGTTTGTTCTTGGAAAGTTAAGTAATAAATTTGACAAATAAAAGGTCTTTACATATTTCACGATCGACATAACAAAAGCATGAAGAATAAAGTATATGTGGCCCCAAAACTAGGATAAAAGACTGTGCACCCAGTGCTGTTTACAACACTTCTGCAGCCTCTAAGAGATAACTGCATAGATGACTACCAAAACTACTGCCAAGGCCTAAACTCAGCCACCTCTGAGATGACACCTGCTCTCACAAAACATTTTCCCTACCTTACCTTCACCACCCAAAAAAAAGGGGAGGGGGGGGGGCAGAGAAGAAAATTGTCTCTTCATAAGGACAACATGATACTGTGCCTGAGGAATGGAGGTTAAAAGCGAGACCGGAGCTTCCACCGCCTCTCCAAGCTTCCTGTGCCTGCCATGTAAACAAGGGATGAGGACAACCGGGACACTGCAGTTTTCGTTTTGCGTTCCTTGTAACATCTACAATATTCTAAGGGAGCCCGCAGAATATCAAAACGCCGGAAAACACTTCTAACCCCTCCATACCTGCCTTGCTGCCTAGGAAATGAAAAGTAAGGAATCAGTCGTACCACGAGTTTCTGTCTAACGAGTAGTCTACCACCAACACTTTGAGCGCCAGAGACTGACCACCACTGCACGCCCTACCCGAGACTCACCATAGCCAAAGACTGGGGGTTCACAGGAACTCCACTCGTCTCCGTTCCGTCCCCACTATCCCCTTCGTCCGCCATTTTGAAATCCATTGACAGTAGCCTCCTCCCCACTACCAAGCCAACCGGAAACCCGTTACCGAGGAGACAGCGCGAGACAACCTCACTTTCCGGCACGTTCACGGCAGTGTGACAACCGTCAGAAAGGAAGCCAGGAGCAGTGCGACGCTACGAGCGCTTAACGGCAGCGTGGCAAAGAGCTACGGCTGAGGTCTTCCGTAAATTAAATTGCCTTGGGTTAGGTAATATAGGTCTTGAAAGAGAAAAGGAGGCCAGGGTGACTGTTTCTGGGACAGCTCAAGAGTACATTTCGTTGCATATTTGCATAAATTAATATGTATTAGTAAATATACACAAAAAGGCAACTGTCAGCTTTTATCGGAAATCTTTAAATGCACCTTTTCCATTAAAAAATACAAGTTTTTTCTGTTTGGCAATGGCAACTCTTGTTTTTTCATTATCCATTTTTCTTTCTCTTGCTATTGTCTTTTCATTTTCATTTCTTTTTTCCCTTGGCGTGTATCCCACATTTTCATAGATGCTTCTTTTCGAGCCTGACTCTACTCCCCATGTTACTTAGTCTCTCTCTTTCTTCTTTATGTTCATTAGTTTGGAACCTTTATTCCCTTCTGCCACGTCTCTGTTTTCTCCTTCCGCGCACATATCCATTGAATTACCTTCCTTTCTCTCCAGTTGTCTTTTTTTTTCTCTTTTTCTTTATCCCCTAATGTCTCCCTTCCTTTCCACCCTATAGGTATCCTGCCCAATTTTGTCTGACCTGGGAAGCCAGGCAACGTTGGTCCTAGTTAATACTTGAATGGGTGAGCACCTGTGAATAGCAGGTGCTGCATGCGCTGAACAAACTGGATGCACCATTTAGGTCTTTTATCTGCCATCATTTATTATCATACCCTTGCTGTATTTCTTTTCCTCACGACTACCTACTGCCTAGTTCAGTTTACTAAGGTGGAGCTGCTGAGCACCAAGAGTACTTCCAGAAACACAGAATTATTGATAGACTTCTCAATCCAAATTTGTAAATAAAACATGGTAGGGGAACACTGCCAGAGGCAGAGAGCAGCAGCAGTAAGTCCGGGGGACAAAGCAGTAAAGCAATGGCATAAACAGCTAAGCAGAGTTGAGTGACTATGATTTCTTAGCAAAAGATATATACTGTGGCAAACTGGGAACCATAGCTATGCCTGGCAGTTCATATTTAGTTAGAGATAGAGCAGCTTTTAAACTAGAACAAAGGGGAAAGCCGACAGTCGCTCAGCAGCGCATGGTTCAGAGACAGGTATCTTTAAAGGATACTAATGATGCATTAGAATTAGGGCATTCCAACAGTGAGGTTCCAATAATTAGAAAAGTAGTCCAAGTGCCTGTAACTAAAAACTCACCTGAGCTAAATAATTCTAACTTATCCCTATCAATTCAAAAGCAGAATGAAAATACAAACAAAAAACAAACTTTGAAATGCTTGTATGCTAATGCCAGAAGTCTAAGAAGTAAGATGGGAGAATTAGAATGTATAGCAGTAAATGATGACATAGACTTAATTGGCATCTCAGAGACATGGTGGAAAGAGGATAACCAATGGGACAGTGCTAAACCGGGGTACAAATTATATCGCAATGACAGAGAGGAGCACTCGGGAGGAGGTGTGGCACTTTATGTCCGGGATGGCATAGAGTCCAGCAGGATAAATATCCTGCATGAGACTAAATTCAAAATTGAATCTTTATGGGTAGAAATCCCTTGTGTGTCGGGGAAGACTATAGCGATAGGGGTATACTACCGTCCACCTGGTCAAGATGGTGAGACGGACAGTGAAATGCTAAGAGAAATTAGGGAAGCTAACCAAATTGGTAGTGCAGTAATAATGGGAGACTTCAATTACCGTAACATATAAGGGAAACCGAATAGTGATTTAAATTGTAGCCTATAGTGACGGTGTCAGCAAGCCTGACGTTGTGATTCAAACCCAAATCCAACCGGACTTCTAATCATTCACCGTCACTTAAAATTCTTTTAATTATTTATTTGAAAAGATTTTTTGTTATTTTTTTCTTTTTCTTTAAAACATGAGCTTCCACTCTATTAATAGTGTTGTTCACTCCATTGGTAATATTTTACACTCCGTTGTCATTATATGAATAAGAGGTGACTAGCACTCTCTCAGACTGATATTTGGAAAAACGCCCAACACGGCCGATGTTTCGCTTGACAAAGCTTCCTCAGGGGCATATAGACGAACATCAACTTAGGAGTGTTTATCTACAAGTGTTTAAAGAAACAGTTTTAGTGACTTTCAATTTAATATATAAAATGTAGTACTTATCTGATCACCGTAGGCTACCGTTTCAAAATGGACCTGGCGTCTCAGCCATTCTTCTACGTCGCAAGGAGGAAACGAGGCTAGCGTTTACGTCTTTAATAAGTATGCAATGGATGTGACGTCAATTGATGACGTATTGACTGTCAGAAAATTTGAAAAGAAAGCACTGAATCCTAGGTCAATTTTATCCTAAAAAAGTGTGCAATTCTAACTCGGCATTTAAACCTGCCGGACTCACTGTCCCCAGTCGGTATACCGACTGGGGACACTGGGGACACCGTCACTATACGCTATAATTTAAATCACTATTCGGTTTCCCTTATATGTTACAGTTCTCCCATCGGGTTACTGTGTTGACTCTTTTTGATATAATTTTGTAGACTTCAATTACCCCAATATAGACTGGGTAAATGTATCATCGGGTCACGCTAGAGAGATAACGTTCCTGGATGGAATAAATTATAGCTTTATGGAGCAATTGGTTCAGGAACCGACGAGAGAGGGAGCAATTTTAGATCTAATTCTCAGTGGAGCACAGGACTTGGTGAGAGAGGTAACGGTGGTGGGGCCGCTTGGCAATAGTGATCATAATATGATCAAATTTGATTTAATGACTGGAAAAGGAACAGTGTGCAAATCCAAGGCTCTCGTGCTAAACTTTCAAAAGGGAAACTTTGATAAAATGAGAAAAATTGTTAGAAAAAAACTGAAAGGAGCAGCTACAAAAGTAAAAAATGTCCAAGAGGCGTGGTCATTGTTAAAAAATACCATTCTAGAAGCACAGTCCAGATGTATTCCACACATTAAGAAAGGTGGAAAGAAGGCAAAACGATTACCGGCATGGTTAAAAGGGGAGGTGAAAGAAGCTATTTTAGCCAAAAGATCTTCATTCAAAAATTGGAAGAAGGATCCAACAGAAGAAAATAGGATAAAGCATAAACATTGGCAAGTTAAATGTAAGACAGGCTAAGAGAGAATTTGAAAAGAAGTTGGCTGTAGAGGCAAAAACTCACAGTAAAAACTTTTTAAAATATATCTGAAGCAGAAAGCCTGTGAGGGAGTCAGTTGGACCGTTAGATGATCGAGGGTTTAAAGGGGCACTTAGAGAAGATAAGGCCATCGCGGAAAGATTAAATGATTTCTTTGCTTCGGTGTTTACTGAAGAGGATGTTGGGGAGGTACCAGTAATGGAGAAGCTTTTCATGGGTAATGATTCAGATGGACTGAATCAAATCACGGTGAACCTAGAAGATGTGGTAGGCCTGATTGACAAACTGAAGAGTAGTAAATCACCTGGACCGGATGGTATACACCCCAGAGTTCTGAAGGAACTAAAAATGAAATTTCAGACCTATTAGAAAAATTTGTAACTTATCATTAAAATCATCCATTGTACCTGAAGACTGGAGGATAGCAAATGTAACCCCAATATTTAAAAAGGGCTCCAGGGGCGATCCGGGAAACTACAGACCGGTTAGCCTGACTTCAGTGCCAGGAAAAATAGTGGAAAGTGTTCTAAACATCAAAATCACAGAACATATAGAAAGATATGGTTTAATGGAACAAAGTCAGCATGGCTTTACCCAGGGCAAGTCTGCTTCACTTTTTTGAAGGAGTTAATAAACATGTGGATATCACCAAGGCATACACCTAATTTCTCCCTAATTTCTTTTGGCTAAACAAGGAGTTAATAAACATGTGGATATCACCAAGGCATACACCTAATTTCTCCCTCCTCTCTACTGCCCACCCTTTCTCTCCTCTGCCCCCCTCTTCTGGTCGCCCTTCTCCTACCTTTTTCTCACCCCTTCTCTGCTCATCACTCCCCCCTCTCCTCCTAGCACTCCTAAATTGTTTATCTCTTAGTGTCTTCCTTTTGTACATATATATATAATTACAAACCTAGTTGAGTATTTAATGCAATTTTCCCCTTGTTCACACCCTCATTTATTCATTTGTTAACTTGTTTTATTTGTTCAATGTAAAGTGCCATGCTTGGCGTTTGTTTGTGTTACACTGTAAACCGATGTGATATCCTAGATGAATGTCGGTATATAAAAATTTTAAATAAATTAATAAAAAAAATAAAATAAGATAAAGGTGAACCGGTATATATAGTATACTTGGATTTTCAGAAGGCGTTTGACAAAGTTCCTCATGAGAGGCTTCTAGGAAAAATAAAAAGTCATGGGATAGGTGGCGATGTCCTTTCGTGGATTGCAAACTGGCTAAAAGACAGGAAACAGAGAATAGGATTAAATGGGCAATTTTCTCAGTGGAAGGGAATGGACAGTGGAGTGCCTCAGGGATCTGTATTGGGACCCTTACTTTTCAATATATTTATAAATGATCTGGAAAGAAATACGACGAGTGAGATAATCAAATTTGCAGATGACACAAAATTGTTCAGAGTAGTTAAATCACAAGCAGATTGTGATAAATTGCAGGAAGATCTTGTGAGACTGGAAAATTGGGCATCCAAATGGCAGATGAAATTTAATGTGAATAAGTGCAAGGTGATGCATATAGGGAAAAATAACCCATGCTATAATTACACAATGTTGGGTTCCATATTAGGTGCTACAACCCAAGAAAGAGATCTAGGTGTCATAGTGGATAACACATTGAAATCGTCGGTACAGTGTGCTGCAGCAGTCAAAAAAGCAAACAGAATGTTGGGAATTATTAGAAAGGGAATGGTGAATAAAACAGAAAATGTCATAATGCCTCTGTATCGCTCCATGGTGAGACCGCACCTTGAATACTGTGTACAATTCTGGTCGCCGCATCTCAAAAAATATATAATTGCGATGGAGAAGGTACAGAGAAGGGCTACCAAAATGATAAGGGGAATGGAACAACTCCCCTATGAGGAAAGACTAAAGAGGTTAGGACTTTTCAGCTTGGAGAAGAGACGACTGAGGGGGGATATGATAGAGGTGTTTAAAATCATGAGAGGTCTAGAACGGGTAGATGTGAATCGGTTATTTACTCTTTCGGATAGTAGAAAGACTAGGGGGCACTCCATGAAGTTAGCATGGGGCACATTTAAAACTAATCGGAGAAAGTTCTTTTTTACTCAGCGCACAATTAAACTCTGGAATTTGTTGCCAGAGGATGTGGTTAGTGCAGTTAGTATAGCTGTGTTTAAAAAAGGATTGGATAAGTTCTTGGAGGAGAAGTCCATTACCTGCTATTAAGTTCACTTAGAGAATAGCCACTGCCATTAGCAATGGTAACATGGAATAGACTTAGTTTTTGGATACTTGCCAGGTTCTTATGGCCTGGATTGGCCACTGTTGGAAACAGGATGCTGGGCTTGATGGACCCTTGGTCTGACCCAGTATGGCATTTTCTTATGTTCTTAAGAATTACTGTTTTCTCCTCAAAGTCATTATACAGAGAAAATTAAATATTTTTGCTCAGAAACTTTAAATAAGCAGACACGACTAAATCCTTGAAAGTGATCCAGAATAAGAAAGTTGTAGACTTCAAAATCCTGCTAAATGCTCTACAATTCCCACCTATGGAAAAGAAGCCATGTGTAACAGTCCAAGTAAAGGTATGGAATGAAAACGTGGAAAAAGCCTTAGCCAGAAGTACCATCTCCCCCCCCCCCCCCCTCTCAAAAATTGTCCTTTACCCTCCCCATAGATGCATGCCTCGCTATTCCCAAGGGTGAAAACTAGAAAGAAAATATTGGAAAACACCCTTCAAAAAGGATAGACTGCAATGTAAATTACACATGACAACATAATATAAGATAATAAAAATGTCCTAAAAAACATACCTCTCCCATTGTATCATGCAAGCCCAAACAAAAAACTATTTGAAATAGTGAATAGCCAGATAAAATCACCACCAGAACAGAATCTTACCTCTAAATTAGAACTAACACAAAAAATAAAATCACTTCCTCCTTTGACAGCAAAATCAAAGACCTTTGTCAACACCATTAAGACATCTCCCACCCAAAGACAAACATAAGCTTCACACTCTATTACCATCCCGCACTCATACTTCTGGTTCTATTTCGGCTTCATCTTGGGGTGCAAGGGGTTTCATGTGAACGACCAGCTGGTCTCCTTCCACCTGGATTTGTATTCTAATCGAGTTAACAAGTCCCTTCCTAACAAATTACACCCTGTCTCTAGTATATAGAGAAGGTTTCCTTTTACCTCCTAATTTGGCTTCCTATATTTGTTTCTTCTAATTGTGACTGAAAATTGTTCTCCCTTTACCCCTGAAACTGTCAGTTTCTGGGGTGTTATTCCTACCCACACTGGCAAATTTACAACTGAAGATCTAGCAGCTCCTATATCTACCAAAAAGATTATCTCATTTTCTAGTCCTACCTCCAAATTTACCAAGGACTCTCGGTAGGACCTAAAGGTAAGCAGCCCCTGACCTCCCTATTCACTTTCATCTTCCACCATTGAGAAAACCTTCTCTTTCCTCAACATTTGAGGACATTCTCTTTTGAAGTGTCCTTTCTGCCCACAATGGTAACATCCTGATGTGCTCTGGGGTGGACCCTTGGCCTGGGGCAAGGGTGGAATGGCTCCTGAAAGGAATCAGGAGATAACTGGCCCGGGGGGGGGGGGGAGCACTGAAGGAGACAGAGGCTAGGTAGAGCTTCACCACTGGAAGCCTGAGGTCCCGGGAGCCCGTAGGGACCCGAGCCACTTGGACTTAGATGGGCCTCGCAGGGTCTCCTGGGAGAATGATAGTCCGGCGTGCCCACAGACAGAGAAAGAGCGCGGTCAGGTTCGAGCTGGAGCAAGGAGAACCAGAACAGAATTGGTGATGACAAGGCGAGGAACAGCCAGAATCTGGAAGCGTGGTCAGGCAGGTGAAAGGTCAATGTCCATAGATCAGTCTGAGGAGTGATCACCGAAGCAAGGGTCAGATGTAGTCAGAGGCAAGCAGAGGTCCTTGAGGCAGGCGGCAGACAGACGAGTAGATCAGGAACAGGCTGGGTCTTGACGCAGGCGGCAGACAGACAAATCATGAACTAGCGAGGGTCGTAGACAGGCAGCAGGCAGTCAGGCAGGTCAAGAACAAGCCGAGGTCAGTACCAGAAGTCAGTCCAAGGGTACTACCTGGGAACAGACAGGACTCAGGAACGAGGATACAGGAACAAGTCAGGAACGGAACTGGAACAGAAGGATCCTGGACGAGACTAAGAACAAGCAGGAACAAACGCGAAGACAATCTAGCAGAGTACTAACCTGATCGCCAAGGCAAGGAAGTGCAGTCAGGAATTTCCTTATATCGTAGCTCAATCAGGGCGCGCCGTGGAACCTGGTCCCGTCTTCGGCCCTACAAGTCTTGGGGCAGGCCGCGTACGTGCGTGTATGTGCGTGGCTAGCATGGAGGAAGACGCCGACCCTTGGCGTGAGGCCTGGCGTGCAATGGAAGGCCCAGCGTCTGCTGCCGCAGACCACCAGAGCCTAGCTGGACTAGCAACCACCGTGAAGGAGGTCGTCCAGGGACCCGCTGAGGAACTATGCAGGTGAGCGGTCCCGTGCTCGGGATGGCCGCTGGCGGGGCGCGTAACACATCCGGATTGATTTGGATCCCATCCTCCTCTGAATCCCGGACTTCCACTGTAGCCTCTACCTCCCTGTCCTCGCCCTCTACCCCTTGGCCAACCTCCCCTATTCCTTCCTCGTCCTCGATCCCCTTCCCTATCTTGTGTTTCTCACTTTATTATCTCATTCACTGTGTTTACCATTATTTTTGCTTTTTGCTTCTGTCTCTCTTCTTCCCTTCTCACAAATACTTTCTGTGCTTCCTTTAACAATTCCTCTATGGGTTTCTTGTTCTACCCCTCTAGCTTCTGCAGCTTCTTTTGAATATCCAGCCAGGATTTTGTGACAAAATTTATCTTTAATAATCCCTGACTTATGGGATCATCTACTGGTAGGCCAGAGTATTGTCTCATTCTGGCCCTAACATGTTCCAAGAACGCCGAGGGGGTCTCGCCATGTTCCTGCTGGATCTCTGCAGCCTGCATCTATGGTAACATCTCAATATCCTATTCCCTTTTTTACTCTGATTTCTTCCTTGACCCCCTTTTTGAACATTTCTTCCTGTAATACTGCCTATTAGATTTTACCTAGAGTCTGTTTATACCCTCTCACAAATATTTCCTGGTAGTGTGGCCTTTGTGTTTATTATGAGATTGATCTCCTTGCAGAGACTCACCCATTATAAATGATGTTCACTGTCATAGGGATATGTCACTATTCCTATATTTTCTGCTATAATAGCTCCTCATTCTCCTTTCTATTTTTATGCTGGTTCTAACCCTAATATGTGGTCTTTTGCCTTAGAAAATACTACATGTGATTTGAAACATCTTCCCTACATTGCTATTTAATGTCTTCCTTCTTTTTCTTTGTCCATTACACTGGACTGCCTCTTATTACTTTCTCTGTACCCTTCAAGAATAATTTCTTCCTTTTGCCAGTTGTTTAGTTTTTTTACACTGTTCTTCTGATACTTATGTAATATAAATTGAAGCTTAAGACTAATGTTATGATAATCTAGTTGTATTTGCAGTTCAACCTCAGAGCTGACTGGCTTTTATTGTAACTTCAGCCTTAATGCTGCCATTTGCTATCTGAAGACTGCTTGAATCTGTGAGTATCATGTACCTAATTTAGGGATCTAGAGGGACACATGCTTGACACACCCAATATAAACCAAAGGTTAGTGGCTAGAATACACCTATAGGCCTAGCCCTATACTGTCTGCTGTCATCATCTCTGATGCTTTGGTGTGCCACTTTTGCCATTTGACATGGCACAAGAGGGAAATGATATATGGGCAGCCTAATATGAAGACTTTGCTTATCCAGAATCCTTTGCTGTCACGGCCTACCTGCAACTTCTGGCATACAAGGAACTCAGACTGACCCGAGCTTGAATGGCTTCTGGGAGACATCTGGAATGATTATTAGGAATGTAGACAGCTGGGTGGCTGGCGGGCGTGAGGATCGCTTGGTAACATGCCTACCTAGTGTGAAGGTGGCGGACCTCATGCATCACCTAGTTAGGATTTTAGACAGTGCTGGGGAGCAGCCGGCTGTCGTGGTACATGTAGGCACCAATGACATAGGAAAATGTGGGAGGGAGGTTCTGGAAGCCAAATTTAGGCTCATAGGTAGAAATCTTAAATCCAGAACCTCCAGGGTAGCATTCTCTGAAATGCTCCCTGTTCCACGTGCAGGTCACCAGAGGCAGGAAGAACTCCGGAGTCTCAATGCGTGGATGAGACGATGATGCAAGGAAGAGGGATTCAGTTTTGTTAGGAACTGGGGAACCTTTTGGGGAAGGGGGAGTCTCTTCTGAAGGGATGGGCTCCACCTTAACCAGGGTGGAACCAGACTGCTGGCGCTAACCTTTAAAAAGAAGATAGAGCAGCTTTTAAACTAGAACAAAGGGGAAAGCCGCCAGTCACTCAGCAGTGCATGGTTCGGAGAGAGGTATCTTCAAGGATACTAATGATGCATTAGAATTAGGGCATCCCGATAGTGAGGTTCCAGTAATAAGAAAAGTAGTCCAAGTGCCTGTAACTAAAAACTCACCTGAGCTAAAAAATTCTAACTTATCCCTATCAATTAAAAAGCAGAATGAGACCATGGAGAGCATGGCGGCATGGGGATCTCCACGTAGACGACGCCTCTTCTCCAGTATTTGGAATCCTTACCTTCAGCGGCTTCCACACCGAGCCCGGAGTCTGGTCCTGAATGATTGAATGACGTTGGGTTTCTCCAGGCCAACCATCCCGATGATTTTGTGTACAATGTCTTATTGCATATGTCTGTTCTGTACGGTGAAAGGTACAAAAAAAAAAGGGGGGGAGGGAGGGTTGGGAGGGGATGGGAGGTCAGTGGGAGGGGGTAGAAATGTTGTTGGTTGGGTATGTTTATTTCGGAGTGGGATCTGAACACACCCGTCTCTGTGATGTTGTACGTTTTTTGAAAAACCCAATAAAAATTGTTTTACCAAAAAAAAAAAAAAGCAGAATGAAAATACAAACAAAAAACAAACTTTGAAATGTTTGTATGCTAATACCAGAAGTCTAAGAAGTAAGATGGGAGAATTATAATGTATAGCAGTGAATGATAAAAAAAAAAGAACCCATGAACACCAAGGATTCTTAGTTCTTTATTCAGCACTATGCATCAAAAAAGCCCGACTCAAGCTGAGTTTCGCTCGAAAGAGCTGTTTCAGGGGCTATAGCAGGAGATGCCAAGGCAGCCTGCATCCAGCAAACACCTTCACTGTTTGTGCAACGTGATTTGGTTCAGTCCATCTGAATCATTACCCATGAAAACCTTCTCCAGGTGTACGGTAGTATACGCTTATCACTATAGTCTTCCCCGACACACAAGGAATTTCTACCCATAAAGATTCAATCGTGCATTTAGTCTCGTGCAGGATGTTTATCCTGTTGGACTCTATGCCATCCCGGAGATAAAGCACCACACTGCCTCCCGGGTGCTCCTCTCTGTCATTGCGATATAATTTGTACCCCGGTATAGCACTGTCCCATTGGTTGTCTGATTTTGCAATAGAGTTCAAGACTCTTGCTACCGAATTATGCTGGGATTCTAAATGTCTGAAAACCCTCTCCTTCAGAGGACTGGATACTCACTTGAAAGACAAGCTGGCCGCTTGTGAGACACCTGACTTGCTGGATGAACTAGTGGCTTTGGCTACTAGAATTGACCACCGGCTTCATGATAAGGTGAAAGAACTCATGCCTAGTAAAGGACCAGTTCAGAAGGAGGTTCGTGCTAAACCTGCACTTCAGATGGTTCCAGCAATACCTGTCGCCAGTGGAGAGGAACCGATGCAACTTAGTCGCAGTCACCTGACTTCAAAAGAGAGAGGACTTCGGAAGAGGCATGGCCTGTGTATGTACTATGGACAAGCTGGTCACGATGTCCCAACATGCCCAATTCGTCCCGGAAACGGACGGGCCTAAGTCCTGCAGGAGGACTATTATTAGGCCTTACTACGCCCTCTCCTCCGCTCTCTTTCCCAGTCTCCCTGATCTGCGGACCATCTGAAATTCAAACTCTTGCCCTGATGGATTCGGGGGCAGGAGGCAACTTCATACTACAATGCCTAAGAACATAAGAAATTGCCATGCTGGGTCAGACCAAGGGTCCATCAAGCCCAGCATCCTGTTTCCAACAGAGGCCAAACCAGGCCACAAGAACCTGGCAATTACCCAAACACCTAGAAGATCCCATGTTACTGATGCAATTAATAGCAGGGGCTATTCCCTAAGTAAACTTAATTAATAGCAGTTAATGGACTTCTCTTCCAAGAACTTATCCAAACCTTTTTTGAACCCAGCTACACTAACTGCACTAACCACATCCTCTGGCAACAAATTCCAGAGCTTTATTGTGCGTTGAGTGAAAAAGAATTTTCTCCGATTAGTCTTAAATGTGCTACTTGCTAACTTCATGGAATGCCCCCTAGTCCTTCTATTATTCGAAAGTGTAAATAACCGAGTCACATCTACTCGTTCAAGACCTCTCATGATCTTAAAGACCTCTATCATATCCCCCCTCAGCTGTCTCTTCTCCAAGCTGAAAAGCCCTAACCTCTTCAGCCTTTCCTCATAGGGGAGCTGTTCCATCCCCTTTATCATTTTGGTTGCCCTTCTCTGTACCTTCTCCATTGCAACTATATCCTTTTTGAGATACGGTGACCAGAATTGTACACAGTATTCAAGGTGTGGTCTCACCATGGAGCGATACAGAGGCATTATAACATTTTCCGTTTTATTAACCATTCCCTTCCTAATAATTCCTAACATTCTATTTGCTTTTTTGACTGCTGCAGCACACTGAGCCGACGATGTCAATGTATTATCTACTATGACGCCTAGATCTCTTTCTTGGGTGGTAGCTCCTAATATGGAACCTAACATCGTGTAAGTTCAGCAACGGTTATTTTTCCCTATATACAGCACCTTGCACTTGTCCACATTAAATTTCATCTGCCATTTGGATGCCCAATCTTCCAGTCTTGCAAGGACCTCTTGTAATGTATCACAGTCTGCTTGTGATTTAACTACTCTGAATAATTTTGTATCATCCGCAAATTTGATAACGTCACTCGTCGTATTCCTTTCCAGATAATTTATATATATATTGAAAAGCACCGGTCCAAGTACAGATCCCTGAGGCACTCCATTGTTTACCCTTTTCCACTGAGAAAATTGACCATTTAGTCCTACTCTCTGTTTCCTGTCTTTTAACCAGTTTGTAATCCATGAAAGGACATCGCCTCCTATCCCATGACTTTTTAGTTTTCGTAGAAGCCTCTCATGAGGGACTTTGTCAAACGCCTTCTGAAAATCCAAATACACTACATCTACCGGTTCACCTTTATCCACATGTTTATTAACCCCTTCAAAAAAATGAAGCAGGTTTGTTAGGCAAGACTTCCCTTGGGTAAATCCGTATTGACTGTGTTCCATTAAATCATGTCTTTCTATATGCTCTACAATTTTGATCTTGAGGATAGTTTCCACTATTTTTCCCGGCACTGAAGTTAGGCTCACTGGTCTATAGTTACCTGGATCACCCCTGGAGCCTTTTTTAAATATTGGGGTTACATTGGCCACCCTCCAGTGTTACGATCCCCCCTGTTGCTGCGCTACAGGAGGTATCTTACCTTCCCTCCGGAGGCCGCTCCGAAGCCAGGGCCTCGCCTGTGCACCATCCACGACTTGCTCCAGGGCCTGGGAGGCCTAGCTGTTCCTGAGGCCTGCCTGTGGCTTGCTTGGCTGCGTTTGGACTTCCTGTTCGGCCACGCCCTTCTCCCTAGGGGCTGGTCCGCAGCTCTCCACCTCAGTTATAGGGCCAGCGAGGGGCGGTCCAGGCAAACTCCTCCCAGGGAGTTGCCTACATCCTGCAGTATAAAAGGACTCTCATTTCACTTGCTACTTGCCTTTGGATTAGCTTGCACATTGCTGTGTCCTGTCTGCTGATCCAGGTCCACCATGGTCTCCTGTGTCTTGATGGCTTTGTGTTCAGTGTCTTCTTGTTCCTTGTTTCCAGTCCTGATGTCTGCCTTCGGATTGGGTTCTACAGTTGCCTGTAACCTCTCCCGATCCAGGTCCTCCGTGGTCTGCCTTGCTTTGATGGCTCCTTGTCCTGTCTCTGTCCTGATGTCTGCTCCTGATGTTGCCTGATGTCTGTTCCTGATCCAGTGCTTGATCCAGTTCCTGATTTTCCCAGAAAACCCTGCTTCAGGCTGCCGGTGTGCAGCAAACCCTGCTTCAGGCTGCCAGCGTGCAGTAATCCTTGCCTTTGGCTGCCGGTGTGCAGCAATCCCTGCTAAAGACTGCCAGGAGTGCAGTTACTTGTTTCTACCCTGTTCCTGAATCTCCTGAATGCTAGCACCTCGTTCCTGTATCTTCAAGATGTCCTGGTGCCTTGTGGCAAGCCATGTCGTGGTCTGTGACCAGCCCCGTGGGCGGGCTGAGTAGGGCGCTTCGTGATGCAAGCCATGCACCTCGTTCCTGAGTCTGTGAGAAAGCCTTACCCTGTCCTGAAAGCTAGCACCTCGTTCCTGTATCTTCAAGATGTCATGGTGCCTTGCGGCAAGCCATGTCGTGGTCTGTGACCAGCCCCTTGGGCAGGCTGAGTAGGGCGCTTCGTGATGCAAGCTATGCACCTCGTTCCTGAATCTGTGAGAAAGCCTTACCCTATTCCTGAACTCTCTGAAAGCCTGGTATCCTGCGGCAACCTCTGTCATGGTCCGTGACCAGCCCCACGGGCGGGCTGTGTAGGGCACTCCATGTTGCCAGTCTCGTACCTCGCCCTTGAGTCTCCTGTATGCATCATACCTCGTTCCTGACTCTACGTCTGCACCTTCAGTACCCTGCCTCTGATGTCTCTGCACCAGTCCTTGTCTCTGATGTCTCTGCACCAGTCCTTGCTTCTGATGTCTCTGCACTAAACTTCGACTAAGATGTCGTCCGTGTACTAGGACTCTGTCTGCCCTCGTTCTCTGTCTGGCCTGCCGCCCCTTGCCGTTACCCAGCGGCAGGTCCGAAAGGGCTTGGAACAGTCGGAGGACCGTTCATCAACCAACATTACATTGCTGGTTGTCATGGGCGTGCAGGTCCGGCTGAGGGTCAAACTCCGCTCCTTAACCCCTGCTTCAGTACTCGCCTGGCTCACCATGCCAGCACTGGCTCACCTCCCACGGTGTGGCTGGGGCTCCTCCCTAGCTCTCGCCGTGGCCCAAGGGCTCACACCACCTGCTTTAGAGACGGCCGTGCTCCTCGTGCCTACGATATGTACCCGAGGGCGCCCAAACCCTCGACCCGTCAGCGGCATGGCGGACGCGCCCGTAACATCCAGTCTTCAGGTACAATGGATGACTTTAATGATAGGTTACAAATTTTAACTAATAGGTCAGAAATTTCATTTTTTAGTTCCTGCTTCTCTGCTTCATGGCATGGGAGAGGCTGATACATCAAGCATTTCCAGCATAGCTCTCTGCTTCAACAGCAGGGGAATAAGAAAAGCTGAGGCTTCACGCATATCCAGAATAGCTTCAACTGCAGGGGAGAAGAAAAAAAAAAAAAAAAAGGATTCGCACTCACAAAGCAGGGAGTAGCTGGCTTGTTACGGCGGTTACTACCCTAAACCAAAAGGGCCTGATACTTCACTTTCAATGCCTAACCAGCATGGCTCTCCGCTTCAACGGCAGGAGAGAAGAAAAACAACCAATAGGGGCTGTATGACATAGTCTGGGTAAAGGGAATAAACATGGGTGTAGCTTGCTTATTGCAGCAGTTACTACCCCTACTACCCCTAACTAATCAAGCTAGGTATTTCACTTGGATGCAGCTCCATCACTGCTCTCTACATTAATGGTGGGGGTGGAAGGGAAATAGAACCAAGAGTTAAGAGAAAATGATAAGTATGAGAGAAAAAAAAATGTGTGAAGCTTGCTGGGCAGACTGGATGGGCCGTTTGGTCTTCTTCTGCCGTCATTTCTATGTTTCTATGTTTCTAGGATGCATACCATCTGGTCCAGGTGACTTGCTACTCTTTAGTTTGTCAATCTGACCTACTACATCTTCCAGTGATTTCGTTCAGTTCGTCTGACTCATCACCCCTGAAAACCATCTCCGGAACTGGTATCTCCCCAACATCCTCATTAGTAAACACGGAAGCAAAGAATTCATTTAGTCTTTCTGCAATGGCAGTATCTTCCCTAAGAGCCCCTTTAACCCCTCGGTCATCTAATGGTCCAACCGACTCCCTCACAGGTTTCTTGCTTTGGATATATTTAAAAAAGTTTTTGTTATGAGTTTTTGCCTCTATGGCCAACTTCATTTCAAATTCTCTTTTCGCCTGTTTTATCAATGTTTTACACTTAACTTGACAATGCTTATGTTTTATCCTATTTTCTTCAGATGGATCCTTCTTCCAATTTTTGAAGGATGATTTTTTGGCTAAAATAGCCTCTTTCACCTCACCTTTTAACCATGACGGTAATTGTTTTGCCTTCCTTCCACCTTTCTTAATGCGTGGAATACATATGGACTGTGCCTCTATGATTGTATTTTTAAACAATGTCCAAGCCTGTTGAACACTTTTAACCTTTGCAGCTGCACCTTTCAGTTTTTTTCTGACTATTTTCCTCATTTTATCAAAGTTTCCCTTTTGAAAGTTTAGTGTTAGAGCTGCAGATTTACTTATTGTCTCCCTTCCAGTTATTAGTTTAAATTTGATCATGTTATGATCACTGTTGCCAAGTGGCCCCACCACCGTTACCTCTCTCACCAAATCCTGTGTTCCACTAAGAATTAAATCTAAAATAGCTCCCTCTCTTGTTGGTTCCTGAACCAATTGCTCCATGAAACAATCATTTATTACATCCAGGAACTTTATATCTCTAGCAAGTCCTGATGTTACATTTACCCAGTGGAACATTTGAGGATTCCCCTTGTCACTTTGAAGATTCCATTGCTCTTATCTTCTATCCATGGAGAACCTTTGCTGGGTGATGTGACCCGTTGCACCGAACCGGTAACCCTCCACACCGGAGCCCTCCATACTGAGTTAATTTCCTTCTTTGTGTTAGAGAAGGCCATGCACCCTATCGTTCTGGGGTTACACTGGTTGCAATCGCAACAGCCTCAATTCGACTGGGCCACCTTGGAGCTCTCCCGCTGGGGCCCAGGTTGTTATGGCAAGTGCCTTAAGGAGGTTTCTCCTGTCCTCTGCATGCCTACAACTCCAGTGATGCCAGGACTGCCGCCTCAATACGCATCATTTGCTGATGTGTTCTCCAAAGAAGCTGCTGATATCCTTCCTCCACACATATCTTATGACTGTGCCAAAAGGCTTAAACTGAACACTGAACCTCCTAAAGGACATGTCTATCCACTCTCTGCAGTAGAGAATAAGGCTATGTCTGAGTACATCAAGGAGAATTTACAGAAAGGATTCATTAGACCATCAATGTCTCCAGCTGGCGCAGGCTTCTTCTTTGTGGGAAAGAAGGATGGTACCTTACGTCCTTGTATCGAC
This sequence comes from Rhinatrema bivittatum, assembly GCF_901001135.1. Taxonomy (NCBI): domain Eukaryota; kingdom Metazoa; phylum Chordata; class Amphibia; order Gymnophiona; family Rhinatrematidae; genus Rhinatrema; species Rhinatrema bivittatum. Next base: position 111,606,645 of record NC_042618.1, on the reverse strand, counting down.
TATCGAGGTCTGAACGAGATCACGATCAAAGATCGATATCCCCTGACTTTAATCTCAGAGCTGTTCAACCGGCTTCAAGCTGCCAAGATATTCTCGAAACTTGACCTGAAGAGCCCCTATAACTTAGTTCACATTCGCAGTGGCGACGAATGGAAAACAGCCTTCAACACTCAAGATGGTTATTTTGAGTACTTAGTAATGCCTTTCGCCCTGTGCAATGCACCCGCCGTGTTCCAGAACATGATGAATGACAGCTTGCGGGATCTGTTTTACATCGCAGTGTACCTAGATGATATCCTGATCTTTTCTCAGGAACTGTCTACTCATCTAGAGGACATCAAACAAGTACTACGAAGACTTCGAAAACATCGGCTCTATGCCAAGCTATCCAAGTGCGAATTCCATAAAGACTCTGTGCCTTTTCTTGGCTACATTGTGTCTAAAGATGGCTTCCAGATGGATCCCCAAAAATTAGAGAGTATTAAATATTGGCCTCAACCTACCAGCCTGAAGGCCCTGAGATGATTTTTGGGGTTTACTAATTACTCTAGAAGCTTTATAAAGAACTACTCTTCTTTAACTGTGCCTTTAACTGCAATGACCCGGAAAGGGGCCAACGCTTCTAAATGGTCTGCAGAGGCCATATCCGCGTTCGAGGATTTAAAGACTGCCTTTTCCACTGAACCATGCCTGTGTCATCCAGACCCCAACAAGTCATTCATCGTGGAGGTCGATGCTTCTGATGTCAGTGTGGAGCTGTATTGAGCCAACAGGAGACTTCAAATCCTTACGTCCCTGCTCTTTCTTCTCGTGACGTTTCTCTCCAGCAGAGAAGAACTTTGAGATCGGAGATAAAGAGCTCCTGGTTATTAAGTTAGCATTAGAGGAATGACGGCCTTGGCTTGAAGGCGCTCAACATCAAATTACCGTGTTTACGGACCATGAGAATCTAGAGTATCTCTGCCATGCGCAACGTCTTAACCATAGACAAGCCAGATGGTCCTTATTTTTTAACCGTTTTGACTTCGTGCTCAAATATCGCCCCAGAGACAAGAATACCAGAGCTAATGCCCTGTCACACTCCTTTCTCTCGGAGGATATTCCAGAAGAACCTCAGCATACTATCGACCAGAAGAAAGTCATCTTGGCGGCTACTCATACTGTGCCCGCTGGTAAAACCATCGTGCCTAAACACCTCAGGAAGAAAGTGCTCTATTGGGCTCACGATTCCAAGCTGGTTGGCCATCCTGGTCAACGCCGTACCCTGCTGAAGCTACAGAAGTATTATTGGTGGCCAACTATCAAGGAAGATACACTCTCCTACATAGCATCTTGTGCCAACTGTGCCAAGCACAAACCTACTTCTGGCCAACCGTGGGGATTGCTGAAACCGCTTCCAGCTCCGGAACAGCCTTGGATGTATATCGCTACTGACTTTGTAGTTGATCTTCCCCTCTCTGGAGGTATGAATACCATTTGGGTCACAGTTGACCATTTCAGCAAGATGGCCCATTTTGTGGTGCTGCCTGGCTTACCTTCAGCCTTGGAGCTTGCAAAGCTCTTCATAACCCACATCTTTCGCCTTTATGGCCTACCGAAGCACATAGTCTCAGATCGAGGATCATAGTTCACGGCAAGATTCTGGAAGGCTTTGTGCAAGCTTTTCAAAATCTCTCTAGATTATACTTCAGCCTATCATCCTCACTCAAATGACGAAACGGAACAGATGAATAGGACCCTGAAACAGTTCATTCAGGTCTATGTGAGTTGCCATCAGAATAACTGGGCCGAACTGTTACCATGGGCTGAATTCGCCATTAATTCTCATCCAGCATCATCCACTGGATCAACACCTTTTGAAGTGGTATATGGACGTTCACCATCACCACCACTTCCACTGAAGCAGTCAGTGACGTCCCCAGCAGCTCAATCCATTGCTGATGATATCCATCAATTATGGACTCAGACGAAAGAAATGCTACTCAAAGCGAGTGATCGAGCCAAATGTTTTTATGACGCTCACCATTACAAAGCGCCTGTCTTTCAACCTGGTGACAAAGTCTGGCTATCCACTAAGCACCTTAGACTGAAGTTACCCTCCACTCGATTTGCTCCTATCTACGTTGGACCATTTCCAATCCTCTGACGTCTTGGCAACATCACTTACAGTCTGAAGCTACCACCTGGATTAAACATCCAGAACGCTTTCCATGTTTCACTTTTGAAACCACTCATTCTCAGTGAGTTCTCTTCCAAGTCTCAGGAACCATCTCCCTTCAATGCAGAAGATGACCTAGAATACAAGGTCGAAGCCGTCCTTGATGTCCAAAAACAAGGCAAGACTTGGGAATACCTTCTTTCATGGGAAGGTTTTGGCCCCGAAGAAAATTCTTGGGAGCCTCTGGCTAATATCCTTGACAAAGAGATGCTCCATCAGTTTCATCTCTCGTATCCTTGGAAACCAAAACCTGGTACCTACAGAGGAGACCGCCCTTTGAAGGGGGGTACTGTTGTGACCATCACTTCCCGACGGCTTCACTCCACCTACCTTTCCTTGTTTGCGGCTTCTTCTGCTCTTCACGGACGCCTGGCTGCCGCGGTGTCCACCTGCTGTCCTCTCCGGAGTCCCAGGACCGGCTTGGGCGCTGCCTCCTGCCATGTTCTACAGGTTCCTTAGGGCACGCACGCCACGCGGCCCTCATTCTTATTTCCTCTTTGGCGTGTTCCTCAGGGGCATCCCCCTGTGATGACGTCACGCTGCCCGGATATTTAAGCCTACAGTTTATTGCTAGCCGTTGAGTTAGCAAGGGGAATCTTAAGGATGGGATTCACTCTCCGTACCCAGCTACTCTGCCTTCCAACTACTATTGGACTCTTTCTGCTAACGGGGTACTCGCTCCTCGAGGGCCCATGTTCCCTGACTCGCTGCCTGCATCTATCTCCTCTTCTACTTGGAAGAATTCGCCACAGACAACATCAGTGAGTACTATCACCATCTACTCCTTAGAGCTGTTTTCCTGGAACCAGGCACTCGCTCCTCGAGGGCCTGCCCCCGTTCCAGCGTCAGTGCCATCTCTTACATGGAACCGCTGTGTGAGTACTTTGCCAACAAGTCTCTCTACCTCCAGGGATCTGGTACTCTCTCCTCGAGCACCAGCTCTCCCTATCTCGGGGCTTCTCCATATCTGGGACTCTGTGAATGTTCTATTGTGCTCATTTTCTCAATTCTCTCCACTACAGCACTGCTACCGGAAGAACCGCTGTTCCAGCACCCTGGGGAATACTAGCCCAGCCAGGCTACATCTTCTACTCACTAGCGCCACCTCTGGTGGCTTCTCAAACAGTCTAAATAAAGAACTTTCTGTGTTTGTGTGTCCAGAGCTGAGCCTGACCTGTGGCCCCTCACTGGACTTCCCCCCCATGGGTGTGATCAGCTGCCACAGTGTCCAAGGGTCCACCTAAAACCTCACTAACTATAACACTTCACGGAATGCCCCCTAGTCCTTCTATTATTCGAAAGTGTAAATAACCGATTCACATCTACTCATTCAAGACCTCTCATGATCTTAAAGACCTCTATCATATCCCCCCTCAGCCGTCTCTTCTCCAAGCTGAACAGCTCTAACCTCTTCAGCCTTTCCTCATAGGGGAGCTGTTCCATCCCCTTTATCATTTTGGTTGCCCTTCTCTGTACCTTCTCCATCGCAACTATATCTTTTTTCAGATGCGGTGACCAGAATTGTACACAGTATTCAAGGAGCGGTCTCTCCATGGAGCGATATGGAGGCATTATGACATTTTCCGTTTTATTAATCTTTCCCTTCCTAATAATTCCTAACATTCCGTTTGCTTTCCTGACGGCTGCAGAACACTGATCCGACCATTTCAAAGTATAATCCACTATGATCCCCAGATCTTTCTCCTCAGTGGTAGCTCCTAATATGGAACCTAACATCGTGTAACTAAAGCAAGGGTTATTTTTCCCTATATGCAACACCTTGCACTTGTCCACATTAAATATCATCTGCCATTTGGATGCCCAATCTTCCAGTCTTGTAATGTCCTCCTGTAATATATCACCATCCGCTTGTGATTTAACTACTCTGAATAATTTTGTATCGTCCGCAAATTTGATAACCTCACTCATCGTATTCCTTTCCAGATCATTTATATATATATTGAAAAGCACGGGTCCAAGCACAGATCCCTGAGGCACTCCACTGTTCACCCTTTTCCACTGAGAAAATTGACCATTTAATCCTACTCTCTGTTTCCTGTCTTTTAACCAGTTTGTAATCCACGAAAGGACTATCCCATGACTTTTTAGTTTTCTTAGAAGCCCTCATGATGGACTTTGTCAAACACCTTCTGAAAATCCAAATACACTATATCTAGTAAGGTCCTCCGGTTCACCTTTATCTACATATTTATTAACCCCTTCAAAAAAATGAAGCAGATTTGTTAGACAAGACTTCCCTTGGGTAATTCCATATTGACTGTGTTCCATTAAACCATATCTTTCTATATGTTCTACGATTTTGATCTTGAGAATAGTTTCCACTATTTTTCCCGGCACTGAAGTCAGACTCACTGGTCTATAGTTACCCGGATCGCACCTGGAGCCTTTTTTAAATATTGGGGTTACATTGGCCACCCTCCAGTCTTCAGGTACAATGGATGATTTTAATGATAGGTTACAAATTTGAACTAATAGATCAGAAATTTCATTTCTGAGTTCCTCAAGTACCCTAGGATGCATACCATCCAGTCCAGGTGATTTGCTACTCTTTAGTTTGTCAATCTGGCCTACTACATCTTCCAGGTTCACAGTGATTTCGTTCAGTTCGTCTGACTCATCACCCTTGAAAACCATCTCCGGAACTGGTATCTCCCCAACATCCTCATTAGTAAACATGGAAGCAAAGAATTAATTTAATCTTTCTGCATTGGCCTTATCTTCCCTAAGAGCCCCTTTAACTCCTCGGTCATCTAATGGGCCAACCGACTCCCTCACAGGTTTCTTGCTTCGGATATATTTTTTAAAGTTTTTACTATGAGTTTTTTAATATTCAGTTCCATAAGGTTCAACATTGATCTGGATTGGATATTGCCATCTCCTATAGATTTTAATGGCTAAAGTGGGAAAAATTACTCTTGGCTTCAATTAACATAAGAAATAACCCTAAACATGGACTCACTCCATATGAGATATTGTTTGGTAAGCCTTTGCTTGTGCCCACTATGTCAAAGTTGCCAATAGATATGAACTTTGTGCAAGATTAACTGATTCTATGTTTTGTGGTTAGTGCAGTTAGTGTAGCTGGGTTTAAAAAAGGATTGGATAAGTTATTGGAGGAGAAGTCCATTACCTGCTATTAATTAAGCTGACTTAGAAAATAGCCACTGCTATTACAAGCAGCAGTAACATGAGACAGATTTAGTTTTTGAGCAGCTGCCAGGTTCTTATGGCCTGAATTGGCCACTGTTGGAGACAGGATTCTGGGCTTGATGGACCTTGGTCTGACCCAGTAAGACATGTTCTTATGTTCTTATGTGTTACAATTGCATCTACAAAACCAGATTGTTCAACAGATTTCTCCGGTGTTCCAAGGGCCTGCCTAACACAGACTTTCTAGATATCCAACCAGGTGAGTTTGTATACTACAAAGCACTGCTTACAGCCAAAGTGGAAGGGACTTTATCAAGTACTATTGGTGAGTCACTCTGCTTTAAAATTACAGGGCTTTGACCACTGTGTGCACGTTAGCCATTGTAAGAAAGCTTATGAACCATCTACAGTGATTCATTTTGATCAATGAGAGACCTAGTGCCAGTTCTCCAAAACTGTTGGAAAAGCCATTGAACAGCTTGTCTCACACAGCCACATGGGTGCGGAGCCCTCCAAGGGATGTTGCTCTTTTGGGGACAGTGCTTGCCCTAGACACGCTTGTGTAAAGCAAGTAAACCTGTTTATATTCAGCTTTGCAGTCCAGCAGAACCACAGTAAGGCATGCCTGACCCTGCTAAGATCTTAATAAGCTGGTATGTCGTCTAGTCCTCACTTGCACCCTGACACAGCCAGGTATCCTATCCTTTGGAGCCAGGTGCTGTTTCATCGGAGCCTCAGGAAATTGAAATGCTTTCCATATCCATATCATCTAAAATCAAAATGGCTGTTTCAAAAAAGAGAAGTGAAAATATGGATGTTCTCCCTGCTCATGCTGGCTATCCTACCCGGGCTAATGGCCAGCCCACTGATGATTCCAGAAGATAATGGCTATGTGCATCTCACTAAGGCCAATCAAGAAGTTTATAATCTAACAGATTGTTGGATCTACTCTTACATACCAACTTCTGCTTCTCCTTTTAAGGCCACTTCTATGTTTCAGGCAGTGCCAGCAAATCTCACAGGTTGGTGGATACAAGGAACATGATGACCAAATTCAGTGACTCCACCGTATTCATCACACTAATTCATTTTGCATGCAGGCCAACTCCAATTGAATGGTGCTTTCGAGCCCTCCCCATAGGACAAGGGCCTGATTATGTTCATGAGAATGACTACCCTATGTGTGAAAATACCGTTCTGCTCTTTGTTAACGGAAGTTATAAACATCCAAAGGGGTGGGAGTTTGAGGAATCTTGCTTTATGTTTAGGAAGGAGTATTCTGAATATTGGCCAGTAGATGTGTATTATAATGATTCAGGTGATAATGTTTTTACATGCTTATCTAGGTATGTGAAAGATGATGAAATTATGGGTAATTTCATAGCTTTACAAAACACCTCAGTAGCCTATCACAATTGTTCTGACAAACAGAATTACTATTTAGATTCCCTGTCACAGTGGTTGAGTTTTATAATCAGAATGGGGTAGCCAAACATAGCACTGCATGACCAGAAAGCAAATCACTCTTATGTTCTTTACCCAGACAATAGAAAACAGAAAGGAAATGCTAAAGTTTATGCTAGACCAGGACATTTTTATTTGACATTCATACAAGCTGTTAAAGCATATAGATATACATATTATTTTTTAATTACTTTGGGTTATACCATTCTACATTTTTGCATTTTTAAACTCCAAAATCTCATTCATTCTCATGACTCAATAGCGCAAACATTATTAATCAAATATTATCCTGATCATAGAGTGAAAAGGTCAATTTGGGGAGCTATTTTAGGATTTTTCAATGCCCAAGAAAGAGGAAGTGTTGGTTTCTGATTAGTATTACTTTTATTGCTAAATAAGTTGACCAAAAAATGGTTGCTTGATGGAGATAAAAAAGTAAATCCAGGGTCCTTTGACAGCTGCTATTAAGGGGGTCTTTTTATACTGGAAATCTACAGTTGTGGCTGAAACCTGGGTATATCGCTTAGGCCTAACAGTGTTAAGCGATTAATAAATTTTATAAATGAAATGAAATGAAATTGAACCAGAGACCCAACACATGGTTATATTTATGCTGCTCCTATCCAGGGCGTCTCACAACAGAACCTATACATTAAAAGTAGATGAATCAAACAAGATTAAGAACAACATAAAATAGTCTAACGCCTAAAAATAGTAAAAGACAGTAAAAACCTAGTTAAATACCTCTCATAACAATTATAGAACTGAACACGTGCAGAACATGAACTGACCCTAAAGCAAAAATAATAAGACTTTAGTAATAGGCCTGCTCAAAAAGTAAAGTTTTGAATTTTTTCTTGAAGGCCTTTGGGCAAGTCACAGATCTCAACCCATCTGGTAAACTATTCTACTCTGGACCTGCAACTGAAAAAGCAGATTTTCAAATTTCATGTAAATGAACCTCCTTAAGGGAAGGTACATCGAGCAGAGCTCTCTGTGATGAATGCAATGCTCTCAAAGGACAATAAGGCTTAATAATGGTAGAGATCCATAATGTTGCTGTGCGAACTTACAAATTATACACCAAACAGGCCCTCTTAAATTTAATTGTAAATGCAATAGGAAACCAATGTAAGCTTACCAAGACAAGAGATATGTGATCCCTAATTGGGAGGCCAGATATAAGGCAGACTGAGGCATTCTGTTATAAGCTGCAGGGACTTGATAATATAAGTAGGGAGACTAGGAGCAAGATGTTACAATAGTCAGTCACAAGTATTATTAAGGCTTGGACTACTAGTTGAAAGTCAGTGGGTAGAAAAAGTACATTCACAGGCCATATCAGTCGTAGCTTATAAAATCCAGATCTAACCACTGCTCTGGTTTGCGGAATAAACGACAATTTGGAGTTAATAATAACTCCTAGACTTTTTGCTTTATCGACAATTTTTATCACATTCCCATCAATGGTCATTGATAATGGAGTCAGAACAGATGGATGATACTATAAAACTATGATCTCTGGTTTTGACAAATTTAAAACTAGTTTATTTGTGGTTAGCCAGGAATATAGATTTTTATTGATATTTCTTGAGATGTGATAACAAACAAAAGATTATGAGAGAGAAGAATCATGGTAGTAATTGCAATTATATTTATAAAGCACCTTCTCAGTTAATTGCTGAAGACATGCTACGACATCATCTATATAAATAAAAATGTAAATGTTCGTTTGTTCAAAATCTTAAATCTCCAAAAGTTCTTCACCAATTGCTTTGAAACTTTGACACAACGTTGCATTCGAATTCGCGCGTGTTTTTTTTTTTGTGTTTAAAGAATTTATTGTCAATCAGTGCAAAACAATGATACAAAACATCAGCATATAAAAACAGAAAGTGTAATACAGAACAGTAAGTGCAATTTGGTAGCATCAACAAACTGCTAGAGGAACCAATACATTCCGAACCAAAATTGACCAAATTTTTAATTATACAGTCACCCCCCACCCCAGTACTCCACCCCCCACCCCCCTTACACACTGGGAATATATATATCGGCAAGGAAGTAATGTATGGAAGAGTTGTATGGAAGATTTTAGCCTGGGAGAAGGAATGAAGTGAGACCACCAATAAATTGAAGGAGAAGTAGCAATCATATGGGCTAAAACAGCGACAACTATAACAGAAAGGGCATATCCCACGTATGCGACCAGAGTAAGGGCCCTAGTGGATAAGTTTATAGCTGAGGCCCATCCCCCGAGTGAGAGTGGCCAAGGTATCTAGATAGGCTTAGATATACTAGATCAGGACCTAGAGCATCGGTGACATTCATTATGTAGACATGCTTTGGAGCTTGAGCCACTTGGTGTAATGATCCCACATCCTGTCAAACGCTACCAAACGGTCTCTGTGTACCGCAGTAAGTCTGCTAAGTTGGTAATATGTGTGTAGTCTGCTTTGGATTTTAGCCAAACTGGGGGCAGTGGCGTCCTTCCAATGGCAGGCTATCTCCGTGCGCGTCGCAATAAAGACTTGCAGCAAAAATTTCTGTGTCTCTTTATTGTGTCCAAGTAAGGGTAGGCCTAGAAGTGCGTGCATCGGTTCAGCTCTCACCGGCTCCAGTACAACCGCCGAGAGCCAACCCAAAACCTCTCGCCACACTGTTGCTACCTTGGGGCATGCCCACCAGATATGATAGTAGGTTCCGGTGTGTCCGCATCCCCGCCAACATTGGTCAGATATTGTGGGCCGAAACTTATGGAGACGCTCTGGTGTGTAGTGCCACCGGTAAATCAGCTTATAACAGTTTTCCTGTAAACTGGCCGATACTGAGCATTTGTGAGCAAGGGAATAAATAGAATCCCATTCCGTGTCCTCTAGAGGACATTGAAAGTCGTGTTCCCATAATGTGCGATGGCGGGGAGTCTCCTTCAGTAACCCATTAAAAAGGCCATATATCTTGGATATGACACCCCTGATGGTAGTGGCATATTTACAATAGGTCTCGAACAGGGTGCTTGTCAGTTTTAGAGTGCCCCCCCCGTAGCCCACGCTTAACAAAATGGTAAAGTTTGGCGTAGTGCAAGAAGTCCCCTCCACCCAACTTATATTGATTACATAACTGTTCAAGAGTGTACAGGGACCCCTGAAACTGAACATGTGCCAATTTAATGATACCTGCCGATATCCAACTCCGCACAATCGGTGATTTGTCAGAGAGGTGGTAGACAGTATTCGTGTGAAGGTGTGTCATAGTAGAGTACCGTTCAGGCCCCACCAACTTAACCTTCCAGTTAAGCCACACCTTTAGGGTGGTGCGGAGAGAGATAGGCATATATTGAATCTGTACCCCAGTCAAAGGTGGCTGCCAAGGAAGTGCCGATAAGGGAACCCTCCCTACCAGTGCCTGTTCCAACAGCACCCACTGCGGCACATCAGTTGTGCGGTGAAGGGCCACCAGAGCCCGAAGCTGTGCAGCGAGGTAGTACCACAACAAATTAGGTAACTGAACACCCCCTTGAGGCTTTGTTCTATATAAAGTCGCCTGGGCCACCCTTGGGGGCCTCTTGCGCCAGATGTAACTGCAGAGCATCTGCTGCCACTTCTTTAGAATTGAAGAAGGCAAAAAAATTGGTATCGTAGTAAAAAAATATAAAAACCGGGGCAGAATATTCATCTTAATAATGGCGAGTCTACCCAGCCATGAATGCATCTGACACTGCCAGGTGTTTAGATCTTTACGTATGGTTTGTACTAGCGGGTCATAATTTAACGTATATAACTGACTAGTTGTGGAGCCTAGTCGGACACCCAAATATTTAAGGGAGGAGGCGGCCCACTTAAAAGGGAACTGTCGCCTTAGGGATTGCACTTCCAGAGGCGACAGAGTAAGATTGAGAATTTCTGATTTATCATAATTAACCTTCATTCCGGATACAGAAGTAAATCGGATTAATTCTGACATAATCTGTGGCAGGGAGTGCTCCGGGTCTGTAATAGTGAACATCACGTCATCAGCGAAGAGGGAAATCTTAAAATGATGTGCCCCCTTCCGAACGCCCACCACCCCCTGTGAGTTGCGAATGGCCGTAGTGAAGGGTTCAAGGAATAGGGCGAATAGTAAAGGTGACAGAGGGCACCCCTGTCTGGTTCCCCTCTGGATCTCAAACGGCGTACCATAACTACCATTAACCTTAACGCGTGCTAAGGGTTGAGCGTACAGTTTTTCCAACCAGGTCACAAAGGAAGGGCCAAATGACATGGTGTGCAGAGTCTGAAAAAGAAACGGCCAGTGCACCAAGTCAAATGCCTTCTCCGCGTCCAATGAAAGCAGTACAGCCGGCAATCCCTCAGCATGCACCCAATCAATAATATCGACTATCCTGCGAACATTGTCCGCCGCTAACCGCCCCGGTACGAAACCCACCTGGTCGTTATGTACTAAACTGGGCAATACTCCATTTAGGCGAGCGGCCAGGACTCTGGCAAGGATTTTAAGGTCAATGTTAATGAGTGATATAGGCCTGTAAGAGCCACAATTGGTGGGGTCGCGGCCTGGTTTCGGTAACACCGTGATACCAGCAGTATTAGCGTCCCGTCCAATGGCCGACCCCTGCAAGAGGGAGTTAAACGCATCTGTCAAAGGTCCCACCAGAAGATGGGCAAACTTGCGGTAATAACAACCCGTATAGCCGTCGAGACCCGGAGCCTTGCCAGGCTTCAATTGTTTAATGGCGGTAAGCACCTCCTCGGTCTCAATAGGCTTATCCAGAAAAACCCTCTGTGACTCAGTCAAGGAAGGTAAGTGCACCGATTGCAAGTAGTCGACAATGGCAGTCTCATTTATCGTACCATCAGGTGAATATAAATGGGCATAAAAATTTGTAAAAGCATGCCTAATACCCTCCGACGTCGTAGTAGCAGAGTCCCCTGAGGTAACTATCCTGGCGATGGTCGCCTGTGCCCTCTTAGCGCGCAGCTTTTGGGCTAAATATCGCCCTGCTTTATTGCCTCCCTCAAAGAATTTTTGTTTTAACAGGAGCATATGATGGCTAATAGCTTCGTCGTCTAGGGACCGAAGTTTGCCCTTAATCTGTAATAAAGCTGTAATAAAGCTGTAATAAAGCTGGTCACTCACTCGACCTCATCTTTACAAACCGTCACTTCGTAACTGATTCTCTATCATGCACACCCATCCCATGGTCTGACCACTATATCATAAGAACATCCAACACTCTTCAAAGACCGCCGCCCCCCCCAATCTGCTCTACCACTATACAATACCGAAAAACATGCAATAGAGATGAGCTTACCACAGCTCTATCCAACACCCAGTTTAACCTTGATCTATCAAATGCTGATACTGCTTTAACATCATGGAATGAATACACCCTCTCAGTTGCTAATAACATTTGCCCCCTCATTACAAAAAACCTCTCCTCTCAGAAAAATACAAAAAAACCTTGGTACACTCCCACACTGAAAGACCTAAAACAAGCCCTTAGAAAAGCTGAAAAAAATTGGCGTAATGAACCCACACCTACTCTACTTGCACGATACAAAACTTCGCTGCAAAACTATAGTGAGATGATCAACAATGCTAAAAAGAATTTCTATGCTAGTAAAATACATCAATTTCAATTCAATCAAAAAATTTTGTTCGAATATGTCACTTCACTTACCAACCTCACTCCAAATATCATACCAGAAGAAGAAGCCAAAATCAAATGCGAACAACTGGCTTCTTTCTTTCAGGACAAAATTAACAAAATTATGACACGCTTCCCCCACAATTCCCACAAGCCCCAATTCAATAACCTGTCACACAAAAGACTCTGCACCTCAGCTAACAATCTTTGAAAACACAGCAACAACTGAAATTGAATCCCTGCTCAAAAAAGCTAAACCCTCCTCTCACCCGTCTGATACCATCCCCACAAAACTCCTCCTCACTGTCCCTGATCTAATAGCCAGCCCCATTTCTAGCATTATCAATACTTCCATCGAATTTGGACAAGTACCCAACACTCTAAAATTTGCTATCCTTAAACCTACTTTAAAAAAACCTAAGCTCGACCCATTAGACCTTGCCAATTACCGCCCTATTTCTAATCTCCCATTTATTGCTAAAATCCTAGAAAAAACTATCAACCGTCAACTCAGTGACTATTTAGAAGAACACCAAATCCTCTCTCCCTCACAATACGGGTTTCGCAAATTACATAGTACCGAAACTCTTCTCTTATCACTGTCTGATTACCTTCTCAAAAGCCTAGATAGAAATCAAATACATCTTCTAGTAATCCTGGATATTTCAGCGGCTTTTGATACCGTTAACCACCAAATTCTCCTCCAACGCCTACACGAGATTGGAATAATTGGTACCGCGCATAACTGGTTTACTTCCTACCTGTCCAACCGTAATTATAAAGTCAAAATTGGCAACCACCTATCAAAAGAAATCCCCCTGAAGCAAGGAGTCCCGCAAGGCTCATCACTTTCATCTACCCTTTTTAACATTTATCTTCTTCCACTTTGCCATCTCCTCGCCAACCTTAAACTTCCACACTTTTTGTACGCTGACGATGTACAAATTCTTATTCCAGTAACAGAATCCATATCCAAAGCTCTTGAAATCTGGGACACTACTCTCACTGCCATCAACAATTTATTAACTTCCTTACAACTTGCCCTCAACTCCACAAAAACAGAACTCATGATCATATCTCCTCCCACCCCATTACATACGTCGCCTACCTCACCTATAACACCTACGCACATACAATTCTCTCACCAAGTCCGAGACTTAGGAGTCATTATTGATGACCCTCAAAAAATTTATCAGTGCAATCCTTAAAGAATGTTTTTTCAAATTACATACACTCAAAAAATTGAAACCCTTGCTTCACGCATCTGATTTCCGGACAGTTTTACAAGCCATGTTGTTTTCCAAAACAGATTATTGCAATTCACTCCTCCTAGGCCTACCTAAAAATGCCATCCGCCCCTTACAAATTCTGCAAAACACTGCAGCCCGTATCCTTACCAACACAAATTCAAAGGAACATATTACGCCAGTTTTGAAGGACCTACACTGGCTCCCCATTCAATCTCGCATACAGTACAAGACATTAACACTGATCCATAAAGCCCTCCACAATCCTGAAATGAAATGGTTTAATAATTCACTGCAATTTCAAACATCTATTAAGCCAACTAGAAATCAATACCTCGCCACATTACAGACCCCCTCACCCAAACTATATAACCATGCCTCCACCAAAGCACGAGCGCTTTCCTTTTCTGGCCCATTGTTATGGAATACCTTGCCCACTGAACTGCGCCTTGAGCCATCTTCCAAAACCTTCAAGCAAAAACTCAAGACATGGTTATTTACACATGCTTATACCTGAAATATATATGTCGTTCTTCCCTTTATATGCCCTGCCTTATTTACCCAACACCCCCTTTCTCTACACTATATCTAAGTTCCCCTTTTTATGCCCTTACTGTAAATACCATTCCATACATTTGCTCTTAAATGCACCTTAAGCGCTTTCTTCCCTTTCTTATCACCCCTAATTTATAATTCCAACCCCTCCTAACCTGTCCCTACTCTCATACCTAATTTCCTAATATCCCTTTACTTTCCAGTCCTGTTTAACTCAGCTCAGTTAAACCTAAATGATAGTTCGGTTTTAAAAGATTCTACTTGTTTTATGTTTAAATATATATATTCTTACTTTTGTAATATGTATAATGTTTATTTAACCCTGTTAAATGTATAACGCTCCGGCGTAAGTTCCTGTTCATTGTACACCGACGTGATATCTTTGATGAGCGGCGGTATATAAAAAACTTTAAATAAATAATAATAATAAATAACTTTAAATAATAAACAGAATTCGAGGAGGTAGCGCTGTGCCTTTTAGTCAAGACCCCTAACTGAGCTAGCAGACTGAGCCTAGTGGCCTCCCTTTTCTTGTTGCAGTATGCTGCTTGAGAAATAAAGAGGCCCCGCATCACAGCCTTAGAGCATTCCCATACTGTCACGGGGGTCATATCCTCTGTCTTATTTTCCTGAAAAAAGAGTTTCAGGTGGGACTCTATCTTAGTAACAAAATCCCGATCCTTAAGCAAGCCCTCATTAAGTCGCCATGGCCTATACCCAGGGACAGTGTCCTGAAGTTCAACATCTATCCAGATTGGGGCATGGTCAGACCAGGTGATATGGTCTATCTCTGTTTTCCGCACCCTATTTTGCATTTGTGTGGAGACAAAAAAATAGTCAATCCGAGAGTACGTGCCATGGGGATGAGAGTAAAAGGAATAGGATCTAGAGTGTGGATACCTCCGCCGCCAGATATCAATCACTCACCATTTGGCCAGAAAGCTACGCCATTTGGACCGAAAACTATGAGCGGCACTGGTGCCTGAACTGTTGTCCAAAAAGGGTGATAAAGTGGCATTAAAATCACCCCCCAGTACTAAATCCCCTTCTAAATGCTTGAACAGGAGGTCATCAATGTGATTCAGAAAGGCCACCTGATCCGTGTGTGGGAAATAGACATTTAGCAGGGAGAGTATATTTTTACCCACCCTTAGTTTCAGAAAAACATATCTGCCCTGGGGATCTATCAATTTAAATAACTCCTCATGAACACATGCAGAGGAAAGTAGGATGCCCACCCCAGCATATTTCTGCTCTTTAGAGCTGGCTGCCCAATAACAGGTAGAGAACTGTGGGAAAGTCAGAAGCCGTTCATGGTGTCTCCGTACATGCGTTTCTTGAATAAATGCTATTCCTGCCCTCTGTCGCTGAAGCTCCTTACGGAGCAGCAAGCGTTTCCTCGGAGTATTCAACCCCTTCACATTTAGGGATAATATCCTAGTAGTCATGTCGCATAACAAGTACATAGCACACCCGTGGCGGTGAGGACAGTACCCCCCCTCCTGATCATGTGGCCCACAAAACACGAGTCTCCCCAACTCCTCCCCTCCAATCCCAGGATATCAAAAGTACAGATGTGTCCCAATGTGTGCCCCAGCAATTCAACCGTATCCCTCCAACCCTCCTGGGGATACATAATATGGAGGCCGTATACACCCGACTTCCAGCAGTCACCAGCATACACCACCCCTCCCCCCCCCACCCCCCGCCATTTTGAGAAACATTAACAAATAAACTAAAGAACTGCATATAACTAGAACAGTGAGCATAAATCAGCTGAAAAAACCAGCGCAAGGTGCACCTTGTCGCCCTCTGTACCCTGCCACAAGTGCAGATAATGGCCAGACCCGGCAGTTACTGAGGAGTGAACCAGAACCGCTCCAGAGCAGTCATTCCACAGGTTAAAGTTGCCAGTCAGGTGAAATCAACCTTGATCCTGTGGGGGAGAGCGACGGATGTCAGACTGTCTCCGGAGTCTTTTCCCACCCTTGTCTGCCTGCTGCCAGCGAGGAGCCGAGTCCAGTTTTGCCGGTGGGGACGCCATCTTGGGAGCTTGAAATGTCGCAGGGATGTGCGCCTTAGTAAATGCCTCCAGTGCCTCCACTTTATTTTTAATCTTGTAAGTCACCCCCTGAGCTTGAAACAAAAGCCCAAAGGGGAATGTCCATCGATATTTGATATTCTGGTCCCGAAGTGCCAGGGTCACTTCCCGCAGCTCGTACCTCTTTTGCAACGTAATAGGAGCCAAGTCCTGAAAAATGGTGATGCGGTGATTTTTCCAAGTTATCTCCTTCATGAGGCGGGATGCAGAATACACTCTCTCCTTAAGTTGGAAATTATGGAAGCAAATTACCAAATCCCGCAGTTGCTTGTCTCGGCGCTGGCCCAGAGCCCTGTGTGCCCGATCCAGCGAAATCGCGGAGAGTGCAGGCAAGGATTCAGTAGAGCTTCCCTGACTTTCGGAAAGAATATGAAGACAGATTTGTTGAGCCACCACAGTGGCATCAGCGAAGTCCTGGTTATCCGGCACACCCCGGATGCGTAAATTATTGCGCCTGTTCCGGTTTTCTAAGTCCTCAATTTTCTCCTGGAGTGCTAAGAGCTCTGCGCTGTGTTGGAGCCAGTGGCGTAGCCACGGGTGGGCCTGGGTGGGCAGGTGCCCACCCAACTTAGACCCAGGCCCACCCAACTGGCACCGGAACTGCAAGGCTGTCGCGGGATCCCATCCCCGCGACAGCGAACAAGAGAACCCACGCCTCACGCGCCCTTACGGCACACATGGGGAAGCGCCGCGCGCAGCTTCCGCTTCCTCCCCCCAATGCAGGAAGATCAGCTGCCTCTCCTGCTGCCACCGGCCTCCTGCTATCTTCGGACCAAACGGCCTGCCGAACTTCCTGTTTGGGGGAGCGGAAGCGCCGCGCACAGCTTCCGCTTTCTCCCCCAAAGCAGGAAGATCAGCTGCCTCTCCTGCTGCCACCGGCCTCCTGCTATCTTCGGGCGTCGGCCGTACTGCCTGCCGATCTTCCTGCTTGGGGGGGGGGGAGGGAGGAAGCGGACGTTGTGCGCTGCGCTTCCGCCCCCCCCCCCCCCGACAGGAAGTTCGGCGGGCAGTACGGCCGACGCCCGAAGATAGCAGGAGTCCGGTGGCAGCAGGAGAGGCAGCTGATCTTCCTGCTTTGGGGGAGAAAGCGGAAGCTGTGCGCGGCGCTTCCGCTCCCCCAAACAGGAAGTTCGGCAGGCCGTTTGGTCCGAAGATAGCAGGAGGCCGGTGGCAGCAGGAGAGGCAGCTGATCTTCCTGCTCTGGGGGAGAAAGCGGAAGCTGTGCACGTGCTTGAATGAGTGTGTGTGGGTGAAAACTGGAGCCTGGGTGTGTATGTGGGTGAGAATGGAAGCTTGAATATGTGGGTGAATGGGAGCTCGAATGTGTGTATGTGTGGTTGAGAATGGGAGCCTGGGTTTGTGGGTGGGTGAGAATGGGAGCTTGAATGTGTGTATATATGGGTGAGAATGAGAGCCTGGGTTTGTGTGGGTGGGTGAGAATGGAAGCTTGAATATGTGGATAAGAATGGGTGCTTGAATGTGTGTATGTGTGGGTGAGAATAGTACCTTAAATGTGTATATGTATGGATGAGAATGGGAGCTTGAATATGTGTGGGTGAGACTGGGAGCATGGGTTTGTGGGTGAGAATGGGAGTCTGGGTGAGAATGGGTGCCTGGATGTGCGTCTGTGTGTGCATAAGAATATAAGCCTGGGGAGGGGTGAGAAAGTGAGAACTTGAATGTGAGCTTGTGGGGGGGGAAGCATATGAGAGTGACAGCTTGAGTGTGTGAGAGGGAGTCTGTGAGAGAAAGCGTGTATGTGTGTGTGTGTGTGTGTGTGTGTGTGTGTGTGGAAGGGAAGAAGACAGTAATAGAAGAAAGACACTGAAAAAGAATTAGGAAATGAGCTATAAGGGAAAAAATGGGAAAAAGAGACCAGGACCAACTGATTAGAAAAATACAAAGATCAGACAACAAAGGTAAAAATATATATCTATATTTTGAGATGTTAGCAATTTAAATATAAGCAACACAACCGCTCTCTCAAAATTTATGGACAGGTAGGAGCCGTGTATAAAATCGTAATAATAAGAAGGCTAAAGTACCACAAATCACCGTGAATTATGTTTGTATCATTAAGTAAACCTCATACTTAGGCGTAGATGTGAATGCTATGCTGCATAATTTGGCATTATTTATCAGTAAAAAAACAACTAGTAGACCTGCATGCCTACAGTCCACCCATGTTAACCTTGTGCCCACCCAAAAAATCAATTCTAGCTACGCCACTGGTTGGAGCCCTTGAGAATATAAAGTATTTAGGGCCTCCCCGTGGGAATCCACCCGGTTTTCAATTTCATCTGCCCGATTCCCCAGGGCTGCTAGGCCTTCCTTTACTTCTGCCACCGAGTCCATAATTTCTCTTTTGTGCTGCTTCATATCACCCCTCAAATCTATGAACCATTGTCGTGCCTCTTCGCGAGTAAGGGGGGTTCCCTCTGAGGCAGCCGGTGCGGCTGTGCACGTTGCAGGAGGCGCCATGCTGTCCTCACCAGTGCCAGCAGCGTTTTCTCCGTCGGATCCGCCATCTTGTTCGGGGTCGGGAGCCAGCTTGCCGTAGGAGAATTGTTTTAAATCGGCGGTCCTCCGCTTCGTGGCCATCGGGTCGAAATCGCCAGCAATATTAGGCACTGCCAGGTATTTTTGTAGTAAAATTTGGCTGCGTTTGCGCTAGTTTCGGCGGGGAAGGTGTTTCCAGGGGATCGGAGCTCCGCAGCTACGCGACCGCTCTCATCGATCGCTCAACAGCGCCCCCCTCGCGCGTGTTTTTATATACCTATATTATATAGATGTCACACCTCTGACAAGTAAAAACATGCTTTTTTGGAAAAACAGCACCATCTGTTGGACATACAAGTAACACATGCTATCTACAATATAAATGGGCTCTGACCCACGGCCCGCAAATGCGCAGTAGAGAGCAGCTCTACCGCGCATGTGCGGACCATTGAGCTCTGCGCTATGTGCTGGATGTCGCAGAGGGGACGAGAAAAGGGCAGACGAAACGCCGCTCCGAGAAATGGCTCAGCCTGTTCCTCCCCCTCTGGGGAAGGGGGGTGGGATGTGGGACTGCCAAACAGTTACACACAGGAGGAGGAAAGGTAGAAGAGTCGCCGAGCCAGTCCGTCCACCGCTGGGGAAAGGGGGGAGGGAGTTGGGACGGCCGGAGCAGAACAAATGCAGTAGAAAGTGGCTGTGAAGAGATAACAAGCAGTTGCAGCCTCCAAAGCGCAAAGAGCTAAACAAAGAACAGCTCGCTCTCCTCCCCCGCCCCCTGAGTCCCGCAGATAAGGAGAAGCCAAGTAAATATCCTGCAACTGCGGGGGGGGGGGGGGGGGGGAGGGGGAAGGCAGTGCTGTCAACCTGCCCGTGGGTCTCAGCCGCCACGGGAAGAGTTTACATGGGCATCGCTCCACCCCCACTCCTAGCAAAGCACCGTGACGAAAGTGAAAGCCAGAGCCCTGCTCCCTCCTCCCTCTTAAGCCCCCGATCGGATTTCTTAATGGCACAGGTCTCCCAGAAAGAGCAAAGTAAGCTAGGCAACATGTCCCAATTCTGTTGCAGTGCCTGCCATCTGCCCTTTGCGAGGGGGGGGACGGAGTGTTTTCCTCACTCTCCCAGACACAACGGGCGTGGGAACTTTGCAAGCTCTTGTGAGTGCAGAGCAAAGACTTAGGTGGGGAGGGGACAAAAAGCCCGCCCTTTTTAACTGTGTGAGAGAGAAGTGTAGTAATGTGCGCTGAAGGCGAGTGTGAGTGCCAGAGAGAGAGGGAGACTACGTGAGGGATTGTGTATGTGTGTGTGAGAGGGATTGGGCATGCGTGTGTGAGGGACAGAGGGAGAGTGTATGTGCCAGAGAGAGAGAGAGAGAGGAAGCCTATGTAGGGGGCTGTATGAGAGAAAGATTCTCTACCTCCCCCCCCCCCCCAGCTCTCCACTTATAGGTTACAGTGGAAGGGGTTCAGTGTAGAGGGGAATGGGAGAGCAAAGGAGTTGGGGCCTGTAAGGATAGAGTGAAAGGAGTCTGAGCCTGTCCCTCCGCCACTGGGGAAGGGGGGAGGGAGTTGGGATGGCAGGACCATTATGCCTCGCGAGATCCCCTTCGGCCACCACTGCAGCTCCTTCCACCGCCGCCGCCTCTGGCCCTTCGTGGTGCTGGGGAGGGGGGGGGGAGGAGTGGAGTAGAGCAAAGACGTAGGAGGAGAGGGGACAAAAATCTCACTCGTTTTAACGGGCTTAACGGCTTGGACTACGTATTTTACGATTCCATTTCAATGTTTCCGATTGCATTGTTAAATTGAATTTTCATAGATTTTGATTTATTTTCATTTTGATTTAATTATTTCGTGTGAAATTGCGTTGGAATTGAGTTGTGTCATTTACCATACCATTCATTTAGTGAGTATAGTTTATGTTTTTTCTTTTTTCATTGTTTTTCATTTCTAGAATTATGCGGTTTACATCTACTCACGGATTGCTTCTCACATGGACAATTATATGTTGCGTGTTCTAGAGTCGGCAAACCAGACAATCTCTAAATCTGCACAGACAATGGAACAACAAAAAATATTGTATTCCCACAAGCATTGTGAAATTAAACATATTCGAAACGTGCGCTTTCTCTTTTCTTTCTTTTCCATTTAACCAGACTGAGCCACAGCAACGCGTGGCCGGGTACAGCTAGTAGACAATAAAATTAGAGTTCTGAACCTGTTGTTTCGGTGGAAGAAATACTCCATCTAGGGTTATAAATGGTATTGACTGAAGAGGTGCTTTTATCAGGAAGAAATAAATTAATCACTCCTCAAGAACTGTTTGCCCTGATTAAGAAACCATCCTCCAAACCAGTTCTGGAGGATTGTGATTATCTGAGTTGTGCTGTCCTTGCCAGTTACTTCCAAGACAAAATTACCAAAATTCAGAGATAGCTTGATACAGCTGGTGTCACCCTCGCACTCAGAGAAAATCAGCCAATGGAAAAATGGTCTAGTTTTAAGTACATAACTACATATGAGTTTATCTCTATGGTTGCTAAGCTAAATTCAACTATTTTTTTACATTTATTTATACGTCTTATATTCTGCAATTCCAAAAATATATTCAATGGGGATTACAATTGAAGCGTTCATAAAAACAAATCATCAAAATGCTCACAAACTGTTATGAGCGCCGGCCGCAGCAGACCCGCAGCTCGGCCCCCTCATCTCATTCAAAGTGATCCAGCGCCTGGTCCCTCATCTCTGGCGGCTGTGGGCCACCGGCTTCGTCCTCGGGCTGCCGCTGTGGCCTCCGGCTCTGCTGCAGTTCCTGATGTTCCTTGTTGGGCCTCGCCGCATGGCCCGTGGAGAGACGCCATCCCAACCAGCGCCGCACTTGCACAGCTGATCCTTTCATAGGGCCCGCGACAGGCTCATTGCTTCTTCTGTTCCTGTTTCCTTGTTCCTGAGTTCCTGTTCCTTCATCTCTCCTTCGGATTGCTAACCTGGTTTGACCTCTGCATTGCCTGACTACTCC
Organism: Rhinatrema bivittatum; assembly: GCF_901001135.1. NCBI lineage: Eukaryota > Metazoa > Chordata > Amphibia > Gymnophiona > Rhinatrematidae > Rhinatrema > Rhinatrema bivittatum. Next base: position 111,584,728 of record NC_042618.1, on the reverse strand, counting down.
GTTGCCTCTCTCCAGCCCCAGACCTCTGCATTGCGTGACTACTTCATTGCCTCTCTCCAACCCCGGACCTCTGCATCGCCTGACCACACCATGAACCCAGCTTGCTTACAGACTTTGTCCTGGACGTGGTTCATTCAGGCTTCGGCCTGCTCTTGCTCGGGCGCCCTCTGTCAGACTGTGTTCCAATTGGCGCCTGGGTCTCCGGGTCTCCGCCTCGTCCAGTACAGACTGATACCTACACTAGTTGCTGCCTCTGGGCTGACCTCGATCCACCCGACGACCACTGACAGAGGCCACCTAAGTCCAGCCGGCCCCGGCACCCAAAGGTTCAACCTCTGGGGAACGAGGGCTGGTATTGGTGAAGCGCCAGCCAGCCTCCGTCCGTCAGCCCTCTCTGCCTGCCGACAGTGGGGACCCGTAGGATCGCTCCTACAGGTAACGTCAATCCCACCTCGGCCCAAGGGTCCACCTCCGACGTAACACAAACAATTCACATAAATAACAGTATGCTCAAACAAGTAACAATTTTAACAGACTCTTATCTAAAAGCTTCCATTAAATATAAAAATTTAAATTCTTTCCTGGAACCTTTAGGTCTGGTTCATTGTGTTTCATTTGTTATATTTTATACTATTGAATTCTGTCTAGAACAGGTTATGGTAATAGGAGGAATACAAATTATTGTAAATAAATAAATAACTATAGCCATACTGGCTGAAATCTTGGTTTTCATTTCAACCCAGATACCCTTTACTGGCATATAGAATTGTATGTCATCTACATAAATTCAGAATCCCTCACAGAGGTCAGCCAAAATCGAACATATGGGGGGGGCTAAGTAGATATTAAAGAATAACAATGATAAGGCTGAACCCTATGGGACTCCCAAAGGCAGTGGAAACCATTTTGTCATAGTCTCATTAATACAGGCTTGTAGTTTCTTGTCGCTAATGTGGGATCTGAACCAGTCCAAGACATGGCCATTAATCCTGATGATCCTACAGGCGAACCAAGAAAACCTGATGGTCTACAGTATCAAAGGGGCTGATAGATCCAACATTATCAGAAAGTAGTTTGGCCCTTGATCAAAGCCACATTTGATCAAATCAACCAAGGAGAGAACAGCAAGATCTCCATATTTAGAAATTTTCTAAAGCTGTATTGAAACTAATTCAGTACTATATGATCCTCCACAAAATCCTCGAATTGAGTCAAGGATCTTCGTAAAAAAGGCAGGAATATTCTCATATGCTCATTAGAATCCATCAAAACCCTAAATCTGTTGCGCTTCCCGGCCGCGCTGGTGCCGTGACCGGGCCTGCTCACCTGGCGCGCCTGTCTACCAGCTCCTCTCTCAATCCCAGTGCTGCTTGTCCGCGGCATCCACAAGCATCCCCAGGCCCATCGGGGCCTTCCACCTTGCAGCGCTCCTCATGCCGGGGTTCGGCGTCAGCCCTGCCCCCTAGCGTGTGTGTGCGGAGCTCTCCTGACTTTTAAAGGGCCAAGCACGGGAAACTCACAGGCGATGCCCGATTCTGACGTCACCTGAGCTCTGTATAAGAGCAAGACTCAGCCACTAGCTCATTGCCTTGGCAATCGGGTCGTACACTCCGGTGTCTCTAGTTTGCCTGTTCCAGCGTCTCCTGTTCCTTCGTCTCTCCATTCCTGGTAGTACCCTTTGGATGATCTCACGGTACTGACCTTTGCTTGCTCCTGACCTCGTCTGACTGCTGCCTGGAACCGACCTCTGCCTGTCCACTGACCATGTCTGACCGCTGCCTGGAACCGACCTCTGCCTGTCCACTGACCATGTCTGACCGCTGCCTGGAACTTGACCTTTGCCTTACCTGACTCCTGGACTGACTACAGGTACTGACCCCTGCTTCGGCTGACCATTCTGGACTGATATTCTGGCCTTGATCCTTGCTATCCACTCGGACACTCTATTCTGGCCTCCTGCGACCTCTGGACATTCTTGCTTGGAGATTGACCGCGCACCCTTGTTCATGGTGGGCACTCCCCTACGCTTCCTCTCTAGGAGATCCTGCGAGGCCCACCTAAGACCAGGAGGCCCGGGTACCCAAGGGCTCAACCTGCGGAAACCCCAGGTTGCTATTGGCGAAGCTCCAGCTAGCTTCTGTCTCCTCCTGTGCGCCGCCTCCTGGTGGCAGGCACTCTCTGGATCCGACCAGAGGGCCTACCAATCCTGCACCAGGCCAAGGGTCCACCTCCAGTGCAACAAAATCCACCAATGTAGGTAATAATCACACTCTTGAAATCAAAGAACCCACATCACCAGAACTTAAAGATGTTTTTACTTTTTTATATACCTTATATACCTCCAACAGGCGTGCAAAACTGCAATTCCAGAAAAAAATGTTTAAAGTGAAAAGTGGTTGTTTCATAAACATGAGTCAAGGAGTAACCAGGCTACCCCTGTTCTTTATTTTAATCATGAACAAACCATCATCCACCTTCCTGTTTATTAATTATTTTCTAAAAAATACATTTTCTCAAAAATTCAAACACTCATTTGTTATAAATTGTTACTTAGAAAAATGGGAATAGTCCACCATTTTAATCCCCAAAAAATGTTTTTTAAAAAAAATCTTTCAATAGCTTTGTAACTATCTGCATCGACACTGATGACATTTCATTATTGAACTTGTTGTTTAAAACATAATTGAAGAGTACTTAGCTCAATACACGCTGATGACTAAATCGTTGACGTGGAAGTTCTCATCTCGCGATAGTTCGAGCAGTTCGGATGAACAAAATGATATTGAGATCACAGAACCTCGGGCATCTAAGAATTTTTTACAAGATGCTTGCGGACAGCAAAAAGTAAGAAGGGAGCAACAACAACAGCAGCAACAAAAAAAGGAGCGGTACAAAACACTGCCAGAGCCAAGGTACACGAGAGAGATACGTCAACAATTACACAAGGGACAACTTTTGCGCTCAGGAGTGGACCCTTGTCCTGGAGCGGTGGAGAACGGCTCCCTGGTAGGGACCAGGAAGCACCTGCCCCCAAGGGGCGGAACACTGGAGGAGATAGAGGCTAGGATGAGCTTCACCACTGGAAGCCCGCGGTCCCCCCGGGTGGAGCCCATAGGAACCCGGGCCGCTTGGACTTAGTTGGGCCTCACAGGGTCTCCTGAAGAGATGGTAGACAGACGTGCCCACAGACAGGAGAGGAGGGCTATCGGGTTCGAGGTCTGGAGGTCAGAAGAAGCAAGGAAGACCAGAACAGCATAGGCGATGACATAGAAACATAGAAATGATGGCAGAAGAAGACCAAATGGCCCATCCAGACTGCCCAGCAAGCTTCGCACTTTTTTTTTTCTCATACTTATCTGTTACTCTTGGCTCTTAGTAACCCTTTGGTTCTATTTCCCTTCCACCCCCACCATTAATGCAAAGAGCAGTGTTGGAGCTGCATCTAAGTGAAATATCTAGCCTAATTAGTTAGGGGTAGTAACCACCGCAATAAGCAAGCTACACCCATGCCCACTTGTCCACCCAGACTATGTAATTCAGTCCTTGTTGGTTGTTGTCTGGTTATAGATCCACTTTTCTTCATTCCCTCTGCTGTTGAAGCAGAGAGCTATGCTGGATATGCATGAAGTATCAGACTTTCTCCCCTGCCGTTGAAGCAGAGAGCTATGCTGGATATGCAGGAAGTATCAGACTTTCTCCCCTGCTGTTGAAGCAGAGAGCTATGCTGGATATGCAGGAAGTATCAGACTTTCTCCTCTGCCGTTGAAGCAGAGAGCTATGCTGGATATGCAGGAAGTATCAGACTTTCTCCCCTGCCGTCGAAGCAGAGAGCTATGCTGGATATGCACGAAGTATCAGACTTTCTCCCCTGCCGTTGAAGCAGAGAGCTATGCTGGATATGCACGAGTATCAGACTTTCTCCCCTGCTGTTGAAGCAGAGAGTTATGCTGGATATGCACGAAGTATCAGACTTTCTGCCCTGCCGTTGAAGCAGAGAGCTATGCTGGTTATGCATTGAAAGTGAAGTATCAGGCTTATTTGGTTTGGGGTAGTAACCACCGTAACAAGCAAGCTACGCCCCGCTTTTTGTGAATGCAAATCTTTTTCCACATTTCCTCTTGCCGTTGAATCTTAGAGCAATGTTGGAGTCGCATTAACCATGTGTATGTTTATTGAATAAGGGTATTATCTCCAGGTAGTAGCCGTCATTCCCGCGAGCCACCCACTCTTCATTCAAGGCAAGGCAAGTGACAGAGCCAGAATTAGGAGATGTAGTCAAACAGGCAGAGGTCAGAATCCGGGGATCAGTCCGAGGAGTGGTCAACAAGGCGGGAGACTCTGCCGAGTCCATGGTCTTGGCAACCTGTTGTGCTCGGAGGTGGACCCTTGTCCTGGAGCAATGGAGAACGGCTGTCTGGTAGGGACCAGGAAGCACCTGCCCCCAGGGAGCGGAGCACTGGAGGAGACAGAGGCTAGGATGAGAGCTTCATCACTGGAAGCCCGCGTCCCCCCGGGTGGAGCCCGTAGGGCCCCGGGCCGCTTGGACTTAGGTGGGCCTCGCATGGTCTCCTGGATTGATGGTAGACAGATGTGCCCACAGACAGGAGAGGAGCGCTATCGGGTTCAAGTCTGGAGGTCAGATGGAGAAAGGAAGACCAGAACAGCGTAGGCGATGACAAGGCAAGGGACAGAGCCAGAATCAGGAGACGTAGTCAAACAGGCAGAGGTCAGAATCCGAGGATTAGTCCGAGGAGTGGTCAACAATGCAGAGGTCAGGTTCCGGAGGTCAGACGAGGTCACAGGCAGGCCGAGGTCAGTAGGCAGGTAGCAGGCAGAGTAGACAAGGAACAAGCCAAGGTCAGAAGGCAGACAGCAGGCAGAGGGGACAAGGATCAGGCCAAGGTCAGTACCAGAGAGGTCAGGAGGTCAGAGCCAGAATCAGGAGACGTAGTCAAACAGGCAGAGGTCAGAATCTGGGGATCAGTCCGAGGAGTGGTCAACAATGCAGAGGTCAGGTTCCAGAGGTCAGACGAGGTCACAGGCAGGCCGAGGTCAGTAGGCAGGTAGCAGGCAGAGTAGTCAAGGAACAAGCCGAGGTCAGAAGGCAGGCAGCAGGCAGAGGGGTCAAGGATCAGGCCAATGTCAGTACCAGAGAGACAGTCCGAAGGTACTATCTGGGGAGACAACAGAAGAACAGGAACAGAGGGATGCTGGAACAGAAGGATCCTGGAACAAGGCTGGAACAGAAGGATCCTGGAACAAGGCTGGAACGAGACTGGAACAAAGCTTAGCACAAATGACAATCTAGCAACAAAGCCGACCCGATTGCCAAGGCAAGGAAGTGCAGGCAGGAACTTCCTTAAGTAGTTCCTTCAATCAGGGCGCACGCGGAGCTAGGACCCACCCCTGGCCCTACAAGAGGTCGGGCGATCTGCGTGCATGTGTAGGGGCGTGGCAAACGCCACAGAGGACGCCGGCGTGAGGCCTGGTGCGCAGTGGAAGGCCCGGCGACTGCCGCCGTGGGATGCCGAGGCCTGGAAGAGCTTGCAGCTGCCGCTAGGGAGGCCGACCCTGGACCTGCAGAGAAGTCAGAGAGGTGAGCAGGCCCGTGCGCGGGCCGGACGTGGATGGAGCGCGCAACAGCAATGTCCATAGTTAACCTTTCTAATAAGGTATTAAGCTCCGCACAACACAGGTGTTAGACAATGGACTATCTTTCATGCCGACTAATTTCCACAATTCTTTTGAGAGTAGAATAGCACTTAATCAGTTTATAAGAAAATTAAATCTACAATTGTACTTTCAGGGTAGCCCTATGATACAACATCAATCAATTGTTAAAACTAAATCTAGATGGAATCCTCCAGGTACAATAGACCCCCACATATCTACATTTAAGAATTTGGTACTAAAAGACATTGATGCGTTTGAACAATCAAATAAAACATATTTTTACAACTTGTCATCATCGCAACGAGAAGCATTACAATTTTGATGAGCTGTGAAGAATTGGTCATTAAACCTGCAGATAAGGGGGGGGGGGGGGGCAATTGTGGTACAAGATACAAGAACATATGAATGTACTGTGATGGAGCATCTAAATAACACTGCTTTTTACAGCAAGATACAAAACGATCCGATGGTTAGACTAGGTGACCAAGTTAGGGAGGTGGTTGAGTCAACGAAGTTTTTGACTGATAAAGAAAAAACTTTTTAGTTGTCAAGTATCCAAAGGTCCCTGTCATCTATGGGCTTCCTAAGATTCAGAAAGGTTTGAAAAATCCCCCTATCCAGCCTATAGTGTCGCTGAAGGGCACGGTGTTGGAACCGCAAGCAATTTTTATAGACCAATTTCTTCAACCAGCAGTAATGCAAAAAGCCTTGTACCTTAAGGACACTATCCATTTTTTAAACAACTTGTCAGAGGTAGAGCTGGAGGATGGGCCAATGTTGATGGTGACTATGGACATAACATCATTATATACGTGCATTCCCCAGCAGGCAGCATTGGAGATTGTTACAGAGACGTTGAAACAACATCAGGTGCCATCTAGAATTTCTGCAGATTTTTTAATTTCATTGACCAAACTAGTCCTGTTCAACAATTATTTTTGTTTTAAAAATTAGTTCTTTCATCAAGATCATGGGATCCCGATGGGGTCTTCATTAGCCCCTTCAGTAGCCAACTTATCTGTGGCTGATTTCAAAGATAAATTCATATATGTTTCTTGGTGGTGGTCCAATTTCATCAGATGGTATCGTTACATTGACAATGTCTTTATAATTTGGAATGCCTTGAAAGTCACATTAGAAGAGTTTATAGTTTGGATCAACTCATTGGACAAAAATTTGTGTTTTACCCACCAATGTAGTGGCTCTTGCATTGCTTATCTGGACGTACTGGTATAGATTCAAGGATGACAATTTGTGACAACTGTGAATAGGAAAGCTACGGATAAAACCAATTTATTGCGATACCACAGTCACCATACTTCTTCATTCAAAAAAGGACTACCGGTCTCTCAATTTTTTAGAATCAAGCACATTTGCTCCTCAAATGAGGAGTTTGAAAAACAAGCTCTTTTGTTGACAGAGAGATTTAAAAATCAGGGATATCCTTCTAAGGTAATCAGACAGGCATACAAAAGAGCTAAATATAGCGATCGCGAACAACTTTTACTGTTCCTTTCCAGATCATTTATAAATATATTGAAAAGCACCGGTCCAAGTACAGATCCTTGAGGCACTCCACTGTTTACCCTTTTCCACTGAGAAAATTGACCATTTAATCCTACTCTCTGTTTCCTGTCTTTTAACCAGTTTGTAATCCATGAAAGTACATCACTTCCTATCCCATTGTTACGGTCGTGGACCCTTGGGCCGGCTGAGACATAGATGGTATGCTGCAGAGGCCCACAGCGAGTGTCACAGCCGGGAGGTGGCATGGAAGAGACTCGGAAGAGGCTTCACCCTGGAAGTCTGAGGTCCCCCAAGGAGGAGCCCTTAGGGACCCGGACCTCTTGGACTTAGGTGGAACCCTATGCGACCAAGGATCCGGGCTGCGGCCGAAGAGATGGACGAAGGACGGCTGGGCCCAGGTAGCTGAAGAGTCTTCACCCTTGGAAGCCCGCGGCTCCCCCGGGAGGAGCCCGAGCCACTGGGACTCACATGGGAGTTACCTCGGATGCTGCCAGAAGAACTTTGGCCGGGTCTAAGATGTACTGAGGCGGGTTGATAATATCCTCTGTCTCCGTCGTGCGGGAGAGGGCATCTGCTTGAACGTTTTTGGACGCCAGTCGGTAACAGAGAGAGAAATTAAAACAGCTAAAGAAGAGTGACCAGCGCACCTGCCAGGGGTTAAGGTGCTGCGCGCGACACAAATACTCCAAGTTCTTTTGGTCTGTGTACACGATTACTGGGTGTTGGGCCCCCTCCAACCATTGGCGCCATTCCTCGAAAGCAAGTTTGATGGCCAGTAGCTCCTTATCCCCTATGCCATAGTTCCTCTCGGCGGGGGAAAACTTGCATGAGTAGTAAGAACACGGCAGGGGTTTGCCTCCATTGGACAACTGGCTCAGAACGGCCCTGACAGCAATGTCAGAGGCGTCGACCTCCTCGATGAACTGGCGTTGAGGGTCAGGGTGGCGGAGGCAAGTGTCCTGGAGGAATGCATTCTTCAAGCCTATCAGGGAACACTACAAAGAGTCACTCCAAATTCCAAAGGCCAAAACCTACCAACATAAATCCTTGAGTCTCAGAGCCTTCTCATCAGCAGGTCCAGCTCTCTGGAACTCGATCCCACCTGATTTGAGACAAGAGCCATGCTCTTTAACATTTAGGAAAAGACTAAAAACTTGGCTTTTTCAAAAAAGCATTTCCAAGCCTTGAATAAAACCTCCTCTCACTAGCACTAACTCGTATGCAATAATGGAATGTAAACACGAATCAACCAACCTCAAACCCTCTCTCACTAATTCCTGCTGAATATTTATCATACTATTACCATTCACAACTGTGTCATATTTATTCATTTGATTACCTATGCACCGTTTCATAGTCTTATTTTTTCACTTGCTATTCTAATGTATCAATAGGCTGAAATGTAAATATTGTGCTGTTCAATTTCTCCCCTTCCATCCCAAGTTTATTTTCCTTGTTTTTTGTAACTTTCCCTCTCCCTTTTTCTGATTCACTGTATTTAAAGTTCAAGGTTCTTATTGAAAATATTGTTTTTTACGTTACGTTATGCTTTACACTCCTTGTTATTTGTAAACCGGGTTGATGTGATGCCTATCATGAAACTCGGTATAACAAAAACAATAAATAAAATAAATAAAAATAAATAAGTCCTGGAAGGCTTGTAGAGCTGCTGGCGGCCAGTTCTTAGAGTCGGCGCCCTTTCTGGTAAGGGCCGTCAACGGGGCCACCATCAGGGAATAATGAGGAATAAACTGCCAGTAAAAGTTAGTGAACCCCAGGAACCTTTGGAGTGCCTTCACTCCCAGTGGTTGCAGCCAATCCTTAATCGCCGCAACCTTCTCCGAGTCCATAAGGAAACCTGTGGAGGATACAATGTACCCAAGGAAGGGTAGTGACTCTTGCTTGAAGAGACACTTCTTAAACTTTGCGTAGAGTTGGTTATCTCGGAGTTTCTGTAGTACACGGCAAACATCATAGCGATGTGTCTCCAAGTCCTTGGAGTAAATAAGCACATCGTCAAGGTAAACAATTACCGAGGTATGTAACATTTCCCTCAGGACCTCATTCATGAGGTTCTGAAATACTGCCGGGGCATTGCAGAGGCCGAAGGGCATGACCAGGTATTCGTAGTGTCCGTCCCTTGTGTTAAAAGCGGTCTTCCACTCGTCTCCAGGACAGATGCGCACTAGGTTGTACGCTCCACGAAGGTCCAGCTTGGTAAATACCTTGGCTCCCTGCAGGCGGTCGAGAAGTTCAGGAATCAAGGGTAACAGATACTGATCCTGCCGAGTGATGCTATTCAGGCCCCGGTAATCTATGCAGGGTCGAAGGGACCCATCCTTCTTCGCTATGAAGAAAAACCCGGCTCCAGCCGGGGACTTGGAGGGTCGAATGAATCCTCAGTCCAGGTTCTCCCGGATGTAGGCGGACATGGCTTACGTCTCTGGAAGGGACAACGGGTATACCTGTCCCCGGGGTGGCGTGGTACCCGGAAGCAAATTGATTGCACAGTCGAAGGGGTGATGCTCCGGGAGGATCTCGGCCTTCACTTTGGAAAAGACATCGAGGTAGTCTTGGTAGTGCGAAGACAGGGCCAAGGAAGTCATCAGGAGAGGTATCAGTGGTCGAGGAACCGCAGCCAGACAAGAGTTGAAGCATGATGGTCCCCAGGATGCCACCTGGAGGGAATCCCACGAGATTACAGGTGAGGGCTTCTGAAGCCAAGGTAGCCCCAGGTTGACTGGATGCATGGACTTCTCTAGGATAAGGAAGGAGATCTCCTCCTAAAGCAGAATGCCAGTGCGTAACGTGAGGGGCTTGGTGCAGGTAGTGATGGTGCCTGGAAGGAGTTTCCCCTGAATAGAAGACACAGGAGAGGTTGAACCCCAATCTGGAGTTGCTGAACTAAGTCCTTAAGTATGAAGTCCGTCCCCCCCCCCCCCCCCCCGGCTCCAGAGTTGATCAGGGCTTGCGTATCGAACTCCCCATCGGGGAGGAGTAAGGTCACCAGCACGATGCACGGGGAGTCAGAGGTGGTGTGACCTAGGGTTAGCTCCCCGACTGTCCCTAGGTCGAGCATTTCCCGGACGCTCGCTACAGCGGGCAAGGAAATGGCCCTTGCCACCGCAGTACAGGCATAGGCCCAGAGACCAGCGTCTCCTTCTTTCTTCTTGGGAGATAGGCCCCCGACCCACCTGCATGGGTTCGGTGTCTTGGGCCCCCGGAGAGGCAGACGGAGAACTCCTGCTTCGGGAAGGAGTGATTCCAAAGGTCCCAGGTCTATGAGCCGACCTCCTGTCCCGGAACCGTCGTTGGATGCGGCGGTCCACGCGGCCCGCTAGATCAATGAGATCGTTCAAGTCGTCTGGGAGGTCTCTGGCCGCCAATTCATCCTGGAGTCTTGGGGAGAGACTTTCCAAAAATATACCGTGCAAGCTGTCACTTTCCCAGTTCACTTCGGCGGCAAGAGTCTGGAAGTCCACGGCGTGTTCCGCCAAAGGTCGGTTAACCTGACACAGCTAGATCAGCTCTGGTGCGGCAGTGGGTTTGCGGGAGGACTCATCGAAGACCTGCAGTGACGAACTGCACCAGGTTGTCCAGGCGGGAGTCCTGGCACTCCCAGAGGTTGGAGGCCCACGCCAGGGGTCTCCCGTCCAGCAGAGAGATAATGAAGCTTGTCTTGACCCGGTCTGTCAGAAACTGAAGCGGAAGGAGGTTGAATCGAATATAGCACTGGTTCAGGAACCCTCTGCAAAGCTTCGTGTCTCCTGAAAACCGCGAAGGTACTGGCATCTGTATGGGTGCTGTAAGTCCGGAATTGATCCCAGCTCTGGGTACCGAGGGACTGGCAGCCGTGGCTCCGCTAACACGGTCGGCTAATCCCTGCACCGTCGTCATCAGGGCATCGAGGCAGGTTTGCTGCTGTTGCAGCCTCTGGGCAAATCCCGGGATAGCTTTCAAGCCTGCAAGATCCGCTGGGTCCATGGCCTTGCAAACTGTTACGGTCATGGACCCTTGGGCCAGCTGAGGCAGTAGATAGTATGCTGCGGAGGCCCACAGCGAGTGTCACAGCCAGGAGGCGGCAAGGAAGAGATTCAGAAGAGGCTTCACCACTGGAAGTCCGTGGTCCCCCAAGGAGGAGCCCGTAGGGACCCAGACCTCTTGGACTTAGGTGGGACCCTATGCAACCAACGATCCGGGCTGCGGCCAAAGAGATGGATGAAGGACGGCTGGGCCCAGGTAGCTGAAGAGTCTTCACCCTCGGAAGCCCGCGGCTCCCCCGGGAGGAGCCCATGAGAGCCCGAGCCGCTGGGACTTAGGAGAATCCTCTGGGCCAGCAAGTACCGGATACCTGAGGTGATGGAAGAAGCCGAAGTCAGAGTCCAAGAGTGAAGCCGGGTCAGAAGCCAGAAATCAGAGATCCAAACCAAAGCCAGGGATGAAAGCAGAAGACGGAGTCGTGGGACGGAGCCGGGTCAAAGCCAGAAGTCAGAGGACGAACCAAAACCAAGAGCGGAAGCTGAAGACGAAGTCAGGAGGTGAAGCCGGGTCAGAAGCCAGAAGTCAAGAGTCAGCGGAGATGAACCGAAGTCCAATGCAGCAACTAGAGACACAGAGAAACTGTGTGAACCTCGTTGCAAGGCATTGAAGGAGTCCAGGTGCAGGGTTTAAATACCCTAATGGCATCTGACGTCATCCAAGGCAGGGCTAAGGTTTCCCGCGCTGGCCCCTTTAAGGGGCGGGGCTAGCCACGGCTGATCGTCGGTGTCTCTCCCGAGGAGGGAGAGACGCACTGGAGGTCCCGCAGGCCCGAGGAGGCCTCGAAACGGCCCGGGCTGTCCCCGAGGTAGGTGGAGGGACTGGGGCACAGCCCGGGACCGCAACACCCATGACTTTTTAGTTTTCCTAGAAGCCTCTCATGAGGCAGTAGGCCTCATGAGAGGCTTCAAGTAGGCCTCAAGTTCATGATGCACATCCTGTTTAGGGTCACTGGTGTTTACTCTACAGGACCTAACTTTATCTCTACCCAGCCAATGTCCTGAGACTTTCTTCCTCAGTGAGAAGGATTTCCTTTGCTTAGGTTTATAGCTCAACTAGGGTCATGGCTTTACTCATTGTTCAGTGATTATATCTCTTACTAATTCCAGTTCAGCTAAGCCCATGTTCACTTATTCACTTTTACTTAGCCTGGAGGAATCACTTCCTCGTAGTCACAAGAATGAGAGTCAGACTACAAAGACTATTCTGCCTGCCCTATTTCTATTTCTCATCTGAAAACCCAGTATCCAAGGGTTCTGATCTTCCTTGCCATTCAAGGTGAGGATCTGTTTGATAAGACTGCTTTCAGTACATATCCAACACAAATCCTTTTAGTCAAAGTTCTACAATTTAGGGCTTTGCCATTATGTGTTAGTCAAGTAACTTCACTGTAAATCAGCAGCAAATCAGGGGACTGCTATATGCAAATCTCCTAACCTGAAACTCTGATTCATTTCTTCAATCAAGGTTTTAATCACTTTCACAATAGGAGTCTGATAACCTATTCAGTCTTGCTCTGGATTTCCCCGGCTGATGGCTCATGTTACATTGCCTCTTCCTGCTGTAGTTCATTTCAATGGCAGTATGCTCTTCCTCCTAGGAGGGATGGTTTACTCTCCCCCACTTTAATTTCTTATTGTCCTCAACAAGATTCCACTCTTTTGCATGCTCCTCCCCCTTAAACTAAAGTCTCAAGACATTCCTTCATTTCTTTTGTGTAATAAAGTCACCTGCTTGTGTGCTACTGTCCTTAGGCCATTCAGGTTATCATCTATATGCAGGTCTAGTGCTTGCCGGAATCAGCAAAAACAAGTTCTGTTGCATTACATAGACATTATATGATTCTTTTAGAAGCAACCTCACATTCTTGAGTCCATCTTATGCCAAAAGACTCTAATACCTAATTTTCCTCTTGTCAGCCAATCTGGTTTCTGCTTCTTGTTAATGGGTGGGTAACTATGAATCAACTTCAGCACTGGGTTTACAGTCTTTGAATAATCTTTCACAAACTGTCTGTAATAGCCACTAAATCCTAGAAAGGAAAGTAACTCCCTGAAATTGGCTGGATATGACCAAGTGGTGAGGGCAACTATCTTATCAGGTTCTGTAGCCACCCCTTCTTTAGAAACAATATGCCCAACCTATTTAACCTCTGCTTGACAAAATTTACATTTGCCCAATGATAATTTTAGGTCACGTTGTACAAACCGATCAAGTACCTTAAACAACCTTTCCACATGCTACTATAGGATTTTCCCAAAGATTATCAGATCATCCAAATATTACACCTGGGGGAATTCTGCACACAAAATTTTAAAGTTCTGCATACTTTATATTGGTCAAAATAATACAATATAAATCAGTCTTTCAGTGATTAATTTAAAATATAGAAATATTACTCAAAGATGCAGAATTTTAAATATTTTGAGCAAAATTCCCCTAGAAGTACACTATAATAGCGTCTCTTCCACCCTCTTTCCCTACTCCTCTGGCCAGACCTCTTTCACTTTGCCCTTTCAGATCCTAACTCCTCTGCTTTCCACTCTCTCTCCACCTCCCAACCTTCCATTCCCAGAGTTTGTCAGCCCCTCAAACAAGCTCCCTCTGTCCCACTTACAAATCCTCCTCCTCACACAAGCTCCCTCTGTCCCTCCCTCACACTCGCGCGCACACACCTTCACAAGGGTTCCCTCTCTCACACACACCCCTTCACATGGGCTCCCTCTTTCACACACAAACATATGCACCCTTACTCTCTCACATATACCCTCACTTAGGCACACAGGCTCCAAATCTCGTACTCATGTACATACTCCCTCGGTACAGGCTCTCTCTGTCTTTCTCACACACATGCACACTTCTTCCCTTGTACTATCATTCTGGACCTTGGTCATCTTCAGCTGCAGGCAGGATGGGATCTGCCTGTGGCTCTCCCGGGCCTCTCTCATCTTTGTCTTTGACTGCGCCCGAGATGGGCTTCACCTGCAGCCCTGCTGGGCCTAATCTTTGGCTGCGAGCATGATGGGCTCCGCTTGCGGCCAACTGGGAAACCCTGAACTTCAAACACAAACAGGATGGGTTCTGCTCATGGTGCTAGGCTACTCTCCAAATTCTGCACAGAATATGAAAATTCTGTGCAGGGGGGGATTCTGCTCTGCATAGTTGTGCAGAAGTCCCTCAGGAGTAAAGTAAACTGGAACCTCTAATAGATTAATGTCCTTAATAGTCTTCTCCATTTAAGCTTTAGAAGGTAGCTAGAGCCCCTTAGCCCCCCCTGGAGACATTGGTTAAATTGATAGAATGCTACCGGCCCTATAAATGCAGTTTTCTCATTGTCAGCCTTGCTCGTGGATATTTGATAATACCCACTGTTCAGATCCATGACAGAGAACCATTCACTCCTAGTCAGAGAATCAAGGGCATCCTCAACTTGTGATAGTGTGCTTCATTTTCATTCTATTTTGCCTGGGAATTTCAAAGTTATAATAAAAATAAATCAGTGGGAGAGGAAGTGACGTCACCACAGTGAATGGCCACTTAAACAAAGGGCTCCTCCGACAACCAACTTAATCTCCAAATATCCATACCATCAGTGGCCCAATTCTTACTTTCACACTGGGGGCACCTTCAGTAATACCATCCAATGTCGACGAGATGGAAAACTATTGATTTTCGGAAGTTTTCCTACCATAAATCTGGCGAAGAAGACGACCTGTCTAACAATGCCATGATGGCGCTGGGTCCTGACTTGCTGGATACGGGAAAAACTGAAGTCGCTTTACAATCAGAGGACGAAGATCTCCCAACAAAAGCAGAGATGAAGATCTGGTTTGCAGATCTTTAAAAAGACATTTTAAATAACACGCAAGATATAATGAGCTCGATTGAGGAGCTCAAAGGAGACATCGCTGAAAATGGCCGCTGGATTTTTTAAGTTGAAACAAAGGCGGACGCCAACAGTGAGGACATTAAAATAAACTGCGAAAGCGGTGGCTTATTGCAGTTGGAGGTGGAGCATCTCACTGAAAAGGTAGAAGACTTGGAAAACCGCTCCTGTCGGCAAAATTTACGCTTTCGGGGAGTGCCTGAGACGCTGGACTACCAGGACTGTGCGGTGGTGGTAGCTCAGATCAGCGCCATGTTGCTAGCAGACGGGGCAGCCGCACTACCATCAGACCCAGTGCCAGAGGTAAAAATAGCCCGTGCCCACAGAGTCCTGGGGCCCAGGATATCCAACAACCCAAAAGATATCATCGCCTGCTATCAGGAGTTTGCGGTCAAAGATAAAATCGCTATGATCACCAGGAAGCAGGCCACGTGGCATTGGCAAGGGATAGACATAATGATATTTCCTGATCTCTCTCCAGTCACCATTAAAAAGTGCCAAGAACTAAAAGCCATAACAGACATACTATGCAAAGACAATGTGAGATATCGTTGGCTCTTCCCCTTCGGGATGAGCTTCTCTCTGAAGGGAGAAAATCATCGCATTAAAACACTACTGGAAGCCTCACGAGTTCTCAAGGATGCAGGATACCCTGGATTTTATGATGTACAGGCAGTGGCAAAACCCAATAATCACAAAGAAGACATTCCCCGCTGGCAACGGGTAACCAGGGGAGATAAAAGGCTACGACGTAATCCAGACTGCAGACAAACAGGCAGAGACCCTACCTGAGGATTCATGACACAGCTCCATCTTTTTGCTATCGTCATGGGTGAAGGACAGATTTGATAAGTATCTTGAGACTATGCTAAAGTATTGTTACTTGTTCCTTAGTTGATAACTACAGGCTCTTGGTGACTGGGCGTTTGAGGATCCCATATACATAAGGGCTGGTTAAATTTGTTTTGAATGGTTGACTTGTTCTACGTGGAGATTATTTGATATAACTTTTTAAAGTTTGA
The DNA here is from genome assembly GCF_901001135.1 of Rhinatrema bivittatum. NCBI lineage: Eukaryota > Metazoa > Chordata > Amphibia > Gymnophiona > Rhinatrematidae > Rhinatrema > Rhinatrema bivittatum. The sequence continues at coordinate 111,568,582 of NC_042618.1, read as the reverse complement.
GTTCACATGTTGTACGGAAGGAAACACGCCTGCTGGGATGATGGCATCCTCTCACTTAAAAGCAGCGTTGCTCCCTGCAGGGATTCACGATACGCGGGTTCAGGGAAAGCGTGGGGGGGGGGGAATAGGAGTTAAGAATATTCTCCTAACATATAACATTGGGGCAGATATACTTTGGGAAGAGCCCAGACATACATATCCTATGAAGAATGAGCGATGGCGCTTCTTCAGTTCTAGTTTCTGGCTATTCAAATGCAGTTGATCCTGCGGGGAGATCAGGATGTGCATATTAATTACACATGACTACATTAAACTTTTTATCCCTTAATGTAAAGGGATTAAATTCTCAGTTTAAGCATCAATGCCTTTTTTCTGAGCTGACAAGGCATAAGAACATAAGAACATGCCATACTGGGTCAGACCAAGGGTCCATCAAGCCCAGCATCCTGTTTCCAACAGTGGCCAATCCAGGCCATAAGTACCTGGCAAGTACCCAAAAACTAAGTCTATTCCATGTTACCATTGCTAGTAATAGCAGTGGCTATTTTCTAAGTCAGCTCAATTAATAGCAGGTAATGGACTTCTCCTCCAAGAACTTATCCAATCCTTTTTTAAACACAACTATACTAACTGCACTAACCACATCCTCTGGCAACAAATTCCAGAGTTTAATTGTGCGCTGAGTGAAAAAGAACTTTCTCCGATTAGTTTTGAATGTGCCACCCGGTAACTTCATGGAGTGCCCCCTAGTCTTTCTATTATCCAAAAGAGTAAATAACCGATTCACATCTAGCCGTTCTAGACCTCTCATGATTTTAAACACCTCTATCATATCCCCCCTCAGCTGTCTCTTCTCCAAGCTGAAAAGTCCTAACCTCTTTAGTCTTTCCTCATAGGGGAGCTGTTCCATTCCCCTTATCATTTTGGTAGCCCTTCTCTGTACCTTCTCCATCGCAATTATATCTTTTTTGAGATTCGGCGACCAGAATTGTACACAGTATTCAAGGTGCGGTCTCACCATGGAGCGAGAGAGGCATTATGACATTTTCCGTTTTATTAACCATTCCCTTTCTAACAATCCCAATATTCTGTTTGCTTTTTTGACTGCCTCAGCACACTGAACTGATGATTTCAATGTGTTATCCACTATGACGCCTAGATCTCTTTCTTGGGTTGTTGCACCTAATATGGAACCTAACATTGTGTAACTATAGCATGGGTTATTTTTCCTTATGCATCACCTTGTACTTATCCACATTAAATTTCATCTGCCATTTGGATGCCCAATTTTCCAGTCTCACAAGGTCTTCCTGCAGTTTATCACAATCTGCTTGTGATTTAACTACTCTGAACAATTTTGTATCATCTGCAAATTTGATTATCTCACTCATCGTATTTCTTTCCAGATCATTTATAAATATATTGAAAAGTAAGGGTCCCAGTACAGATCCCTGAGGCACTCCACTGCCCACTCCCTTCCACTGAGAAAATTGTCCATTTAATCCTACTCTCTGTTTCCTGTCTTTTAGCCAGTTTGTAATCCATGAAAGGATATCGCCACCTATCCCATGACTTTTTACTTTTCCTAGAAGCCTCTCATGAGGAACCTTGTCAAATGCTTCTGAAAATCCAAGTACACTACATCTACCGGTTCACCTTTATCCACATGTTTATTAACTCCTTCAAAAAAGTGAAGCAGATTTGTGAGGCAAGACTTGCCTTGGGTAAAGCCATGCTGACTTTGTTCCATTAAACCATGTCTTTCTATATGTTCTGTGATTTTGTCCAGGAAACACACCTTAAGAGGCGCTATAAACATTTACTTAAACACAACTCTTACCCTGCGCAATTCTGGGCAGCCAGACCCCTGGCCCATAAGTATTTGGGGGTGGGAATCTTGATACACAAAGACCTGATCTTTGAAGAGTTGGCTTGCTACCCGGACCCTGACGGTCGCTATTTAATGCTTATCATTGCAATAGGTGGCAAGAAATATACTCTTTTAAATATCTATGCACCGAATACCACACAGGCATCTTTACAGAGAAATTGTCACAGCTTATTGACAGTTGTGCAGAAGCCCCTTGATTCTCGGGGGAGACTTCAAAGTCACCATCAATCCCTATTTAGATAATTCCCAGGGAATAGCACCAACGCCTAGGAAGATTCGCATGATTTTTAAAAGATTTCTCAACAGACATGGCCTCTTAGATGTGTGGAGAGTGTGGCACCCTAAATCCAGAAATTATACTTATTTTTCGAGAGCCCAACAATCATACTCGAGGATAGATCTCTATCTTGTAGCTAAAAGCTGTGTCAATCAGGTTCACGACCCCACTATTGAACCTAATACCTGGTCTGACCATGGCCCAATTACTTTAAAACTAGAAATATCTTCGTATGACAAGGGAAGGTAATTCTGGAAGCTCAATGACAATTTGCTTGAGGATCCTGATTTTTGCACACAGCTTCAGGTGGAGATTAAGGACTATTTACAGTTAAATGATACAGAGGAGATATCCCCCATGACTTTATGGGACTGTCTAAAGGTGGTCGTATAGGGCAAATTAATAGCTAGAGGGGCATACCTGAAAAAGCAGCACAATAGAGATAAGTTGGAGACCCTTATCGAGTTACAAAGGCTGGGACATACTCATTCCAGTACAGGAGATAGCAAGATCTTAGCTTAAATGGACCAGCTTCGACTACATTTAGGGGAGCTAGAGGCGGCCCAGCTTTCTCACCAACTAGAACTTAACAAACAAATATATTACGAGGGAGGGAATAAGGCTGGTAAACAACTGGCCCGTAAACTGAAAACGAAACAAGCACAAAACAATATAGATAAGCTGAAGGATGAAGCTGGTCAGATGATAACCTCCAATACTGCAATCCGACAGCGGTTCCTTCGGTTTTACTCAGACATTTATGCCTCTGCTCCCAATATTTGTCAGACAGGGATTGATAATTACCTGCTGCATGCATCCTTACCACAGGTACAACTGAAAGATCAAGAGATCCTTGATAGAGATATCACAGGTGCTGAAGTTCTATGGGCAATTAAAACTCTGAAATCAGGGAAGTCACTGGGTCTAGACGGATACACAGCCTCCTTTTATAAAACGTTGCTGGTATAATCTCCCCCATCCTGGTTGACCTTTTCAACTCACTACAAGGTCTGATATCTCTCTCTCAGGTTGCTAATATGGCAGGGGTAACTCTTATTGTGAAGCCTGGCCGAGACCCCACGGTGTGCGGCTCTTACCGTCCTATTTCGCTAATCAATCTGGATATGAAACTCCTCGCTAAAATATTGGCCAACAGACTAAATGCACTTCTCCCGGAGTTGATACACCCAGATCAATTGGGTTTTATACCCGGTAGGATGGCCTCCGATGTGCGGAAAACAGTTGATTCCATTTGGTGGGAACGGACTCAGAAGGTACCCTTGCTACGCCTAGCGATCAACGCAGAGAAGGCTTTCGAATACGTTCACTGGCTTTTTCTGTTTCAGACCATGTGTGCCTTTCAATTTGGGGAGAAATTCATTAGGTGGATCCAAAAGTTCTACCAGGATCCAACCGCATGCTTAAAAATCAATGGGGGTTTTCTCAACCATTCTTGGTGGGGCGGGGAACGAGGCAGGGATGCCCTCTATCCCCTCTTCTGTTTGCTCTCTTTCTAGAGCCCTTCACACATTGAATTCACAATAACAATCGAATACACGGTATCCAGGTTGGCAAGTTTTCCTCCAAGTTATCTCTATTTGCCGATAACATATTATTTACCATCACCGACCCAGTTCAGTCATTGGTGGCGATATCGGAAGAAATAACAGCTTTTAGCTCAGTGTCAGGCTTCAAAATTAATTGGGAAAAATCCGAGCTTCTGAACGTCTCGATACTGCAGGAGTTAATAGTACGGATTACAAATCTGCATCCCTTTAAATAGGCCAAAACTAAAATCAAATATCTGGGGATATATATAGGTTCTGAGAGTGACTTATTTCAACTTAACTACCCTCCCTTAATGGCCAGAGTTTACAAAGATATGGAGGAGTGGGATCGCTACCACATATCGTGGTTGGGACGATTGGCGGTTATAAAAATGAATGTCATGCCCCGGATCTTATATCTTTTACAGACACTGCCAATTGTCCTCCCTAATAACGTACTGGATAAATGGCAACGGCGACTACTTAAATTCTTGTGGAAGGGAAAACGGCCCCGAATAGCTAAAGGGACACTGTTTCTGCCCAAGGCCCAAGGGGGAATGGGGATGCCGAACCTGCACCATTACCAAGGGGCAGCTCAATTCAAGGCAGCAGTGGACTGGCATAAACTAACAAGGCAGAAACCATGGGTGCTCCTAGAACAGGCCCTTATAGGTTCTCTCCCCCTAACTGCGTTGCTGTGGCAGAAACGGGCCACGTGGCACCCTCCAGTATGCCTTCCTGACTCAGTGCAGAATACCTTGCAAATCTGGGATAAATGGAAGAAGCAGCTAGTAGGGCATAGATCCTTTTTCCTAAGCACACACCTTTTTCATCATCTCTCTTTCCACCCAGCGGTGAGCTCACAAGCTTTTAAAAACTGGAAGATGAAAGGCATTACTCAAGTTACACATGTTTGGAAACCAGGGGGGATAATATCCTTTCCAACCCTTAGAGACAGATTCCAACTTGATCAGTCAGATACCTTTAAATACTTGCAGATCAGACATTTCCTACTTCGACACATAGCAGCTAAGGATTTGGTTGGGGGCATCCCTCCCTTTGAACTTATGTGTAGGCATGTCGATAAAATGTGTAAACATATTTCCAAACTGTATGTATTCCTTTCTGGTTGCTTTTCTATGCAAGTGACCCATATCACTGCTTCGGAAAGGGATCTTCAGTGCGGATGGTCAGCTGACGATTGGAAATGGACATTCCAACAACTGGGGAAAGGCTTGATTTCCATGCTTCACATCGAAAATGGATACAAATTGTTCTTTCAGTGGTATATGATGCTCGAACGACTGCGCCATATTTCTCCGGGAGTTTCAGGACTTTGCTGGAAGATGTGTCTCGAACGAGGCACTTTTTTTCATCTCTGGTGGTCATGTTCTAAACTACAAGCCCTTTGGCAAGAGGTATCACTTTGGCTGACCACAGTTCTAGGGGAACAGGTATCACTGACCCCCGCTCAAGCGTTGCTGGACGTAGATCTTCCAGACCGGTCTAAATTTCATAATTACTTTATAAAGTATGTGGTGTCGGCGACTAGATGTGCCATAGCACACT